>NW_027176207.1:22291084-22366084 GCF_023055335.1 Clinocottus analis | reverse complement strand
CACCGCTAGTTCTTTAGTGAGCTAACGGTCACCGCTAGTTCTTTAGTGAGCTAACGGTCACCGCTAGTTCTTTAGTGAACTAACGGTAAATGCTCACCGCTAGTATTTTAGCGAGCTAGCAGTAAACGGTCACAGCTAGTATTTTAGCGAGCTAGTGTAAAACGGTCACCGCTAGTATTGTAGCAAGCTAGCAATACAGTCGCCGCTAGTATTTTAGCGAGCTAACTTCAGATATAAAAACTTTGACCGTCTTGAACTTTCGTCCTTGTATTTTTGGCTCCTGAAAAGCAACACAACGTAGCATAACTACACTAAATAAAAAGGATCAATGTGTTTCGAGTCCGTCCGATCTCGTCCGTCGCGTCACTGACGCTGAACATTTAAACGTCTTTAACTCAAAACGAGACATCCAGCTTTTAAAAACAATTTTTTCAAATAATTCTCAAGTATAAATAATTAAGTTTGGGTTTGTGTTTCACACCTTGTCCCGTCTCCAGGTAGCCAATTGGCCGCCTCGCTGCCTCCCGCCTCCTTTTGGCGCCGGACCAATGAGGCGAGACGTTCGGCGTGCCTCCGCCCGCCGCGCTAATGACACACGGTGGGAAATGATTAACGCTTGCCGCTCCGCGTGGCGGCTCCCCGCGGCAGCTGCCGGCGGGTCGGCGGGACGTTTATGTGCCGTGCCGTGTGTTCATTAACCCGGCAGTTGTTTGCGGGAAGAATGGGAAACGTGTCTGGAATCCTGGATGCCGCGGCGGCGCTCGGGGTCACGCGCACGCCGAGGCGCACGACCGCTGACCCACTGGAGGAGGAAGCACGATGGAGCGCGAGAGATCGCGTGTCGGACTACAATGCGGCGCCGCGAGCCGATACCGGAGGCCCGCGGGAGCCGGTGGAGGCCGCCGGTCCGTCGTGGGGGCCGGGGCCACACAGCATGAACCTTCTGCGCCCCGCGCCCCGCGCCCCGCGGCGGCCATTACCGGACAAGAAAAGAGAGGAATAAGTCAAGTGTCGCGAGTGTCTTTAGTAGCCGAAAAAACAGTTTTTTCTTCCTACACCCTTTGACATTTTGACTGCGCCGGCTTTTGTGTGCGTGGGAGGTTTCTCATAACGCGTCACACGTCTTAAGCGGAAATTTATGCAAATATAGATACCCAGCATGCACCATTTACAAAATGCTTTGGCATAAAGGTTTTAACTTTTACATTTTTGAACTGAATGTCTTTTGACTGAAACTCTGCTGCTAACATGTTTTGTTATATTGTGATTTGTCTAACAAATTACGATTTAAAGAACATTGAACTTTCATTTCACTGAAAAGAAGAAAAGAAAACTGTGATTGTCGTTCGTCGTGATGGTCGGACTGAACATATTTAACAGTCATGTTTACGGCGTCGTCCTCATTACGTCCCGACGTCACAGATTCGAACTAAAGTGAATTTATTGACGATTGACGGCTGTAATCTTTGTTTAATCCTTCTCATTTCTCTCTCGTGTTATTCCTGTTAATCCTGTTGTCTCTACGTTGTGCATCAAGTAACTTCTGGTTGCAGACACGGCGTCCTGAACCCCTCGGCGTGCCCGGGCAGCGCGGAGGCTTCATCAGCGGCTTCGCGGCCTGTTAGCCGCTCCGTTAGCCGCTCCGTTAGCCGCTCCGTTAGCCGCTCCGTTAGCCGCTCCGTTAGCCGCTCGTCCTCTCGGATCGTTTGTTAAACGCCGACGCAGAGCGTCTCCACGGGTTACCTGCTGAGGCCGAGCCGCCTGGTTCCAGCTGAGAGGAGCGAGAGGCCGACAGGTGAGTTACTGTCCTGCATGAGCAGCGTACGGGTTCTTCACTTCATGAGGCCCATGTGAGCTCCATTGAAGCTCAAATACGCCGCCCAAAAAGTCAGAATTCTGAAAAAAAAGTCATTTCCGCACAAAAAAGTAATAAAAAAAATTATAATTATAAAAAAAAATCTTAAAAAAAAAAAATTATGACTTTTTTTGGCATCATTTTTTTTCTTCTGTTGTCATATTTTTTTGTTGTCGTCATAGTTCTGACTTTTTTTTCATAATTTTTTTTGTAAAATTTTTTTGGGGTCATAGTTTTTTTGTTTTGTTGTCATAATATGGATTTCTGTCATTTCTCCCGAAAAATACTAATACTAATTCATAATTGTGAATTTTTTTAAATTTCTTTTTTGAAAAAAAAAGAAGATTTTTGTCATAATTTTTTGTTGTGGTCATAATCATGATTTTTTTTTGTCATAATTTTTTTCTTCTTTTTTTGTGATTACCTGGTCGGAGCTGACCGACGCTGCGCTCTGATTGGCCGCTCCGGGTTCGAGGGGAGGGAATAAGCGACGTGCGTGTTTTATTACATGTTGTATTTTTCCGTAAAGGTCAACTCAAGCGTTTAAGAAGCGCACACGTTTCTTCAAACAGGTGTTAAATGAAGAGCTTTCTTCCTTCACCGAGCACCTTCCTGAAATATGAACGTCTCTCAGCAACCGAAGTAACCAAACAAACTCTGAGCGCTTGCTATAATTAGCTTCCAGAAGTCTGGAAACAGGTACAAGGTTTCGTGACGTGCGTATCGGCATCTGCGCCGCAGCGCCGCATCCAAACAGGACGACATTATTCTTGGTTTTGGTCCGAGGAATGTGACTCGCGTGACATTTTAAGAGAATACCAGATTCCCCTGCGTCTAATTCCAGAGCAGTAATTACTACTTCATGCATCTGGAGTTCTGAGCCGGCGTACACCTGATACCTGCTGGGCTGCACGCGGCGCCGCGCAATGAGAACCTCTACACACACACACACACACACACACACACACACTCCTTTTGAGTGTCGCTGGCCCTCAGAGAATATAATCCTCTCCGCTTTCTGGAGGTCGGAGATGATTTGCGGCCTCGGACCGCGATGAGGGATCATTTTCCACGAGCGTGGTGTGTGTTTGGAGGGGAATCGTGCACACGGGGCAGGAATGCTCGGCGGAGCTCCTGAGGACAGCGGGAGGGCCGGATTCCTGCTCGGGGCCCGGCCCGGCCACGCCTCGGCCTCTCAGCTGGCCGGCGGGGCCCGCGGACTCCTCCCAGGGTTTAGGGCCGAGTCCACATGTTCAAACGGAGATGAAAGGCCGCCGGTAGGAAGGCCGCCCCGTGCCAACAGCAGCCGCCCGCCAAGCCGGCTCCCAGATGTTCCCGGTGAATATTCCCCTCCAGGACGAGGAGGGAGCCGCCGCTTGACCCCTCCACATCAAAGTCTGGAGGACTCAAAACAACGGTGTGTGTGTGTGTGTGTGTGTGTGTGTGTGTGTGTGTGTGTGTGTGTGTGTGTGTCTGGACCCTCATCTGAATAGCTGGCGTGATGCATTCGTCCCGTGGGTTCGGACAGAACAGGCTGACGAATACTTTGAGCCCACGCCTGCAAACAATTTTATTCACATCAGAATCTTTATTGTCATACACACAGACACACACGTATGCTCCCTGCACACACACACACACAGTGTGTGTGTGTGTGTGTGTGTGTGTGTGTGTGGTCCATTGGCTATATGAGTTCGATACCTTTAGGGGTTTATTGTCTTTAAGGAGTACGGTACGATGCTTTTAGGAGTCCGATACCTTTAGGGGTACGATACCTTCAGGAGTCCGATACCTTTAGGGGTCCGATACCTTTAGGAGTTTGATACCTTTAGGAGTCCGATACCTTTAGGGGTACGATACCTTTAGGGGTCCAATACCTTCAGGAGTCCGATACCTTCAGGAGTTTGATACCTTCAGGAGTTTGATACCTTTAGGAGTTTGATACCTTTAGGAGTTTGATACCTTCAGGAGTTTGATACCTTCAGGAGTTTGATACCTTTAGGAGTTTGATACCTTTAGGAGTTTGATACCTTTAGGAGTTTGATACCTCTAGGAGTCCGATACCTTCAGGAGTTTGATACCTTCAGGAGTTTGATACCTTCAGGAGTTTGATACCTTTAGGAGTTTGATACCTTTAGGAGTTTGATACCTCTAGGAGTCCGATACCTTCAGGAGTTTGATACCTTCAGGAGTTTGATACCTTTATGAGTTTGATACCTTTAGGAGTTTGATACCTTCAGGAGTTTGATACCTTTAGGAGTTTGATACCTTTAGGAGTTTGATACCTCTAGGAGTCCGATACCTTCAGGAGTTTGATACCTTCAGGAGTTTGATACCTTTAGGAGTTTGATACCTTTAGGAGTCCGATACCTTCAGGAGTCCGATACCTTTAGGAGTTTGATACCTTCAGGAGTTTGATACCTTTAGGAGTTTGATACCTTTAGGAGTTTGATACCTTTAGGAGTCCGATACCTTCAGGAGTTTGATACCTTCAGGAGTTTGATACCTTCAGGAGTTTGATACCTTCAGGAGTTTGATACCTTTAGGAGTTTGATACCTTTAGGAGTCCGATACCTTCAGGAGTTTGATACCTTCAGGAGTTTGATACCTTCAGGAGTTTGATACCTTTAGGAGTTTGATACCTCTAGGAGTCCGATACCTTTAATGGTGCCTATCTTAAGCTAAGTGAAAGTTATAATATTATGCAACACTGTTGGATTGAGGTATTAATTACGTTTAAAAAAGTAATGAATGAAAACACACAGGGTGTCCAGGTTGAGCACACTGCAACAGTTTGAGTCATTTTTATTTGCCTTTTTGAAATCTCAAAGCGTTTTGATGCGACACGCCTGTCTCACGCCCCCCACCCTCCCACACACACACACACACACACACACAAACACACACACACACAAACACACACACACACACACACACCTCCAGGCTACACATTTTATAGACAAGCCACGACTCAGAGAGGAACGCATCACGCCCACAGCGTGCACCCACTCATTACGGCACGCGGGCTGGATCCGTTGCTTCATCTGGATGCGCTGACACGACTTTGCGTGACGCACAACGCTCATTTGTTACCGATGAGGATCTGAGATTCAGCCTGCAGGGAAAGAAAGTTCAGCTCCGGTTGACGACCATAAAACTCACTGTGGTTTCTGCACGCGCACGTACATACGCCAAAATATGATAATGCATAAATACTCTCAATTCAAACTGTGTTTAATTCTATACACACGTGTGTGTTCAGAGGAAATATACAAATTCACTTTAATAGTTATCTTATACTTACATACATACAAGTACTAATAAATATGAATATTATTCATTAATTTTCGTGAAAGAAAATAGACACAACTACTGATGGCAATGCTTAAGATATCCGATAATAATTCTAATAAATCTACTTATATATTGAAAATATGTAAAATAATACAAGTTTTTGAAATAGCATAGATTAAAGATAAAAACGTGGAAATGTGCTTGCACATACAAACTTTATTGAATGATATATATTTGTTTTGAGTATATTTGTATATAATATAATAATACTATTTTTTACATTATTAATTATGTATATTATTATATAATATATAATATAATATATTAATATAAATATAAATATATTTTATATTCTAATATAAAAAACCTAAATATATATTATATAAGAGATTACATAAAAAATAAATGCTCTTAATGATAATCATTAAAATATACAAAAAATATACACATTAAATTAAATGTGGACTAAAATGCTAATATGTTGTATTTAGACAATTTAATAACATATTTAAATCAAATTCCTTTTTTTGAAATACATAGATTTTATGACATTTTTATGTATGTGAGTTTATATTTTAAATACAAAAAACATTGAAATTATATCAATGAAAGAGGCCACACTCTCTCTCTCACACACACACACACACACACACACACACACACACACACACACACACACACACACACACACACACACACACACACACACACTCTCACACACACACACACACACTCACACACACACACACACACACGTAAGTGGAAGGATAGTGATGACCGCAGTGTGATCCAGATCTACAGACTTTCTGACCTTTCACTCCCCTCTCTAACACACACACACACACACACACACACGCTCACAGACGTGACACGGGCCCTCGCGTCACGCCGTGGGGTCGGGCCCCCGGGGTCTTTTGGGTCGAGACCCCTGTGTCATCAGTTGGCCGGAGGGGCAACAATACGGTTTAATGCGCGATTAAGTCCCAAATCAGCTCTCATTATGAGTGAGCACGTCAACGCGCCTCGCTTTCAGGAAGCTGCACCCCCCACCACACACACACACACACACACACACACACACACACACACACACACCACCAGCAGCTCGTACTGGGGCTCCACCACTTTCTGCTGTTTCAGTCTCTTGGCCTCGCTGCACGCCGTCATGAGCCGGCGCCGCGCTGCAGCCTCTCGGCGTGAGCCGGCATAAATCGTTGGTTCCGCCTCCAGCTGCTGTCACTCACGTCGACGAGCTGTCTCCATCGCGCAGCCGGAGGCCGAGAATCCTCACACTCTTACAGGAAAGACACCGTTGTAAACGTGCCAAACCCATCAGCACAAGGTGCGGGGCTCGAGCCATTAATCTGATATCAGCTGCTCGTACTGAGCATCTTTTGGTCGAGACCCAGAGTTCTTGCCCCGAGGCCACGAGCAGTCAAGACACACAAAATGATGAATTTCTTTGAATGCGTAGGTCTTGCTTTATGTAAGGGGGGTTGGGGCATTTTATAATCTCATAATCCGTCTACGAGTTTGATCATGTTGTTGGGTATTCTGCGTCTTGAGTAACGTCTCACAAAATACTCTTCTTCATGTCGGTGATGAACACTTAGATTGTGCAGTCTGCGATGTCCTGGAGGTTCCTCCAGTCTGTAAGGCAGCATGTCTGCTTGTCCCGTCAGATCTTCTCCCGATATATCTTCACATCTGACGTCTGTCGGACATCTTTACTGTGTCCGGCACGAGTACCTGCAGGGAACCGTTGTCTTTAAGAGGCCGATGCCCTTAGGAGGCCGATGTCTTTAGGAGGCCGATACCTTTAGGAGGCCGATACCTTAAGGAGGCCGATACCTTAAGGAGGCCGATACCTTAAGGAGGCCGATACCTTTAGGAGGCCGATACCTTTAGGAGGCCGATACCTTTAGGAGGCCGATACCTTTAGGAGGCCGATACCTTAAGGAGGCCGATACCTTTAGGAGGCCGATACCTTAAGGAGGCTGATACCTTAAGGAGGCTGATACCTTTAGGAGGCCGATGTCTTTAGAAGGCCGATACCTTTAGGAGGCCGATACCTTAAGGAGGCCGATACCTTAAGGAGGCCGATACCTTTAGAAGGCCGATACCTTTAGGAGGCCGATACCTTTAGGAGGCCGATACCTTTAGGAGGCCGATACCTTTAGGAGGCCGATACCTTAAGGAGGCTGATACCTTTAGGAGGCCGATGTCTTTAGAAGGCCGATACCTTTAGGAGGCCGATACCTTTAGGAGGCCGATACCTTAAGGAGGCCGATACCTTAAGGAGGCCGATACCTTTAGAAGGCCGATACCTTTAGGAGGCCGATACCTTTAGGAGGCCGATACCTTTAAGATGCCGATACCTTAAGGAGGCCGATGTCTTTAGGAGGCCGATACCTTTAGGAGGCCGATACCTTTAAGATGCCGATACCTTAAGGAGGCCGATGTCTTTAGGAGGCCGATACCTTAAGGAGGCCGATACCTTTAGAAGGCCGATACCTTAAGGAGGCCGATACCTTAAGGAGGCCGATACCTTAAGGAGGCCGATACCTTTAGGAGGCCGATGCCTTAAGGAGGCCGATACCTTTAGGAGGCCGATACCTTCAGGAGGCCGATACCTTTAGAAGGCTGATACCTTCAGGAGTCCGATGCCTTTAGAAGGCCGATACCTTAAGGAGGCCGATACCTTAAGGAGGCCGATACCTTAAGGAGGCCGATGCCTTAAGGAGTCCGATACCTTTACGAGGCCGATGCCTTTAGGAGTCCGATGCTTTAGCAGTGCGACATCTTTACTGTGTCCGACGCGTTTGCTTCCTCGTCTCCACGCGCTCGTCTCGCTTTCATCAGACTCCAGCCTTCCATCTCCTTCCATTACAAACTGTCGGTATTTAGTCGGTGGCAGGCAACGCCTCTGTAACCAGAGACCCGCCGGACTTCACTTCATCAAGCAACAAGCGCCTCATGTTGCCTGTCTGTCAGCAGCACTAACACATGCGGTGGGATCAAAGGCTGATGGGATGATGAACTAAAGTAAGCTCTCTTTCTTTCTTTTATCATTACAAACCTCCTCCGCTACCCCTCTAGGATTTTGGAGGAGCTACACAAATTGGCCTTTTTTTTATGAATCAAACATGTTGAGATCTGCTGGTTTCCTCGTGCGGTGGAGTGGAGGAGGAGGGGAAGGCACAGAGGGTTTGGAGACGGAGAAGTTACCTTCTAGCTGCTGTCGGATAAGAGAACACCGCCGCCGGTATTTGATCATTTTTAGCATGCTTCTGCTTGAGTTGAAGGATTAATTATTTGTCTCTGGGTTGAGGAGGTTTTACGACCCTTGGGCTGGCGAAGCCCTTTGAACGCCCTTTTCTTCTTCTCAATTTCAGAGGTTCACAGTTGTCAATTCAAAAAGCCGATTCTGTCTTCCAGAGTCTTCACTCTGCAGAGACAGAAAGAACGCCTGAGATGCCAGATACAGACGTGGTGTGATCATCCAGCAGCAGGACAGAACAGCTCAGATCGCACTGGGAGAGGCCTTCTGGCATCACGGCACATGTTTAGTTCTACTTAGCGTCGTAACGAAATCCATATTCATGCATGATGGGACTTCTCTGCACACACACACACACACACACACACACACACACACACACACACACACACACACACACACACACACACACACACGTACGATGATGATAAACATGAGGGTTGTGATGGATGGCGTGTTTGTATCCTTCTGGTGTCCATGTGTGACTCCCAAGTACACATAGTACACACAGTACTGCATAGTACTGAGGAGTACAAGGAGTCCTGCAGGAGGAGTCCTGCATGAGGAGTCCTGCAGGAGGAGCATAAGGAGTCCTGCATGAGGAGCTTGAGGAGTCCTGCAGGAGGAGTCCAGCATGAGGAGTTGCATGAGGAGTCCTGTATGAGGAGTCCTGCATGAGGAGTCCTACAGGAGGAGTCCTGCAGGAGGAGTCCTGCAGGAGGAGTCCTGCAGGATGAGTCCTGCGTGAGGAGTCCTGGATGGATGGATAGATGGATGGATGGATGGATGGATGGATAGATAGATGTAAAGATGGATGGATGACAGGAATGTGAATATCTTCCCAGCAACACATTTAACAGCAATCACTGTGAAAGTGGAATGAAAAGGTTTGTTCTGTCGTTCTAATTATTGGATCTAATGCAGTTCACGTATTAAACAGTATGTTCATCAAACCAGATACTAAGATCAAACATTCAGTAAACATTAGGAACATACGACTCTATCCATCCGTAATAGCTCGATTACATCTCAACTCCACGAGTATCAAAGTGTTTTCTGTGTGAAGCAGAGAGGAACGTTCAGCTCAGTGTATTTGCGTCGTGTCCCAGCACATAAATAACTCGGGTGCATCCTCCGACTGCAAAGGAGTTGTGAATCCTCCTGTGAAAGCCTCCGTGTGACAGAACCCATCATGTGGGCCCTGAACCTCCCGGTG
This sequence comes from Clinocottus analis, assembly GCF_023055335.1. Taxonomy (NCBI): domain Eukaryota; kingdom Metazoa; phylum Chordata; class Actinopteri; order Perciformes; family Cottidae; genus Clinocottus; species Clinocottus analis. The sequence goes on along the minus strand of NW_027176207.1, from coordinate 22,356,439 downwards.
GAGTGTGTTACACTGGCAGAGAGAGAGAGAAACCCACATCAGTGGGCATGTTCCTGCACTTCCTGTGCGCTCTCCACCCCCCTGCAGCCATCCCACGTCTCCGCCCGGCCAGTGCAGGCAGGTTGGTGCGTTGGCTCGCACTTCAAAGCTTCCACTTTGCTTTTTAAACAAAGCCTGACAGAGCGAGCGAGAGAGAGAGAGAGAAAGAGAGAGGGTTTGAGTCCCAGATGCTTCTGAAGTCCTGCAGCGCTCCGGGGAGCTAAAGCTGACTGACGGCGACCCGGTGCACCGATCCCGGCGGTCGACCTCGTGTCTTCCGAGCGGCTCGACGCTCTTCTCGCCGCCGTGAAACTGAACTCTTATTTTGACACGGTGATCGACACGTAGAGCCACGCGAGGAGGAAACGCTCTGCAGAGACCTGCGGAGACATCTGGCCTCAACCTTCCACTTTGTTTTGGGTACCAATTGTTTCCAAAGCCGCGAAGCATCGTTAGCTTTCCCTTTTAACCCCTTAAAAACTGTGGAACCAACGTTGTCTCCAGACCTCTTTTTCCCTGTTTGAGTCGTTGTAAGAACCCCAAATTAATTCCAATACTTGTGATTATTGTATGTATTTGTTCAGCAAAGTCTTGGGAAAAAAAATGTATATCTGCAAAAAAACAAAACACTTTTAAAAGATATGTTGATGTTAACTATGAACATCCAGCATGATATGAGCCAGATTCCCTAAAAGCCTCCTGGAGCGTCAATAAGACACCTTTATGGAAAGATTAGGACCTAAAGAATCAGAACCTGCAACAACAATCACAATAAAACAAAGTCTTGTCCTGTTAGGAAGGAGTTTCAGTCTAGAAACTGTGGCGTTCAGGGAATTGATCCTGTGCTACGCCGCTATGCTATGCTAACGGAGCCCACACTGTCACTAACTGAAGTGTGATCTCACTTTTAAGAGAAATGAAAAAAGGGTTTTCAGATTGAAGGTTTGTACGTTTTAGAAAGACTTCTCCGGGTAACGAGTAGCTCTGTTGCGCCGCCAAACCGGCCTGAACGTCTGGACCGTTGCATCAGAGCTGTCGGACCCTTGTAGGAGCCGGCCGTGCTGCGCTGTGATTGGCCATCCTGGGTTTGAGGGGCGGGACTTAGCAAAGGGTTGAATGGTGGAGGGAGAGAGGGAGATGGGGGCCGGATATGGTGACACAAAAAGGTTGTTGTTGAGTGTTACAACACACTGTTCACTGTGTGAACGTGCAGTCTGATCGCCCACTCCTGCATTTCCCCTAAATACTGAACACACTGTAGCGGTGCGTTGGTGCGTCACACAACAGCCCTCATCTTTACACCTCCCATCTCCTCCATGTGTTTACTGTTTTCTCCACCAGGGGAGGAGGGAGGAGGGAGGAGGGAGGAGGAGGAGGAAGGAGGGGGGGGTTAAGAAAATAACCAACCGCTGCACTTTTTGCACATTTTTGTAAGTAAAACACAATGAAAGCATAACACATTGCATTTACCCAGAAGCCCTTCAACTCTTGCGGCACATGATTTAGTTTTCTGTCTTATTTACAACTGATTTATTTAAAAAAAGACATCAAACCTTTTGGGTTTGGTGGTCGATACAAACAGCTGGCTCCGTTTCTGTGGAGCACCGACGGGTTTCAAAACATTGTTCAGCAGCTCTGCACTATTTTTACCAAAAGCTAACACACACCTGCTTCTGATTCACACACACACACACACATACTCACACACATGTGTGCGTGTTGCATCAGGACGGTTTGCTCATCCTTCCAGACAAACCTGGATCCACTCACAGGGATTCAGTCAGTCAAAACTTCAAAGATGCAGACGAGCAGATCCTGAAACCTCTGAGCAGCTCTCATGAGAGCAACGCTTTGAAAGACAAGTGAGAATATCTTGTTGGCGGTTTCTTTCTTTCTTTGTTCGAATCAGGAAACACTTGAATGTCTTTACGACACAAAACATTTGATGACTTTCTTTGAAGAAATCTCTTAAAATAAAATGTTCCTGATCCTGAACTCTGATGACGTGAAAACTGTGCTAGCTATCAAAAAATGACCAATTGTGCAAATAGACTGCAGGCTTTTGGGAACGTTTTAAACTTAAAATCATGTCTCTAGGTTAAAGTAAAGCGAGTCTACGAGCACGAAGAGGAGTGTTGTGTTTTCACTCTCTTCAGGGCGAAACCCATTCAAGTGAACGGGACAAGCGCACAAGTTTTTTGTGTCTTTCAGAGAAACCGACGGTCAAATCTCTCAGAAAAATCACAGCGTACGTTTGCCCACCAGGCCGCACGTGTTGGTGCGTTTTGACGCATGTGCTGTCGACGCCGCGCGAGCAGATACTCGCCAAAGTTTTGTGGGACCGCAGGAGGACATGCGAACATGTTGCATCACCTCCCGTTCATTGAGCTTCTGATATCAGTGACCCACAGACGTACATATGTGTATATACTCACATATCTTTTTATTGTTGCGTGTGAGGAGTGAAAACATTACAAGTTGGCCTCACATTCCTCTCTGACGCCGCGCGGCGCAGCAGCTGGAGGCCGAAGCGTCGCAGCAGGCGTCGTCATCCGTCATCCGTCATCCGTCTTTCTTCCTTTTTTTTTTTTTACGCCGTTTAATGCGCTGAACTTTGACCCCGAGGGTTCCCTCAGAGCGACTCTGCAGCTCCACTTACAGCGGCGAGGCAGCTGAGCAGCAGAGCCCGCTGGGGGTTCACAGCTAGAGGCCGGTACCGCGGGGTCAAAGGTCAAGTTCAGGATCCGCATCAATAAGATGTGAAACTGTAATAAGTGAAGTTCATGCAGCCGAGTGGGCGGTTCCCTTAATACTGGAACACTTACTGTAGCGGTGTGTGTGTGTGTGTGTGTGTGTGTGTGTGTGTGTGTGTGGGTGAGTGTGTGTGTGTGTGAGACATACCGTGTCTCATGCTTCATGCTCTGCAGCAGCTGTTCTTCTTCTCATGGTCCGACTGAACCTTCAGCTCCTCACACACTTCCTCTGGACGTTCTTCACGTCAGAGACGTTCAAACAAACAAGCAAAGAAACAAACAGTGTGAGCTCACAATGTGTTTGTTTTTATTTATTTAACAGCAACGTGCTGAGGGGTGAAGTCAGAGCGTCTCAGCTGTCGTCTGGTGGTGCGTTCAGGGCCACATTGTGGCAGCTGGAGGGTTAAAGTGATTCATATCGATTCGGTTGCATTATTAAAATACACTCTTATAATGTTTTATGATCTCTACTTGTTAAATAATGTCATCTTTGTCGTTTACATGTTTCTATTATGAGATCTTTTTCTTTTTTCTTGTTCGGCAACAAACTCGGCCAAGTTTTTTTTTTCTTTTTGAAGCACTAAATATTGGTATTTGTTTGTGAAGTTGGATTCTCATGGGAACTATATTTCCTCTGCCGTCATCGTCCTGACGGGTGTTTATGTGTTTATTACTCATCAGGCCGGTCTGAACAGACCTCCTCCTCTGTGGGAACCGGCTCTCCGTCTTTATTCCAGACCCAGAAAACAGTAATTTAGTGTTCGCCGCGGTGAATCTGGTGAAACCGCGACAGACGCTCTCAGCGCCGCTCAGCAGATTAAAAAAACATATTTTAACTTGTTTTAAGATGCGATGAACATGAACCGATCCTCTGCCGCTCAGCCCAGGTTCCTGAGGCGCTGACCCTTCCACGAAAGTCTCTTAACATCGTTTCCCATCATGCACTGGGCCTCGCGGTCGGCGGAGAGCCGCTGCGGCCGGCTCGCTCTCGTGAGATCGTCGTGTAGAAGCCGGGACATGATTTGTGTTTTAATATTTGTTTGATTTGATTATGATGACGCGACGATGACGTTAGGGGGCGTCGACCTCATGCGCAGACGTCACCTGACACTCTACCCAGCATGCATTGGTGGTCCTGTCTGCTCATCTCAAAGGAACCTTCACCATGAGGCACATTGGGTTCTTGTTGCAGTGGGACTCCTTTGACGGACGGACCGAGTCCAACAAGGAGGTGAAACAAAGTCACACGGCCAATCCAAGAAAAATGGCCGCCAAGTTTCAGAGAAACGTCAGCGTGTTGTTAGCGTGTTGTTAGCGTGTTGTCAGCGTGTCGTGAGGTCGTTCCCGTGGCCAGAACATATTCTAGTGTTTCCAGAGAGGCTGAATTAATCTGGCGATTAGCTTCAGGAAGGAAACCGAGCACAGAGAATAAAAAAGTTCTTCTCTCCCTGAGAGACTTAGTGATTAATTCTCCTCTTTCATCCCTGCTGAGCGTTACTGTCAGAGAGCTTAGCGCCGCTCACCTGCCGGGACACGCCGCCCTGCTGGAGCCTCACCTGCTGGAGCCTCACCTGGTGGAGCTTCACCTGGTGGAGCCTTACCTGGTGGAGCCTCACCTGGTGGTGTTGTTATTTTGTGCTTCTTTGATGTTGTTTTGTGTCTTTTTGTTGTTGTTGTGTGTCTCTTTGTGGTTGTTGTTGTTGTTGTTGTTGTTGTTGTTGTTGTTGTTGTTGTTGTTGTGTGTCTCGTTGTTGTTGTGTGTCTCTTTGTCCTCATCTGTGCTTGTTTTGCTCTGTTTGGTCCTCGTCCACATGTTGTTGGTTTGGCCTCTTTGTGTTTATTGTGTGTCTCTTTGTTGTCTTGTTTATGTTTTGTGGTCGTTTTATGTGGTTTTAGTACTTTGTTTGCGTCTCTTTATTCTCTGAAGGTTTATGGAGGCGTTTGTTTACATATCATTCAGCCTGACAACAACATTTTATGACTGAAAACAAGCGGAACATAATTTATTATCGCTGTCAAAACTTTATGAAGCAATAACAAGATCCTGAAAGATCTTCTCCGCTGACAGAGCTTCACTCCTGAAGAAGAAGAAGAAGAAGAAGAAGAAGAAGAAGAAGAAGAAGAAGAAGAAGAAGAAGAAGAAGAAGAAGAAGGAGGAGGGAGAGGGGGAGGGGAGGAAGAGGAGGAGGAGGAGGAGGAGGAGAAGTCCTCTTGTTCTCACTCGTCTCTCTGGTCTGGAGATCAAAGGCTCCGGTGGTTCGATGCCTCGTCGTCACATCACCGCTTACTGAGCCGACTGTTCCAACTCCTGTCAGTTCAAAACTCACAGAGACGCAGAGCAGTGTGTGTGTGTGTGTGTGTGTGTGTGTGTGTGTGTGTGTGTGTGTGTGTGTGTGTGTGTGTGTGTGAATGTCTGTATAAGCAAAAGTGTGTAAGTGTTAGGGTGGAGGTTGTTCTTATGTCATCCAGATTATTATACAGTAGCTCTGCTTGGAAAGGCCCAACATGACTCAGAGAGAGAGTGTGAGTGTGTGTGTGTGTGTGTGTGTGTGTGTGTGTGTGTGTGTGTGTGTGTGTGTGTGTGTGTGTGTGTGAGTGTGTGTGTGTGTGTGTGTGTGTGTGTGTGTGTGTGTGTGTGGACACGTGTGAAGGTGAGCTTACTTGTTAGGACACTTTGGAAAGTGCATTTTATTGGGAGCATTTTGAAAAGCAACTATCTTCATTTCATAACTTTAGGACCTTTTCAACTTGAAGGTTGATTTAAATATTCACTTTAAATTACAAACTCACCATTAAAAACACATTTCTATTGATGTCTCAAGGTGACACACACACACACACACACACAGGCCTGATAGCGCTGTGTGTTTAGTCATGACTCGCTGTGTGACCTCTGTGTGTGAAGGTTTATCATAATGCTAAATGCTAAATGCTAAACCACGAGGCTACGAGGTTTATGTAATGACATAAACTTAACTGGAAGTTTATTTTTTTCTGTTTGGATAGAACTCTTCCCACAATGCTTTGCTGTATTTCAGCAATTTAAAAGAAGTTAATCGTCGTCGTGGTTCAGGAGATCCTTGAGCTAACGTCGCTAGTCTCGTTCGCCGCCGCTGAGCCCGAACGCCAAAACAAAGAAATGAGAGTTTGATCAGCAGGAAGACGGCCGCCATCTTTCTTTTTTACAGTCTGACAAGAAAAAAGTGCTGCACAGCTCCAGACTGTCTGTGGGAGTGTCACACACACACACACACACACACACACACACACACACACACACACACACACACACACACACACACACACACACACAGCGTGCTCAAACATGTTAACACTCAGAGCTGCTGAATCATACTATATTCATATCAATAGCAGAGCGCTCATGCTTTCTGACATGATACCACACACACACACACACACACACACACACACACACACACACACACACACACACCCTCCTTCCCCGTCATTACCCCCCCCCCCCTCCTCCTCCTCTCTTATTACTGTTCTGTTAAACAGGTGAAGACCAAAGCAGAGACTGATAACTACCAGTGTGTCCTTTGTCTCCCAGAGACGCCTCCTGACCTGCAAAGCCTCACCTCCTCCACATCCTCCACCTCCTCCACCGCCTCCACCTCCTCCACCTCCTCCACCTCCTTTCCTCCTCCACCTCATCCACCTCCTCCACCTCCTCCACCTCCTTTCCTCCTACACCTCCTCCACCTCCTCCACCTCATCCACCTCCTCCACCTCCTCCACCAGGCGAGTTCTTCAGGTCTGCAGCTCTGAATTTTCCATGATTTTTTCCTAACTTTAAACAAAAAATTTTCATGACTTTAAACAAAAATTGTTCAATGACTTTTCCAGGCCTGGAAGTAACCGTTTTAAAACTCCATGACCTTTTCCAGGAGCTATGACTATGAACTGTGTCATCTGCAAATGTGCACCCTGACCATGTACGTTAGGGCATTCTACTCGAGGCTATGCTACGCTAACACTGACACTATTTAAAACAAGCACGTGGTTCAGCTTGAGAGGAGGTTGTGAGCGTTTAGATTGTGTCGCTGAAGAGATGGAGGTTCATCTTCTGGTGACCATGAACGCCACCGAGCCGCGTGTCTACTTATTAATATCATTAATAACCATCGTTGATGTCAAGTTCTCACACCAAGGTCGTCACTTAACCAGCCTGACAGATGTTTATTACTGTGTGTGTGTGTGTGTGTGTGTGTGTGTGTGTGTGTGTGTGTGTGTGTGTGTGCGTGTGTGTGTGTGTGTGTGTGTGTGTGTGCGACCTCAAAGCGTGAGAACATGGAGGTTATTATTTGCTGCTTTGTAGTTTTTTTTTCTCAGACATTTGCGGAGGTCAAACTGTGTAAATGCCACCGGTGATATACGTGTGTGTGTGTGTGTGTGTGTGTGTGTGTGTGTGTGTGTGTGTGTGTGTGTGTGTGTATCTGATTTACTGCGTGTGAGAACGTGGAACCTGTCATTTCACAAAACCACATGACTGGAGGAGGCGGTGGAGGGTAAGCCCGTGTGATATGGATCTGGATATGATCTGGATATGTTCAGGAGTCCTTGAGCCGGTCACGATGGTCCGATATAACGGTCTGACTCTTTGTGCGTCCATCCATCACGCTACCAGTGCGATTAGGCCGAGCTGAGTTATGGTGGGAACCAGTAACACTTCCTCCTTCATGCGGACCCGTGTTCCTGCTGATAAGCCTGTGTGTGTGTGTGTGTGTGTGTGTGTGTGTGTGTGTGTGTGTACGTGCCTGTGTTGTGTTTGCGTTCATATTGCTGGCGGGTTATTAATAGATATATGAGACGTGGAGGACCCTTATATAAACCAGGAAGTGCACCAGCAGGATCCTCCCAGTGCCACTGGTTGTACTTCCTGTCCGCTCGGCGTGGACGCGTGGGCGACCTCTGCCTGCACTCGCTCACGGCGCCGACGCTCGCGCTATAATTAAAACGCCGCGTTTGACTCTGTACGTGACTTCCTTTTATGTTTTCATATCGTCTCCCACACGTCCTTCTTTCTTCCAGCTTTAAATCATCAGTGAGGAACGTTTCCTGGAAGCCGTGAGAAGAGGCGGGAAACGAGAGGAGAGAGTCACAGGCGGCCATGTTGGATGTTTTTATAGCCTCGCTACGACATATGAGTCTATTTCACTTGTTTATGACACAATTCAACCATGAATATTAACATAAACTATGAATATGACTCCAGAGGACTCAAAGTGACTCGAGAGTCGAGAGAGAAGTTATGGAAATATACATGTTCATATCGCTAGCTTGATGCTACACATGATTAGCACATCTTTCTGAAAAGTTTACGACCCTGAGAGTCACTGAGACGAAACCTCAGCAAGATATCAACCACAGAAACACTGAAATATGACTGACTTATGGACACGTCTTGCTTGCTGTGTGTTGGATCTTATTAGAGCTCCTCTGTTTTGGAATCAGAGGCGTTCAAGGTCCAGGAAGAATGTTCAGCAGATCGAAACCTACGGTACACGAAATGTGCACTAAATTGATTACTACTCTGCAGAGATTCTGTTAACACATCCTGATATTAAAGTGATGATGTGCGTCATTAAAAAGAAAAAATACATTCTGGAAGTTTTATTCTTTTCTGAAGTTTTATTCTCTTCTGAAGTTTTATTCTTTTCTGAAGTTTTATTCTCTTCTGAAGTTTTATTCTTTTCTGAAGTTTTATTCTTTTCTGAAGACGTCCACCGGCTACAGAAATGAACACGTTGTTTTCCTCTCATTCGGCCGTAGAGATCAAACTCTGATCCTCGATCTTCTTCACTATGCTTTATATAACAGTCCATCTGTTTATGGATATTTTGAGCGTGTTTTTGCATTTATATTATATTTTATTTTATTGCTGCACTCGATCAAAGTTAATCTCTTTTAGTCGCTGCACTGACTTATTCTCTGTCCTCAGAGAGAGATAAAGTTCTCCAGCTTCTCTGAGTGTGTGTGTGTGTCTGTGTGTGTGTGTGTGTGTGTGTGTGTGTGTGTGTGTGTGTGTGTGTGTGTGTGTGTGTGTGTGTGTGTGTGTGTGTGTGCGTGTGTGTGTGTTCTTCTTTGAGTCTGCTGTGTTTGGTTTTGGTCTCCAGGCACCCGGCTCATGTTTGGCGTCGGCTTAGAAGGAAACAAAAAAAGAACATCTTTGCACCCGAAGGTGCTTTGGAGAGGTGGAGCCCTGTTTGCTCACCTGTGTTCTGTTGTGTTGTGTTGTGTTGTGTTGTGTTGCGCCTTCTCAGGTGTAATAATCACTGCAGTGCATTAGCTAACATCTATTGTAAGCTGGACTAATGACCAGGAGCCGGTCACGTGACCGGCTGCACCGTGGTGATGCTACATGTTTAGTTTCCGGTATGAACGTGATGTTCTTTTAGTGAATGATGGTCCGTTTAGAGTCAAACAGACCATAATGTTGAGGTGTCCGTGTTTTCATCCCATGACTTTAACCTTTACTCGGTGTGTTTTCAGTTCATGAACGGTTGTTGGAGGTTGTTAGGTTGTATCCTTCATCCTTGGCCAAAATCCAAGATGGCGACGGCCAAACTGTCCACAAACCAACGGGCGACGTCACGATGCCGACGTCCACTTCTTCTACAGTCTGTGGGAACGTCACTTATCTCAAACGGCATGAAAACGCCTTGCTGGGAGGCGATGTCACATACTTCTGAGCACCGATCAACGTTTGACTCAGAATCTGTTGACAATCTGTTGTTGTTTGTTATCGACAGTAAAGCAGCTCGATTTACATAAAAATACATGTGTCTTGGCGGCTGGATAGACACTATTGTTCTGCACGTGTGCAGACAGCAGCGTGACAGAAGAGGAGGCCGTGAGGCGGCTAACAGCGGGCTAGCACCGGGCTAACACCGGACAGGCCTGATTAGCGCCCCACAGAGCAGTGCTGGCTCTGCATTCCCAGCTGCCGGCGTCCCGAACACTCTGTCAACGGCACATCAGCAAAGCGCCGAGCCCCACTCCCCCAAAAGACTCCCTCCGGAGGGGCGACACGCATCCGCGGGCGGGAGGCCGCGCCAAGCTAACGGGGACAGCGTGTTCCCGTTAGCTTGTTGAAGCGCTGCAGAGCGGGAAGACACTCTGGGGATCAATAAAACACACGGCGGCTAAAATTAGCTGGATGAGTCCTTTTGAGAACGCTTTGACTCGACGCTGCTCCGTCTTCTCCCCCCGCGTCACTTAGCTTAGCTTAGCTTCCTGGATGCAGGTTTCTCTCCTTGCTGCAGTCTGGGTAAACGAGGCGCTGGACGTTGTCAGAAGGTTTGTTCTGCCATATTTTGGCAGGCGCTTCAATGTTTGCTTTGCTAAATCAGGAAGTGAACCCCCACCATGTGCAGCGCCGGGAATGTCCCCAGCTAACGGCGTGCGGTGCAGACGCCGAGGTGTTAATTGAGAGGTTTCCAGTGACATTTGTTAGTTGAGTTGTTTGTCTTTTGGCACAAATCCGAGTGGTTACTTCTCGCGGTGCATTCAGATTTATTCTATTTAATCTTTTTCAAAATAAAAAATCAAAATTTTGCTCATCAGCAGCTCGACAATATGGACCAAAATAACTTGCATGAGGAGATATTTAGTGACAATGTTTATGTACATCAACCTTCATTAGTTACAAAACTACAGTAAAATAAGTAAATATTGAACATGTTGAGTTGTGAGTTGATTTTTAGAGTTAAAGTTAATTGTTTTGGGAAATCTCGCCTATTTATATTTTCTTAATGGAGCCAGAAAACATATTTGTGTCCAGATGAAACAAACACGATGCATTAATAAGCGTTTAGAGATGCTGGGGAGGAGACAGGCTAACTGTTTGTCCCTGCTGCTAGCCGTTATGCTAAGCTAGGCTAATCACCTCCTGTCACCAGCTAACGTAACGGTGTCAGGGACACATTCTGGACTGTCAAACGAGGCGAGGGGCCAGAAAACAGGTCAAAAAGTTTTTTCCTTTTCTTTTTTCTCCAGAAAGCCTCCTGTTCTTCTTCTTCTCTCCTGGCGTCACGTGGACCTGGAGGTCTGCAGCACATTTCCTGTCACCGGACGCATCAATCTTCTCCGACGCCGCGCTCGTCCATCCTGCAAATCTGACAACTTTATTGTCCATTACGGCGACAGCATGTGGCCCTCCGTCTCTGGCGTAACGACACGGTTTGAAAATAGATTTAAAAAGCGGGGACGGACAGATTTACAGCGCGACATAAACAACGTTAGCTCCTGACGAGCCGGCTCGCGGCGCACGAGCGGCAGGTGTTTGTTCGCTCCTCTGCAGGCAGAACTAAATAGAAATAGATGTGTTTTTTTTACAGAAAATACTGCAAATACTGAACTGCAGGCGTCAGCGGATTAAAACGATTCCCTTTTGAATTGTTTCAGTGCCGATTGGAAATAAAATAAAGATAAATTTCACAGCTGAAAATAAATCTGTAACAGCGAGGGACGTTTGATCTTCCCGGCCTCCTCGAGCCGAAGCATGAATAAATAATCCTCACCGGCGCTTCGTCCGAGCGTGTTGTTCTGCGGAAGTCGGCGGTTATTTATGACGTTTATCTTCACGCTTTCTTTGTGCCGTCACTCTGAAGCGTCGAGAGCGTGACAGGATGAAACGCCGGCGCCAGAAACACAGAAGAACACGGTCCTTAATGCAGCTTTAACACATGAAGCATAGACTTCTATACAACCAGAGGAGTCGCCCCCTGGTGGTCAGGAGAGACAATGCAGCTTTAACACATGAACAGAGACTTCTATACAACCAGAGGAGTCGCCCCCTGGTGGTCAGGAGAGAGAATGCAGCTTTAACACATGAAGCATAGACTTCTATACAACCAGAGGAGTCGCCCCCTGGTGGTCAGGAGAGAGAATGCAGCTTTAACACATGAAGCATAGACTTCTATACAACCAGAGGAGTCGTCCCCTGGTGGTCAGGAGAGAGAATGCAGCTTCAACACATGAAGCATAGACTTCTATACAACCAGAGGAGTCGCCCCTTGGTGGTCAGGAGAGAGAATGCAGCTTCAACACATGAAGCATAGACTTCTATACAACCAGAGGAGTCGCCCCCTGGTGGTCATGAGAGAGAATGCAGCTTCAACACATGAAGCATAGACTTCTATACAACCAGAGTCGCTCCCTGGTGGTCAGGAGAGAGAATGCAGCTTTAACACATGAAGCATAGACTTCTATACAGCCAGAGTCGCTCCCTGGTATGGATGGTTTGAGTAAAGGAAAGTTTTTGTTAGAAAACTGCACACAAGACATTTGTGCATGCAACTTTTGTACACACACTTGTACACTACGCTCCTCCTCACACACACACACACACACACACACACACACACACACACACACTGACAGATCTGACACACTGTACACATTTCCCCTCTGACGCCGGCCTGAAATAGCTTCCTCTCCTTCTCGGCGGCGTGTGAAGTGTTCGGGCTCTCGCAGCTGATCGCACGGCCCGGAGAGAGAACAGCGTGAGTCTGAGCTCTCTCTCTCTCTCTCTCTCTCTCTCTCTCTCTCTCTTTCTCTCTCTCTCTCTCTCTCTCTCTCTCTCTCTCCTTCTCTCTCTCTCTCTCCTTCTCTCTCTCTCTCTTTCTCTCTCTCTCTCTCTCTCTCTCTCTCTCTCTGTCTCTCTCTCTCTCTCTCTCTCTCTCTCTCTCTCTCTCTCTCTCTCATTCGCAGCACTTGAGGCCGAGACATTTTTATTTTTTCACGTGTTTTTTGCTTTGAAAGTCATGAGAAGAAGAAGAAGAAAAGAAGATTATTGATCCAACAAAGCTACGAGTTTAACTTTGTGGACTTTGTCCTGAGACTTTAAGGATCTCAACACAAAACCAAGTTTGAATTTGTTATCAAATTTAAAATGTTCCTTCAGAAGAACGAACGCCTGCTCAACAGGTGGAATGTGATTGGCCGGAAAAAAACACAGAAAACAAAAAACATCGACCGTCTTATAAGCAGTGAAATTATGTATCTTTGAGAGAGAACACCTGCGAAGACGTCTGTAAGTTCTGAGCTGTGTGTGTGTGTGTGTGTGTGTGTGTGTGTGTGTGTGTGTGTGTGTGTGTGTGTGTGTGTGTGTGTGTGTGTGTGTGTAACTCCACAGTAAATTATCACAGCTGCCCTAAATGTCTCCTGCAGGTTCAGACCTGAACACACTTCCATGCAGAACGTGTTGCGCCGTCATAGCGCCGCCTCCTGGCGACAGGAAGTCAGTGTGATGTGACTTACATGACATGTACATGATGTCGTGTACGGGTGATGTAGAGCAGTGTAACGCATGTTGACGCATGCTGTCTAGCGCCACACGGTGGACACAGGAAGCGCTGCACTGTTTGCAAAGCTAGCTCCCCGCTAGCGCCCCGTTAGCGCCCCGTCGCTTTTATTTTATATTATGTTTTTAGTGATAAGTTTAACTATCCTTGTAAGTTAGCTTAGCTCCCGTTGTGTGTGTGTGTGTGTGTGTGTGTGTGTGTGTGTGTGTGTGTGTGTGCAGCATCATCACTAAGCTACGGTTAGCGGCAGCAGGATTAGCATTGCTGCTTAAGCGTGAGAACATCTCGCCTGTGTGTGTGTGTGTGTGTGTGTGTGTGTGTGTGTGTTGTCCTCACACACACACACACACACACACACACACAGCCTTTCATCTTCCTGTTCTCACGCCCGTCATGACTTCCTGTCCACGCCCTGCAGGCCACACCCTCTGCTCGCTGTCACTGCTGCGCACACGGCCGTCCCTTTAATCCCACCGGCCCCTTTAATTGGCTGCTGTCTTTCAGATATTGTCTTCCTCTGTGTGTGTGTGTGTGTGCGTGTGTGTGTGTGTGTGTGTGTGTGTGTCTTTCACTTTACTGTGAGTGAAGTGCAGGAGTTGGTTTACAGCCTCGTGCTTGATGTTTTATAAGTATTTGATGTATTATGTTATAAAACTCTGCAGCTTGAGTGGAAATCACTTCTATTGGATCACTAAAACTAATAAATAACTTTAAATACACAAACATGTCAAAATATAGAAACATACATCTTGCTTGCCTCATGCAATCACTCTCACATTTAAGACTTGGAGCGCCACAAAAGAGGAAAAGTCCTAAAACACATTTATTTATCCGCTATAATCACAAAGTTTCTGTTTTAGAGACACAACAGAAACATGGGCTCATTTACAGAATGTCCTCTGTGTCTGTGTGTGCTGTATTTTAAAGCTTCCTTGTGCTTAAATATTCATATATTGCAGTATTTCTACTTCTACTTAAAGCTACTTTGCTTTGTGCTGATCTGGCGCCCCCTGTGGACGAACGTGGAGGTGTTTATAAAGCCGATGGTTTTGGTTTCGAGGCATCTTAAAGTGAATATTCATAACCAAACGGTTTGGAAAAAAAGTGTAGTTTTTTCTTCTTCTACTGCAGTGGTTCTCAAACTGTAGGGCGCGACCCTCTAGTGGGGTGTGGAGGTATTACAGGTGGGGCGCAGGGAGAAGCAGATTCCTAAAAAAAAAAAAAAGTTTTTTTTAAATTTTTTAAATCCTTTATTAATCCCACAGTGGGGGATTATTCTCTGCATGTCATCATCCTTAGTGATGAAGGAGCTTTGTGCTGCGGTGAAGCTCTGGGGCTTCAGTGCCTTGCTCAAGGACACTTCAACATGAAGCTATGGGCAGAAAACAGGGATGCAACCGGCTTCCTTGCTCATCTTTATGACAAATATGAGTTATTTTTTTCACATATATAACTTTATTTGCATTGTTTCAACAAAGGTGACAGAAGTAGTTTGAGACGCAGCTCTGCAACACTCATGACATCACATGACATCCCAGAATCCTCTCCTTTTACCTTTACCTGCTGGCCCTCGTCGTGCGCTCCGACTTGTGAAGGTGAGCGGCGACGCTGTGACTTCCCATGAGCGCTTGCAGGCGAGGCCGGTCGTTCCGCGGCCTCCTGAGCGTGACCCCCGGCTGCAGAGCGCTATCATTAGCGGCCCCGCCCCTCCACTCCGCCAGCTGGTGCCGCGCTCCCTCATTAGCTCCAGTCCAGCTCGCCTCCGCGCTACCTGCTGTCGCTAACCTCCTCTTATCGCAAACACCGCGTAAGCTGCTCTCCTTAACCTCCCCCCGCTCACTTAATCTGTCTAATGTGTGTGTAAATAAGGCTTGCGCGGTCCAGATAGCTTTTTGTTGGAGCATCAAACAAGCCCCGGCGATGGGAACCCGCTCATTAATCACCACGTGATTCATGGTTACTGGCTCTGGCTCTCGTCTCGCCACCAGTCTGTCATTAAGGCTTTTCCCAGACTTCCCAGCTCACCCACTAACATCACGCCGCTTCACACGCCGCCGCCGCCGCCGCCTGGTCCACCAGGACGTGCTCACACGCGCTTCAGTGCACGTCAAGACTCAGCGCCATTGTTCTGGGAGGAAGCGTCGGGTCGACAACGTTAGCGAAGAGCAACGAGACGGTTCAACGTACATGAAGAGTGAAACTTTATAGAGATTATAATCATAATCTCATAGTCTACAGGTTGACAGGTTTAGCTGCGTCAACATTACTGCATTTTATTAAAAAAAAATCAGAATAATAAGAATTAAATCAGCCAACAACACAAATAAAAATGCCAGAATTTTCCAGATTTTTTTCTTGTTAAATATACTGGAATGTTTTATTAATAGAAATAAACAATATCTAAACATTGAAATAAATGTGCCGACTGCAGACTCACACCGGTTCAGTACCAGACTCACACCGGTTCAGTACCAGACTCACACTGGTTCAGTACCAGACTCACACCGGTTCAGTACCAGACTCACACCGGTTCAGTACCAGACTCACACTGGTTCAGTACCAGACTCAAACCGGTTCAGTACCAGACTCACACCGGTTCAGTACCAGACTCACACCGGTTCAGTCCCAGACTCACACCGGTTCAGTACCAGACTCACACCGGTTCAGTACCAGACTCACACCGGTTCAGTACCAGACTCACACCGGTTCAGTACCAGACTCACACCGGTTCAGTACCAGACTCACACTGGTTCAGTACCAGACTCAAACCGGTTCAGTACCAGACTCACACTGGTTCAGTACCAGACTCACACCGGTTCAGTACCAGACTCACACCAGTTCAGTACCAGACTCACACCGGTTCAGTACCAGACTCACACCAGTTCAGTACCAGACTCACACCAGTTCAGTACCAGACTCACACTGGTTCAGTACCAGACTCACACTGGTTCAGTACCAGACTCACACCGGTTCAGGATCAGGTTCCTCGGTATCCGTAGGGAGGAAAGTCTTCCAGCATTCAGGACTCGAGGTCTCACCTCCAGAGGTCTGATCAACGTTTTGAGGACGCGAAAGGAGTCACATGACCGGAGTTACACACACACACACACACACACACACACACTCACACACACACACACACTCACACACACACTCACACACACACACACACACACGGGACTGTTTGTGTCTCGTTGCGGGGACAACACTCGTTCTCTCGCTTGTACAGAACCGAGAGAACGTTCCGCGTAATGCCGTTAAATACAAGTTGCATGTTTATTACGGCTTTAATTTCTGCTCATTCAATAGTTTTCTGTGTGCGTGTGTGTGTGTGCGCGTGTGTGTGTGTGTGTGTGTGTGTGTGTGTGTGTGTGTGTGTACTGTATGTCTGCCAGTGCTCAGTGTTTTTTGTTTTTTTTCTGCGTGGGTGTTGCTCCAGCTGCCCCAGACTGTAACTTACTCTCCATACACACACACACACACCACACACACCCACACACACACGCACACACACACACACACACACACACACACACACACACACACCCTACTTGACCCCCTCAGCCCAAACAGTTGCTCACGTCACTTCACTGAAGGCGAGAGCAGCCAGACTGTAAGCGCTGTGCACGATAATCACATGATGCAGCGGAGAGGTCTCCGGTGTCTGGACGTGTGTGTGTGTGTGTGTGTGTGTGTGTGTGTGTGTGCGTGTGTGTGTGTGTGTGTTTGGCGCATTTTTTAACTGTTGAGAGATTTGAAGTATATCAATCTTCAGAATAAAACGTGGCAGCTTTTTAAACTCATTTTTATGTCGTAACTGTTGTTTTGTTGTTCATGTCCTGCAAGAAAAATGTTGTTCTGATCACGTTTGTTGCATAAAAAATAAATAAATATGAAACAACAACAACAACAAATACATATCAGTGACACACCGTGATAAATGTGTCGTATGAGTTTAAATAGTTCGACTTAAATTGATGCACACGCTACTGGAAGTGTGTAAACTCACACTGTTATGCACACACAACAGGGAATACACACGCTCACACACACACGCTCACACGCTCACACACACACACACACACACACACACACTGGGGTGTGAAGCTCTGGTTCCAGCAGGTTCCTCTATATTTAGCCCTTCATTAAACTGGTGCTAATGGTCCTGAGTCGTGTAAATGGTCTGATAAGATCATTATTGGAGGAAAAAACATTCCCTGGAACTCCGCCCCCTTCTCTGGTAAAGCCCGTTTGAGTGACAGCAGAGGTCGCCCCCCCCCCCCCCCCCCTCCTCGTCCACGTCAGTGGAAACATTTGCACAGCAACATGAGGGGCGGGGCTTAGCTGATCTCATGGTTTTTATTTGCTCTTCGTATCAAAGCGCCGAGACTTTAACTCTCTGATACCACAACACATGAACAGAGACTTCTATACAACCATAGGAGTCGCCCCCTGGTGGTCAGGAGAGAGAATGCAGCTTTAACACATGAAGCATAGACTTCTATACAACCAGAGGAGTCGCCCCCTGGTGGTCAGGAGAGAGAATGCAGCTTTAACACATGAACAGAGACTTCTATACAACCATAGGAGTCGCCCCCTGGTGGTCAGGAGAGAGAATGCAGCTTTAACACATGAAGCATAGACTTCTATACAACCAGAGGAGTCGCCCCCTGGTGGTCATGAGAGAGAATGCAGCTTTAACACATGAAGCATAGACTTCTATACAACCAGAGGAGTCGCCCCCTGCAAGCATGTGTCTCTGTAGTTGTTTTGTGTCTCTTTGTGGTTGTTTTGTGTCTATTGGTGGTTGTTTTGTGTCTCTTTGTGGTTGTTTTGTGTCTCTTTGTGGTTGTTTTCTCCTCTTCATAGTTGTTGAGAGTCACTCTGTGGTCTCTTTGTAGTTGTTTTATGTCTATTCTGCTACGTGAGTCTTTCAGTGACATTTCCTAGGTGAAGGGTGGCGTGCCCCTGGGCCTGCGCTGGGTTCACCCGTTCAGTCGCCGTGCCTGGCGGTGAGCGCTCATAATAACAGTCATTTCAGGAGCTGCTGCTGTGATTGGATGCTTCAATAAGCTGCTGCGAGTGTTGCAACCAGAGTCCGTCCTCCAGAACAATTTGCTTTTAAACGGGTCATTGAAGGCGTCGCGAGCGCCCCCGTGATGCAGCCGGACATTCGGACGCTGGTTAATCCCCCCAGACGTGTGTGTGTGTGTGTGTGAGTGAGTGTGTGTGTTTTCGGTCACGCTTCTCTCCGTCTGCACCTGCTGACGGCGTTTCCCTGCGGGACGCCGGTAATCACAACCTCTGCTGCAGCAGCATAAACACACATTAGGCCGGCGTGCACTTAAAGGATCCAGCCTGGACGCAGGTTCCCGTCATTAAAGAGTCCCGCCGGCTGCAAGCCGCTTCAAGTCGCTGTCTGTAGCGCCGCCTGCTGGACGCGCACCGCCTGTAGAGCACATGGAGGCTCTGACTGAATAACATATGTATATATTTATATATATTTATATATATATGAACCCTCCATGTTCCCTTGCTGGTCCTCATGCCGGCCTTCAGGGCCTGCGTCTGCTCTCGTTGTTAGAAAGCTGCAGCAGGAAGAGGAAGCAGCACCTGGCCTCACACGGGGTCAGAGGTCAGAGGTCAGAGGTCTGACTGAGTTGTCAGGCGGCAGACAGCCGGCCTCACCCCTCGCTTCACCTCCCGCTTCACCTCCCGCTTCACCTCTCACTGCTCTCGGCTGATTTACAAAGTGTGAAGTGCGAGAAAACGCCGGAGGGGAGTTTTGTGTCTCTTTGTGGTTATTTTGTGTCTCTTTGTGGTTATTTTGTGTCTCTTTCTCATTATTTTGTGTCTCTGTCATTATTTTGTGTCTCTTTGTGGTTATTTTGTGTCTCTTTGTCATTATTTTGTGTGTCTTTGTGGTTATTTTGTGTCTCTTTGTCATTATTTTGTGTCTCTTTGTGGTTATTTTGTGTCTCTTTGTGGTTATTTTGTGTCTCTTAGTCATTATTTTGCGTCTCTTAGTCATTATTTTGTGTCTCTGTGTCATTATTTTGTGTCTCTTTGTCATTATTTTGTGTCTCTTTGTGGTTATTTTGTGTCTCTGTGTCATTATTTTGTGTCTCTTAGTCATTATTTTGTGTCTCTGTGTCATTATTTTGTGTCTCTGTGTCATTATTTTGTGTCTCTGTGTCATTATTTTGTGTCTCTTAGTCATTATTTTGTGTCTCTGTGTCATTATTTTGTGTCTCTGTGTCATTATTTTGTGTCTCTTTGTGGTTAACAGGATTTTATTTCCAGGTTAAAACAATGAAGACAAACACATTGACAACAGGTTCAGGTGTGCGTGATGTGTGTAGCGAACAGTGTGTATATACATATAATATTGAGTACATACGTGCACACGTATGTGAGTGTCTTCATGTATTCACACACACGTGTGTGTCTGTGTGTGTGTCTGCTCTGAGCTGCAGACCCGTTGTGTGGCCCCCGAGTGCGACCTGAGGGCCCCAGTTTGTTTAGCTGCCGTTCAAGTGCTCTTAAATGGAGATGTCTGCTGCGGTGTGTGTGTGTGTGTGTGTGTGTGTGTGTGTGTGTGTGTGTGTGTGATGGTGGCAGACCCGGTGATGAATGGCTTGTCTCCCTCCCCCTCTCCCCCTCACTTCACCCATTTGCAGCTGATCACCTGTTCTTTGGTCACAGGGAGGGGGGTCTGTGTGTGTGTGTGTGTGTGTGTGTGTGTGTGTGCATGTGTGTGAGTGTGAGTGTGTGTGTGTGTGAGTGTGTGTGTGTGTGTGTGCATGTGTGTGAGTGTGAGTGTGTGTGTGTGTGAGTGTGTGTGCGTGTGTGTGTGTGTTGGGGCACGGTAGATGTTATTGATTCTCTCCTGGAGTGTTGCTGGTAGCTTGTTGCAGTCAGCTCTGCAGTTGGTCTGCTTGTGTGTGTGTGTGTGTGTGTGTGTGTCTGTGTGTGTGTGTGTGTGTGTGTGTGTGTGAGAAGAGGACACACTTCTTCCATCCGACACAGTGACGGAGTTCAAATCCATGTTGGGGGTCGATCTGCATCAGCTGACCCTCGAGACCAGGTGTGTGTCTTTGTGTGATTGTGTGTGTTCGTGTGTGTGTGTGTGTGAGTGTGTGTGTGTTACAGTGACAGTTCACATTCCTGCATGTTGTCATGTTTCTTTTCGGGCTGCGTAACAAACTCTGATGAGATGAAGTGTCATTCACTTAAAGTTTTTATCAACAATGACACAAAGTATCAACAACAACACATGTAGCATGACACAAAGTAACAACAACACATGTAGCATGACACAAAGTATCAACAACACATGTAGCATGACACAAAGTATCAACAACACATGTAGCATGACACAAAGTATCAACAACAACACATGTAGCATGACACAAAGTATCAACAACAACACATGTAGCATGACACAAAGTATCAACAACACATGTAGCATGACACAAAGTATCAACAACACATGTAGCATGACACAAAGTATCAACAACACATGTAGCATGACACAAAGTATCAACAACAACACATGTAGCATGACACAAAGTATCAACAACACATGTAGCATGACACAAAGTATCAACAACACATGTAGCATGACACAAAGTATCAACAACACATGTAGCATGACACAAAGTATCAACAACACATGTAGCATGACACAAAGTATCAACAACACATGTAGCATGACACAAAGTATCAACAACACATGTAGCATGACACAAAGTAACAACAACACATGTAGCAAGAGACGATGAAAGAAGGCGGCAGGAAGTCGTCGTCCTTGCTTCCTGTCTCCGGCTGCAGGGCGTGTCTCTGATGTTGTTTACACATTTCCCAGATCTCAGGCTGGAAGATCATGATTACAGCTGCAGGTCACCAGAGCGGAAGTGTTCTGCCCCTCTACGCCGCTCTGTGACCCTGAGCTCTGTCTGTGACCCTGAGCTCTGTCTGTGGTCATGAGCTCTGTCTGTGACCCTGAGCTCTGTCTTTGCTTCTGGCTCCTCCCCCTCACAGAAGACCTTGAAGCTCCTCCTCCAAGGTCCTGAGGCTCCTCCCCCTCACAGAAGGTATGTTTTGTGTTGGCGGTTCGGGTCGGAGGGTTTTGAAGCCGCGGGTAAACTCTGAAGGAAAATCTGTAACGTGAACAATGTAGCGAGCGAGTTCCACTCAGAACACCAGATAGTGATGTTACATTTATGTTGCATTTTGTTACATTTATGTTACATTTATGTTACATTTTGATACATTTATGTTGCATTTATGTTACATTTATGTTGCATTTTGTTACATTTTGATACATTTATGTTGCATTTTGTTACATTTAAGTTACATTTTGTTACATTTATGTTGCATTTTGTTACATTTATGTTGCATTTTGTTACATTTTGATACATTTATGTTGCATTTTGTTACATTTTGATACATTTATGTTGCATTTTGTTACATTTAAGTTACATTTTGTTACATTTTCATTTAATTTACAGCGTCAGTCGCTCGTTTAAAACTGCATCGTCAGTCTGAGAGGAAGTTCTCCATCTGTTGAAACTTAATCCAGAATGTGTTTGATGGAACAGGAATAAACTTCTGGAACGTGGTCCGGCCTCGTGTCCTGAGCACAGTGTATCCCCCGTTTGCTTTTCCTCTTGTCGTTTCTGCATTTCTGTTCTTCTCTGTGTGTGTGTGTGTGAGCCTGGTCGCTGTGTGTGATGTCACGCGATGTGATTGGCCGCTCGGTCCACAGACGATCGCCGTGGAAACAGTGAAGCAGCAGTTGCCGGCTGTGGGAGGAGGTCGCTGTGAAGGCGTTGTTGGAGCGCAGCGCGTTCTGCTCTCGCTGTCGGTTAGAGAATGAAACGCTCTCTTTCCATCACGGTTTCTCTTCTCTTTCTTACTTTTACATAAACCCGCAGAACTTGACCCGGTTCCCGTCTCCTGGGTGCAGGAGTCATCCGTGAAGAGCTCGGCAGCAGACTCCCATAGTTCTCAGAGTTTCCTTCTGTATCGCGTCCGAGAACATTTTCTCTGCAAAGGTTGACTTTGATGAAGTGAAGCAGAATAAAGGTAGAGAGGGTTTAGAACAGAGAACATTCAGGAGAGGACTCACTGGTGCCCGATAGACTCAATCCCAATGGGGCCCATTGGGTCCATTGAGTCTATTGGGCCCATTGGGTCCATTGAGTCTATTGGGCCCATTGGGTCCATTAGGTCCATTGGGGTGATTGGGGTCCATTGGGTTTTTGGGGTCCATTGAGTTCATTGGGCCCATTGGGACTATTGGGGTCCATTCGGGTCCATTGGGGCTATTGGGTCCATTGAGTCCATTGGGGTGCATTGAGTCCGTTGGGGTCTATTGGAGTCCATTGAGTTCATTAGGTCTATTGGAGCTAATGGTGTCCATTGAGTCCATTGGGGTCTATTGGGTCCATTGGGGTCTATTGGGTCCATTGGGGTCTATTGGGTTCATTCGGGTCTATTGGGTAGATTGGGGTCTATTGGGGTCTATTGGGTTCATTCGGGTCTATTGGGTAGATTGGGGTCCATTGGGGTCTATTGGGGTCTATTGGGTTCATTCGGGTCTATTGGGTAGATTGGGGTCTATTGGGTCCATTGAGTCCATTGGGTCTATTGGGTCCATTGGGTTCATTCGGGTCTATTGGGTAGATTGGGGTCTATTGGGGTCTATTGGGTCCATTGGGTTCATTCGGGTCTATTGGGTCCATTGGGTTCATTCGGGTCTATTGGGTAGATTGGGGTCTATTGGGGTCTATTGGGTCCATTGGGTTCATTCGGGTCTATTGGGTCTATTGGGTCCATTGAGTCCATTGGGGTCTATTGGGTCCATTGGGTCTATTGGGTCCATTGGGTCCATTGTAATTTCCTCATGAGCCACACCATGTCTTTGTCTCATGGTTTGGTACGTGTGGAACAGAAGGCGGTGGTGGCGTTGCAGTAGTTAAACTCACCTGAACAATAATCCGACCAGTTCTTGAACAAAAGGAAGTGTTTAGTCCTCCGCTGCATGGTTCCCAACACGAGGCCGGCGCTCCACACTGGTGACCACGCCCCCTCGCGGCTTACCGCTGAACGCTTCAGGAGACCTTGAACGCAGCACCGGGCGTGGCCCGGGTCTCGTGTTGCTCTCTCTTTGAACACGCTCCCGGCGAGCGTCGGGAGTTTCTGCTGATCTGCTGGCGGCTTTGTGCCGCACAGGAAGTGAGTCCTCCTGCATCCTGGAGGCAGGAAGCCGCTCAGAAAGGAGAGAAAGCAGAAACCTGCCAGCGCCCACAGGTGTGCTGACAAAGACTGTCCTCCCTCCTCCCTCCTCTCTCCTCCCTCCTCTCTCCTTTGTCCTCCCTCCCCCATCTTGCCTCTCTCTTCTCCTTCTTATCTCTCCATCACACTCGACACCTTTATTTTCATCACACCGCAAGTTCTTTCTCTCCTCCATTTCTCTCACTTTCTTCTTTCTCCCACCTCCTCCTGTTTCTCTCTCTCTCTCTCTCTCTCTCTCTCTCTCTCTCTCTCTCTCTCTCTCTCTCTCTCTCTCTCTCTCTCTCTCTCTCCATCCTCCTCTTGTTCTTGTTTTCTGTCTCAGGTGTGAATGTGAAACACTTTTTATTTAATATCAATGAACACAAATACATTTCTCTAAGGATGGTGATGAGTTTCTGATCATTCACATCCTTACATCCTTACAGCCTTACAGCCTTACATTCTCACATCCTTACATCCTTACATCCTTACAGCCTTACATCCTTACAGTCTTACATCCTTACAGCCTTACATCCTTACATCCTTACATCCTTACAGCCTTACATCCTTACATCCTTACATTCGGACATTCTTAAATTATTTAATTCTTATATTCTTACAGTGTTAAGTTCTTACATTCTCACATCCTTACATCCTCACATCCTTGCATCCTTACATCCTTACATCCTTGCATCCTTGCAGCCTTACATCCTTGCATCCTCACAGTCTTTAGAACATTTAGAGGAGCTAGAAGAGTAACTGTCGTCTTATCTTCTTCATCTTCTTGTAATTCGGTCAAAGTCTTGAACAAAATGAACTCAGAGGGAAACAGAACAAATAAAAATAATCAAACTGACTCAAGTTCAAGTTTTCACTGAACAAAACAACAAAGTAAAGAAGAGAAACACAACTCTGACTTAGTGTTTAGAAGTGGAACACCTTTCCTTCCTCCTCCCTCTTCCTTGACCTCCTCTCCTACGTTTCTATTTTCCTCTCTTGTTTCCTCGTCTCCTCCTCTTTCATGGTCTTATTCTTCCTCCTCTCTTGTTTCTCCTCCTCCTCCTCTTCTCTTCCTCTTTCATCCAGCTGCCCTGGTTTTCTCCTCCCTCTCGCTTTCCCTCCTTTCATCACATCCATCGTGTGCTCGCATGTCACCTCCTCCTTCACTAATCTCCTTATCTCCCTTCCTATCCGTGTCCCATCCCTCCTTCCTCTCCTCCTCCTCCTCCTCCTCCTCCTCCTCCTCCTCCTCCTCCTCCTCCTCTCCGTTACAGCGTCTCCGTCGCTCTGCTTTGTCTCCGTCGGTGCGTCATGGCCGCCGTCGGCTTGATTGACGGTGGGAAGAAGAGAGAGAGAGTTTATTTTGATCCCTCGCCCGCCTTATCTGACAAGACGAGCAATTATCTGCTCAGAGGAGGAGGAGGAGGAGGAGGAGGAGGAGGAGGAGGAAGAGGAGTGGCTTGAAGTGACAGCGGAGGCGACATGTGAGTGTGTGTGTTCACGGTGTGTGTTCACGGTGTGTGTTCACGGTGTGTGTTCACTGTGTGTGTTCACGGTGTGTGTGTTCACGGTGTGTGTGTTCACGGTGTGTGTTCACGGTGTGTGTTCACTGTGTGTGTGTTCACGGTGTGTGTGTTCACGGTGTGTGTTCACGGTGTGTGTTCACTGTGTGTGTGTTCACGGTGTGTGTTCACGGTGTGTGTGTTCACGGTGTGTGTGTTCACGGTGTGTGTTCACGGTGTGTGTTCACGGTGTGTGTGTTCACGGTGTGTGTGTTCACGGTGTGTGTTCACGGTGTGTGTGTTCACGGTGTGTGTTCACGGTGTGTGTTCACGGTGTGTGTGACGCTTCGGGCCGTGTGATCGCTCTCTGCAGACTTGAAGTGTCACAACGTTCTCACACGTCTTCATGGTCTTGTGATCAGATTAGAACCGCTTTCACATCTGATCTGAAGGTTCTGGTTTCCTCCTCGAGTGAACCTGAACGTTTGGATCAGATCCGTTGCTGAAGTTGATCAGACAAGTTGAGCAAATGTGAAGAAGAAGAAGACTTGAACCATTTTCTCTTTCCATGAAACTCTTAATGTGATTATTGGGTTCAGGACTCTGTGACCAGGGACCTTTGACCTCTGCAGAACTCGTTGACCTTTGCAGAAGAAGAGGTCGTAACGAGGTGACGTCTGCCTCTGAGACGCGACCACTTCCTGTGTGGAGGTCAGAGGTCAGAGGTCAGCGTGTGGTTTCTCCTCCTGACCTCCACGAGTCTCTAACGCTCCTGAAGTAACGTTGCAAACGCGTCACCACGTGAGTCCAGTTTGTCCTCTCAGGGCTTCCATACGCGACATGACGGCCTCTTGTGTGTGTGTGTGTGTGTGTGTGTGTGTGTTCTCTAAATGTCTGCATGCATGTTCCAGGAAAAGAAGTCAACGCATGTGTGTGTTTTTAGTCTGACTGATGACTTGAAAGCCGTCTGACGGACAGGAGGAAGAGGAGGAAGAGGAAGAAAGTTGATCCCATTGTCTCATCTTCAGTCTCTTTTCCTGCATATTTAGTGTGTGTGTGTGTGTGTGTGTGTGTGTGTGTGTGTGTGTGTGGGCCACGCCCACCAGGGCCCCGCCCACTAACAATCTCGCTGTCGGCCTTCGGGGTCAAAGGTCCTCAAAGGACACAATGTTGGGTCCTTTGAGGACCTTTATCAAAGTCAACCTTTACAGAGAGAACCTTCACGTGTTGAACCTTCACGTGTTGAACCTTCACGTGTTGAACCTTCACGTGTTGAACCTTCACGTGTTGAACCTTCACGTGTTGAACCTTCACGTGTTGAACCTTCACGTGTTGAATGTTCACATGTTGAATGTTCACGTGTTGAACCTTCACGTGTTGAACCTTCACGTGTTGAATGTTCACATGTTGTGTTATGTTTTGTCAGAGTTGTGACTTCACAGCTGCTTCATTTAAACTAATAATCATCCTGAAAGTCTTTTTTTTTTACAGTTGGACCTGAAACCTTTTCATTTCTTTTTGTGTCATCTTCATTTCCTCTGAACCAGAAACATGTAGACTGATATTTACACACCTGAACAACATGTGTTGCTTTTATAATAACACAACATTAATAAACAGCCCTCGTGGCTGCAGAGACACACACTCTATAGTTTGGGGAGTACATTTTAAAGAAAAAAGGCCTAAAATATATTTTTTTAATTAGGATTTTAACCCATAAATCTCATCTTTTCACATGATCTAATGTGGAAGAAATGCACCTCATCGGTGGAAGCGTTCCTCTGCACATGAAGGGACACGAGCTGCGGCGGTGGACATGCAGCGTGTTCGCAGTGCGCTGCTCGCAGCAGACTGGTGAGCGAACGCTCCGCTCAGCTTTATGGCGCTTCAACCATCTTTAAACGGCGTTCTCACAATAAGCTCACCGCGTCTCCGGCCGCTCGGAGCCGAGCGCTTCAACCTGATTTATGGACGGAGGGCCCGTCTCAGCCTCGTCTGGAGGGTTTTATGAAGCTGGTGTGGTTTGAAAAGAGGGTTTTAATCTGCGTGCCAAGACATGATGCAGAGGGAGAGAGAGAGCGGGGCGAGGGGCGAGCGGCTGTTTCCATCCTGCAGCGCTGCAGTAAAACTCCAGAGCCGTGGATTTCTCATCAACTCTGTTGATCGGCCGTCTCTCTCGACTCCTCCTTGAAGCCCCGGCGGCGTATCGACATCCCCGCGTGTCCCAAATAGAAACGCTGAGTCATCGTCGGGCCGCGAGTCGCAGCAGTAAACTTCACGAGCTCGTTAAAGCGTGAACGAGGTGTCGGCCCTCGCCGCTGACGGCATCGCCGCCGAGCCGCACATGAAAGAACCGCGAAGCAGATGAATGTCTTCCTGCCTCTCTTTGAACCAACAGCAGAGCGGCCCCGCCCCCTTGGCCCCGCCCCTTCGGCCCCGCCCCCTCGGCCCCGCCCTGTTGACCCCGCCCCGTTGACCCCAAGAGGGCATCAGAGGTGACACACGGCTGCAGGTCAGGAGCCTGAGGGGTCATGTGATCATCCCCGCAGAGGGGAGGGGCTTACTGAAATGACACCTGACATCTCTCTCTCTCTCTTTTGTGCAAATTGTTTTAAAAAAACAACCTTTGCTTTCAATCCTAAAAGTTCCAGGTGTAGTTGTGGACGTCGTGGGCGGAGCCTGCGCTGCTGAATGCCTATGATGTCATCTTACCTCAGTGTCCTCACGTAACCTCCTGTTAGTGTGTGAGCCAAGAGCCCCGCCCACTGCGTCCACAACTCAACCTGGAACCTTTGCACAGGTATTCGTTTTGAAAGAGCACGTTGGTTTTTTAGAGCAATATTAATTTTTTTAGAGCGTTTTCTTTTTTTTGAGGATTTTTTTGTTTTGAGTGTTCTTTTTGAGAGCATTTTTTTCAGAGCATTTTTTATTTTTTGACCTTTTTTCGACCAAATTTTTTTGAGAGCAATTTTTTTTTGAGAGGCACATTTTTTTTGGGGAGCTTTTTTTTTGAGCAAATTTTTTTATGAGAGCAATTTTTTTTAGAGCAATTTCTTGTGAGAGCTAAATTTGTTTTTGGGAGCGTTTTGTTTTTTTTAGCTAAATTTATTTTTGAGTGTTTTTTTAGAGGTTTTTTTTTGTGCGAAATTATTATTTTTTTAATTTTTTTTTAAATTTATTTATTTTTATTTTTTTTACCTTTTTTCCGTTTTCTGCGAGTTTTTTTTTTGAGAGCAAATTCTTTTTCTGAGAGGAAAATTGTTTTTGGATGTTGATTTTTTTTTGTTTTTTGAGCAAATGTTTTTTTGAGAACCCTTTTTTTTAGAGCATTTTTTGAGAGCAATTTTTTTTAGAGAGCTACATTTTTTTGGGAAGTTTTATTTTAGCAAAATTTTTTTGGAGAGCTAAATTTTTTTTTTTTTTGAGAGGAACATTTTTTGGGGGCGGCGTTTTTTTGTGTTATAAGCAAATTTGTTTTGAGAGCCCTTTTTTAGAGGAATTTCTTGTGAGAGCTAAATTTGTTTTTGGGAGTATTTTTTTTTTTTAGCTAAATTTATTTTTGAGTGTTTTTTTAGAAAAAATTTTTGTGCGAAATTATTATTATTTTTTTTTTTTAACAATTGTTTTTGGAGCAATTTTAATTTTTTTATTTTTTTTACCTTTCTTTCCGTTTTCTGCAAGCCATTTTTTTTTAGAGCAAATTCTTTTTTGAGAGGAAATTTTTTTTTGGGTGTCGATTTTTTTTGTTTTTTGAGCAAATGTTTTTTTGAGAGCCCTTTTTTTTAAAGCATTTATTGAGAGCAATTTCTTTTTAGAGAGCTACATTTTTTGGAATGTTTTTTTTAGCAACATTTTTTTTGAGAGCTAGATTTTTTCTTGGGAGCAAAATTTATTTTGGAGTGTTTTTTTTAGAGGGTTTTTTGTGCAAAATGTTTTTTTGGGAGATTTTTTTGTTTTTTCAACAATTTTTTTGGAGCAATTTTTACTCTTTTTTTTTCCTTTTTTTGCGAGCCATTTTTTTTAGAGTAATTTTTTTTGAGCAAATTCTTTTTTTGAGAGGAAATTTTTTGGGGGGCGACGTTTTTTTGTGTGTCTTGAGCAAATTTGTTTTGAGAGCCCTTTTTTAGAACAATTTTTTTTGAGAGCTAAATTTTTTTGGGAGCTTTTTTTTGTTAAAGCAATTTTCTTTTAGAGCAAACATTTTTTTAGAGCAAGTTTTTTTATGAGAGACATTTTTTAGAGCAATTTCTTTTGAGAACTAAATTTTTTTTGGGAGGTTTTTTTTTAGCTAAATTTATTTTTGAGTGTTTATTTTTAGAGTTTTTTTTTCCCATTGGAAATTTTTTTTGGGGGGGATTTTTTTTTTTTGGAACAATCTTTTTTGGAGCAATTTTTATTTTTTTGTACCTTTTTGCCGTTTTTTTGCGAGCCATTTTTTTAGAGCAAATTCTTTTTTTGAAAGCAAAATTTTTTTTGGGTGTCAATTTTTTTTTGTTTTTTGAGCAATTTTTTTTTTGAGAGCCCTTTTTTTAGAGCATTTTTTTAGAGCAATTTTTTTGGGAGCAAAATTTATTTTTGAGTGTATTTTCTAAAGGTTTTTTTTGTGCGAAATGTTTTTTTGGGAGATTTTTTTGTTTTTTGAACAATTTTTTTTGGAGCATTTTTTTTTTAACCTTTTTTTGCGAGCCATTTTTTTTTTAGAGTAATTTCTTTTAGAGAAAATTCTTTTTTTTAGAGGAAAATTTTTTGGGGATGGTGTTTTTTGGTGTGTTTTGAGCAAATTTGTTTTGAGAGCCCTTTTTTTTTTAGAGCAATTTCTATTGAGAGCAATTTTCTTTGAGAGCTAAATTTTGTTTTGGGAGGAAAAAAAATTTTTCCAAGCGTTTTTTTTTTTTTTTTTTTTTTTTGAGAGCGTTTTCTTTTTGAGAGCAATTTCTTTTTTGCGAAATTTCTTTTGTGGAAAATTTGAATTTTTTTTACCTTTTTTTACCTTTTTTTATCTTTTTTTGCGAGCCATTTTTTTTAGAACAATTTCTAAAAAAAAGAATTTTGAGAGCCAAATTTTTTGGGGAGCATATTTATTTTTGAGAACGTTTGTTTTGAGAGATTTTTTTTTTTGAGCAATTTATTTTTTGCGAAATTCTCTCTCTCTCTCTCTCTCTCTCTCTCTCTCTCTCTCTCTCTCTCTCTCTATATATATATATATATATATATATATATATATATATATACACGGTCCCCAGACAGTGGAGCTTTCTGTAACATCACACGTCTTTATGTTTGAGGTGAAGAATGGACTTTGTTTATTCTCAAGTTTAAAACATGTATAAATACATATTTATATTTATGTTGGACGATGAGGCGGAGCTGGTTGTGTTCTTCAGATGTTACAACATCATCGTGAGGGAAGAAGTCTGGAGACGCTTTTTATTTTAGTTCCTTCATGTTCCCATGTGAGTTGTAGTCGCTCTGCTGCCATGAAGCTGTCACACACACACACACACACACACACACACACACACACACACACACACACACACACACACACACACACACACACACACACACAGCAGTGCCCTCACTGGTTGCGTCTCCATTGGTCGGTGAAGCTGAAGTGACTCTGGATTACAGAGCTGTCACTGACGCCTCCAAACAACTGCTGCTCTCACGGCGCGGAGGAAGAGCAACGCTGCACTTTGTCACCACGCACACACACACACACACACACACACACACACACACACACACACACACACACACACACACACACACACACACACACACACACACACACACACACACACACACACACGCTCCTGTCACTGTAACAGCGTTGACACAACGCCACAGAAGCGGAGCGAGTCGTGTTTGACCTGCTGTGACCTCCACACCGCTGAACTCACAGAGCGGTCTGGCCTCTGCACCATGGGCTCGATTCCCCCCCCCCCTCTCTCTCTCTCTCACTCGGACTAATCACTGTACAACAAACATGCTGACACACACACACACACGCACACTCACACACACACACCTGTGAGGAAACACTGCCCTCTAGTGGGATGTTTGTTACTGCATGAAGTCTTTTTTTCTGCTCTGTGATCATAATTCATTGAGAGGATTTCTATGGATTCAATTGAGTTGCATTCTGGGACATTTTTGCAGCATGCGGGACAATAAAGATGGTTACATGTAAGTCATGTTACACACACACACACACACACACACACACACACACAAAGGTGAGAAAACAAAACACACATGAGACAGAAAAGAATAAACAGAAACCAAATGTTTTCTTTGTTGAGCTTTTCTCTTGGGAACACGCCTCCAACACGCGGGCCAGGAAAAACATCACACACTCACACACACACACACACACACACACACACACACACACTGGCTGCTCCAAGGCAAAGCATCATGGGACTAAATTAAAAATAAAAGTGCAAAAATCCATCTGTTAAATAAAAACCCCAAAATGAAGTCGTTAAGTGGAGGACTTGACTAGACATTAAACACTGAAGCACACACACACACACACACACACACACACACTGCACACACACACACACACACACACACACACACACACACACACACACACACACACACACACACACACTGCACACACACACACACACACACACACACTACACACACATTACACAAACCAACCTCCTGCATAATTCCATGAGCACTGAACAGCGCCTGCAGGCTGCAGCAGCATTAATAAAACTCTTATTGGCAGAGTGCGTGTTGAAACAGTCTCCTCCAGGCCGCTCGCTGTCTGGATGGAGATCAGCTGCAAACCCAAACGTGGAGGTCACGCAGGCGACCTTGAACGACCTTGAAGGACCTTGAAGGACCTGGCTGAGGTGGATGGGGACAGCTGGCACCGACACGCCTCAGAGCTGCCGGCTGAGCTTCAGTCCGTGATCCATGTTCACGGTTCTGACATCACAGGTCTCTTGACTGCGTCCTCGTTTCCTCTCACTTGCGTCCTTTCCTTGCGTCTCTCAGCCCCTCCGTCAGCTCGGCGCTCTCCTCTGGGACGATCCCGGTGGCGAGGCCACTTGGACCTCCTGCAGCTGAGCAGACGGAGGCGGCGGCGCGAAGACGCCGTGACGCTCGTTAAGAGGCTGGAAGCATTCAAGAGTCTAGGAGAGGAAAGCGTCTGAGGCTCCTTATCGCTCCTTTCATAGGAAAGAAAGGACACATGTACCTTCACACACACACACATGTACCACTGTGAGCAGTGCTGCTGTCATGCTGTCTGTCCCTAACTAATGAAGCTTATCTTATCTTATACATAATATAAAATGTTGTGTTTGTTTGTCGCCCTCTGTAATAACTTCTGCATGACGTCACCAGCCAACAGGAAGGGAGACGCAGACGTCTTGTGTCGTGTTCACCAGCAGGTGTCACCAGAGAGCAGACGACTCATTTAGTTCAGTTCATTTTGTATTTTCATATAACGAGTAGTATACACATGGTACACATAACGAGTAGTATACACATGGTACACATAAGAGTATTATACACATGGTACACATAAGAGTATTATACACATGGTACACATAAGAGTAGTATACACATGGTACACATAAGAGTATTATACACATGGTACACACAATGAGTAGTATACACATGGTACACACAATGAGTAGTATACACATGGTACACACAATGAGTAGTATACACATGGTACACCATCCCAATAGTCACAGTCTGGGTAGAGAGGAGGAGCATCAGCAGCGCTGTGGCGCCCGAGACCGGACCTGCAGACAGAACCAGGATCTTATGACCACGAGAACCACGAGTCCCACCAGCAGGTGTCAGCAGAGAGCAGACATCTCCCACCAGCAGGTGTCAGCAGAGAGCAGACATCTCCCACCAGCAGGTGTCAGCAGAGAGCAGACATCTTCCACCAGCAGGTGTCAGCAGAGAGCAGTCATCTCCCACCAGCAGGTGTCACTAGAGAGCAGACATCTCCCACCAGCAGGTGTCAGCAGAGAGCAGACATCGTCCACCAGCAGGTGTCAGCAGAGAGCAGTCATCTCCCACCAGCAGGTGTCAGCAGAGAGCAGACATCTTCCACCAGCAGGTGTCAGCAGAGAGCAGACATCTCCCACCAGCAGGTGTCAGCAGAGAGCAGTCGTTGTGCTGCTGGTGACAGATGGCTCTTAAACACGGCCATCTTTGATATGAGGGATAAAAATAAACTGTATCCCATAAAAGTGAAATCAGATTGAGAAACGCTACTAAACATTCACTCCGTCCCAGCTGAGCTGCACACAGATCAGATTATCTCAGTGTTCTAGTTCAGGTTTCTGGTTACACACTAAAAGTTATGGAAATCATAAAATCAGAAGTCAAACAACGACCTGGAGCCGGCGCTGGATCCTTGACGTCAGCATCAACCTTCAATATAAAATCTATATCAGAAATGTCATCTAATATATAAACAAATATACATTTTGAATAAACAGATTTGAACGTTGATTAAATGAAACGAGTCTTCTTCTGTTTCTGGACATGTTGAACAAGCGTCTGTTTGTTTTTAACCACCAGAGACTTTTTACTGCAATGATTCTCTCTGTGTCCTCGCACTGTTTTGCGTGTATTGTTGATGTATTTGTATGTTTTTTGTGTTGCTCTATGGACGCATGAGCCTGAAACAAAAGGGATGTATGAACTCTGCACTTTGACGGCACCTCAGAGGACCGACTGACGCACAATGTGACAAAGCCTCGTCATCTTTACGTGAACGAGGCCTGACGGGCTGCTGGACAGCGGTGGAGTTGTGTGTCTGCAGGAGTCAGCTGATCACAGGCCTCTACACCACTCAGCACTTTATGAGACGTGAATCCAAACGGCTTCAAGCCGCCGCCGCCGCTCATCCAGCAGATCTTCAAACGCCGGCGTCGGCCTGCAGCGCTGACCCAAACACACAGATGAAGGGAAAGAGCGGGTTTGTTTCAGACATTTAGGATCCAATCAAAGGATTCCTTTCATGTGAACACTTTAGGAGCAGCTGAGGAGTCTTCATCAAACACACACTGACCTTTCTTTAATCATGTTTACACGTTACATTTTATCTGCTGTCTTCTCTTCTGATGCAACTTCTGTCTTTTCTTCACCACAACAAGAGGAAGCGTCGAACCCAGAACATTCAGCATCAGAGCCAAACCAGTTCAGCTCCCGGAGTCTGGAGGGAACAACCTGGTGGTTTGTAGTAAAAACCTTTAACAGGAAACAGGAAGAAGCTTCACAGAGCAGCAGAGGAGGATCCTCTATCAGGATGGACAGCAGCAGCAGATGTCATGTGACCAGAATGATCAATACCAGAGCTACAGCTCATCACATGAATATGACAGAAACTATTCATATATGAGTAGTATATGCACGGTACACCATCTAATTATTCATTTTTTAAATATAAAACTCACTTCAAACCAGCAGAGGAGTCAATATTAGTGCATCTGCATTTTTCAAACATAAATCGCAGCACAAAAAAAGCTCCTCTCTCAA
The DNA here is from genome assembly GCF_023055335.1 of Clinocottus analis. Classification (NCBI taxonomy): domain Eukaryota; kingdom Metazoa; phylum Chordata; class Actinopteri; order Perciformes; family Cottidae; genus Clinocottus; species Clinocottus analis. Next base: position 22,322,005 of record NW_027176207.1, on the reverse strand, counting down.
AGTGCTCGTCCATCTTTTAGCTCTGCTGCTCCGTGTCGCCGCCTGCTGGCCGCCTCCAGCAGCGCACGCAGCTCAGAGGACGACGGCTGCTGCTGGACAGCTTGTAAACTGCAGGTTTCCCGCCACATGGGGGCGCTGCTGCTGTTCCCGTGGGTCGCAGGCACTTTAAAGGCACTTCTTCTGCTGAGGTGAGATTTATGCAGCTATTACATGTCTCTTTATTTCTGCCTGCTGCGTCCTGCCAAAAAAGATCAGAGGGAACATGAACGTCCCCGTTAATATTTTCCATTTATGGCTGAGAAGCGAGACTTAGTGGAGGAACACGCGGTTCATCCTGCGACAGGACGCCGGGAAAAAAACAGCAGCATATTTCCTTAAATAGGTATATTGTAGTGGAAGAGACCAAAGAAAGTAATTGCAGGAACGTTAATGGAACGGAAACAACAACAGAATAAAGCTCTGGCGGCCCGCGAGGAGCCACAAGTGATGAAAGACTTCGGCGTTGACCTTGTCATTTATATCAATTTACAGGGACGTGGGCTATAAATAGCAGCTGGAGATCCTCTCCAGGGAGCCCGGGACGAGCCCTCAGAGGAGCGCAGGCCAAATAAAACAACTAAAGCTTCATGAATCAGCCGTAACGGGACAGTTAAACCCCCAAACACCAGCAACGCATGTTGTTTTCATCTGAACAGTGATGAATAGCAATCTAGGTGGTTTTGTGTAGCTCAACGCGTCTCAGGCTGAATGCTACACCAGCATCTGGGTCAGGACTCTGAAAAGAGACTCCGCTGGTTAAGTTGCTTCTCTTTAAAAGCACTTAACGCTGCAGATTCCTCGTGGTCGCAGGAGCCGACGCCTTCGGGCTCTGACGCTCTGACGTCCGCTCAAAATGGCCGCCACAGCTTCCTCCGTGGTGAAATGCCCCCGCGCCATGTTCTCTCTCTTCATGGCGTGTTCATGAAGCTCAGGTGTGGAGGTCCATGTCGGTTTGTTGGTGATTTTCTTCGTCATTTTTCTCCACAAAATGGCGACAGACATGCGGCAAATCACAGTGAAGGATTATCTGTGACACATGACACGCGTCACGTGACACGCGTCACGTGACACGCGTCACATGACACGCGTCACATGACACGCGTCACATGACACGCGTCACATGACACGCGTCACATGACACGCCAAAGCTCCCTGTGTGAGTTGCGTAAGATGTCGCGGGAGGAAGGCGGCGGAAGCAGGAAGTCTACTGTTTACGGAAAAATTCAAATCGTATTTCTGGGATGTTTTATCGTGAAGATATGGATCTTTAAAAAACGTAAAACATTGTCAAAACGCCTTTTTGGGTTTTGAGGTGAACTGGCCCTTTAAGACAACGTCCACGCTTCCCAGATGATGTTCGTCTTCTACAGTTCTGTGTTTTTTCTACTACGCCCTCCAGCCTGCAGTTACAAGTCTTCACATATGTTGGTGCAGAAGGTCAGAGGTCAAACCGGCCACACGAGGGCGTCGTCTTCTTGAACTTAAGCCCCGCCCCCTTCCCCCAGCCTCCCATGACAAACTTTTATTGATGCTCAATGCTCTTTCACCGCATATGCGGCTCCATTAATCACGTCCTCTCCGATAGCTCCCCGCGGTGGCATGTCATGCAAAAATAACCCAAAACCATTAAAAGCACTCATAAACTGGCACGAGCGTTTCTACTTCCTGAATTAATAATATCGGTTAATAAATGGTTTTAATAAACTTGTTTTCCGCATCTCGCAGCCCGTTAATAGTCTCCAGTCGATGGAAGCCGACATGCAGAAGGTCAGCGAGGGAGGAAGAGACCATCGGTTTGTTTTCTTTACATTCAATAGAAGCAATTTATTATTTTTCCCTCCGGTCGATATCTCAACAGTATGAACGTTGTGGTTTGCAGGAGCAGAAACTTATTGCCGCTCAGTCCACGTGTCGCCGGTGACGTTGCTCAACTTTATCAGAAGTTCCTTCAGCTGTTCGTGAGTCTGTGATTCTCTGTGAAGGTTCGGCCGATGAAGACGATGAAGGATGAAGGAGGCCGGTCAGTAAATGTGAGGTCAATGCTCTGGTAACAAAAAGGAAATGAAACCAAATTAAATTGTCTTCTTGTTATTCAGACTTCAGCCGAACACGAGACTTTATTAATGTGACATTTACGTAACCAGGTGAAGCTGCGCTGTTCAGACACGGAGGAGGCTTCACTGCAGACACGAGAAATGCCCCCTGCAGTCCTCATCTTGTAGAGACGCCATCTTGTCTCTGAGAGACGCCATCTTGGCTCTTAGAGGCCGATCTTGTCTATTAGAGACGCCATCTTGGCTCTTAGAGACGCCATCTTGTCTCTGAGAGACGCCATCTTGGCTCTTAGAGACGCCATCTTGGCTCTTAGTGACGCCATCTTGGCTCTTAGAGACGCCATCTTGTCTCTTAAAGACGCCATCTTATCTCTTAGTGACGCCATCTTGGCTCTTAGAGACGCCATCTTGTCTCTTAGAGACGCCATCTTGTCTCTTAGTGACGCCATCTTGGCTCTTAGAGACGCCATCTTGTCTCTTAGTGACGCCATCTTGGCTCTTAGAGATGCCATCTTGTCTCTTAGAGACGCCATCTTGGCTCTTAGAGACGCCATCTTGGCTCTTCGAGACGCCATCTTGGCTCTTAGTGACGCCATCTTGTCTCTTAAAGACGCCATCTTGTCTCTTAGTGACGCCATCTTGTCTCTTAGTGACGCCATCTTGTCTCTTAGAGACGCCATCTTGTCTCTTAGTGACGCCATCTTGTCTCTTAGAGACGCCATCTTGTCTCTTAGTGACGCCATCTTGTCTCTTAGAGACGCCATCAAAATGCAGAACTGGAACCCCTCAAACCATCGGGTGAGGTCACTGGACCACGCCCCTCTTCTCACACACAGGCCGGTCCATCACACCGGATCTGCTGCTGCACGGTTGTGTTAGTGTGTTTGTGTGTCAGTGTTGCAGCGAACACACTGATCCTGACATTGATTCATGCTGACAGGCATATTTGCAGCATATCTTTAATGTATCTGGGACGTTGGAGGACAAACGTCTCTCTGTGGCCATCCTCGTCCATCAGATACCATGGCTTAGTTTATCCTCACACACACACCCACACCCCCCCCCCCCACACACACACCCACACACACACACACACACACACACACACACACTGGTCCTGCTATCTTTATTGCGGCTGAACACAAACACTCATTCACTCTAATCATCCTCCATATTTGCTGAAATGTTCTCAGCCTTTTCTTCGTGGAGGAAAAACAAAGTCGGTTTATTGATTTTCAGACGTCTCTCAGCTGCTTTCGAGCTGCAGAGACGGAGCGATGTGCGATGCAGAGCGAGGCTGCGTTTTGGTGGAAGCTGCTTTGCATTTGATCGACCTCTTAGTCTTTCATCAGCGGCGATGAGAACTTCTCCTCGGCCACGATTAGAGGGGCATGTAGAGAGATGTAAATGCAGACGAGATCACAGGGCGAGCTGCGAGGCCGAGCCAGCCAGAAGTTAGACGCCGTAAATCAGGTCAAACAGAACGGGCGACAGAAACCGCAGGACGCGTTCATGCAGAGTCTCTCCATTGAGAATAAAAAGGTCTGCTCGGCTTGAAAGCAGCGGCTCACACACACTTGAACACACACACACACACACACACACACACACACACACACACACACACACACACACATACACTTGACCAAATGCAAATGTCCATTTTAACCTTTAGTTACATATTCATGCAGAGCTTCTGCACTCAGAGAGAAACCTGATACTCAGACGTCTCATCGTCCACCATCAGAACACGTGAACACGTGAACATATGAACATGTTAAGATTGTCTGCAGGAAGTCTATGAAGGTAGATTTGTGTCTCTTTTACCGAAGCAAATTTATTGTTTGTAAGTAAATTATCTCCAAATCTTTTCTCTCAATTTAAAAATATTTTATCAAAATAAGAAATGCTCTCAGAAAAATTATCTGCTCTCAAAAAAAAAGGTTAAAAAAAATGCTCGCAAAAAAAATTTGCTTTAAAAAAAAATTGCTCGGATAAGTCACAAAAAAATAAAAAAAACCCCGCTAAAATAAAATTGTTAAAAAAATAAAAGCTTTCAAAAAAATTTGCTCCTACGAAATAAAATTGCTCTAAAGAAAAAATACAAATTGGTTAAAAAAAGCTTTCCAAGAAAATATGCTCTCAAAAAAAACGCGCTAAAAAAAATTTGCTCTCAAAAAAAAATTTCCGCTGAAAAAAGTCTGAAAAAAAAAAGTTGTAATTTTATTTTGCAAAAACAAATTCTGTTAAAAAATAAAATAAAAGCTCTCAAAAAAAAATTTGCTCCCACGAAAAAAAATTGCTCTAAAAAAAAAAAAATACAAATTGGTTAAAAAAAGCTTTCTAAGAAAATGTGCTCTAAAAAAAACGCGCTAAAAAAAAAATTGCTTGAAAAAAAAAATTTGCTCTCAAAACAAAAATTGCGTCGAAAAAAGTCTAAAAACAAAACCTAAAAAAAAAATCTAAAAAAAACTCGTAATTTTTTTTTGGCAAAAAAAAACCTTTGTTAAAAAAAGAAAAGTTCTCAAAAAAATTTTGCTCTCACGAAAAAAAATTGCTCCCATAAAAAGGAAAAAAAAAATCTAAAAAAAACCGCTAAAAAAAGTCTCAATTTTTATGCTAAAAAAACAATTCTGTTACAAAAATAAAAGCTCTCAAAAAAATTTGCTCTCACAAAAAATTGCTCTAAAAAAAATACAAATTGGTTAAAAAAAAGCTTTCTACGAAAATAGGCTCTAAAAAAAAACGCGCTAAAAATGCTCTCAAAAAAAATTGAAGCTCTCAAAAAAAAATTTGCTCTAAAAAAAAAGTAAAAAAAATTTGCTCTCCAAAAAAAATTGCTACAAAAAAAGTAAAAAAACCCCCCTAAAAACTCCCCGCTAAAAACGTCTCAATTTTTTTTTGCTAAAAAAACAATTCTGTTACAAAAACAAAAGCTCTCAAAAAAAATTTGCTCTCACAAAAAATTGCTCTAAAAAAAAATACAAATTGGTGAAAAAAAAACTTTCCAAGAAAATATGCTCTCAAAAAAAATGTGCTAAAAAAAATTTGCGCCGAAAAAAGTCTGAAAAAAAAAGGCGGAATTTTTTTTGCAAAAACAAATTCTGTTAAAAAAAATAAAAGCTCTCAAAAAAATTTGCTCCCACGAAAGAAAATTGCTCTAAAAAAAAAAAATTCAAATTGGTTAAAAAAAGCTTTCTAAGTAAATATGCTCTCAAAAGAAACGCGCTAAAAAAAATTTGCTCTAAAAAAAAATTTGCTCTCAAAACAAAAATTGCGTCGAAAAAAGTCTAAAAAAAAACCTAAAAAAAAATAATTAAAAGTCGTAATTTTTTTGCAAAAAAAATTCTGTTAAAAAAAGAAAAGTTCTCTAATTTTTTTTGCTCTGACGAAAAAAAACTGTTCCGAAAAAAAGCCTTAAAAAAAACGCACTAAAAAAAAATTTGCTCTAAAAAAAAATTTGCTCTCAAAAAATTGCGTCGAAAAAAGTCTAAAAAAAAAACCTAAAAAAAATCTAAAAAAAAGTCGTAATTTTTTTTTGCAAAAAAAGAAAAGTTCTCAAAAAATTTTTGCTCTCACGAAAAAAACAAAATCCCGAAAAAAAGCCTAAAAGAAAAAAAAATTGGTTTAAAAAAAAGCTTTCCAAGAAAATATGCTCTCAAAAAAAACGTGCAAAAAAAAATGCTTTAAAAAAAATGCTCTCAAAAAAATTAAAGCTCTAAAAAAAATAATTTGCTCTAAAAAAAAAAAAGGAAAAAATTTTGCTCTCCAAAAGAGAAAAAAAATTTTTTTTGCTAAAAAAACAATTCTGTTAAAAAAATAAAAGCTCTCAAAAAAAATTGCTCTCACAAAAAAAAAATTGCTCTAAAAAAATACAAATTGGTTTAAAAAAAAAAAACATGCTATAAAAAATTTGCTCTTAAATGCTTTTAAAAAAATAGAAGCTCTCAAAAAAAGGTAAAAATAATTTGCTCGCAAAAAAAAAAAATTGGTCCGAATTTTTTTTTTTTCCTGGAGCGTCACAGAGCTGTTTGGTTCAGAGCCTTAACTACAGCTAACATGCTAATAAGATTTATTTATGGAGAGATTTGGACCTAAAGAACCAGAATCTGCAACAATAACCACAACTGTCACTGTGTGTTCATAGGACACATGATGTAAATGTCCCACAATGCACCTCACCGTGTTGTGGTGGAGGACGAGTAGAACGCTCTGCAGGGCCCAATACAACAAGGGGCCGATGGCTGTGAGTGTGTGTGTGTGTGTGTGAGAGTGAGTGTGTGTGTGTGTGTGTGTGTGTGTGTGTGTGTGTGTGTGTCTGACCCTGAGCTGCAGCAGGCCTCCAGCGTGGTGACGGCTCCGTCCCCGGCTTCTTTGGCGCTCTCACAATGGTTCCCGCTGGAGCTCTGCTCCCTCCAGCAGCAGCTGACCTGCAGGAGCTCAATCTCAATCCTGTTTTTAGTTTCACTTTGAAGCCGCCGCAGCGGCGGCCATGTTCACGAGCTCTGAAGCTCAACGACATCACGTCGGATCACAGTTTCCCTTTCGGATGTTTGAAGATAAAGACGAAGACGCGTGAGAGGCGTCTGCTTCACCCCCTCACACCAAAAGCTACCAAACAAACAGGATTATCTTAATCCCTGTTTATTCCCTGATACATCCATGTGCTTATCTCTACGTGTGCTCTTACATACGTCCACGTGTGTGTCCGTGTGTGTGTTCCTGTGTGTGTCCCTGTGTGTGTCCATGTGTGTGTTCCTGTGTGTGTTCCTGTGTGTGTTCCTGTGTGTGTTCCTGTGTGTGTCCCTGTGTGTGTCCATGTGTGTGTCCCTGTGTGTGTCCGTGTGTGTGTTCCTGTGTGTTGATGGAGGGATTCTTCTCCTTTCATTCCTTTGAAATGAATCATCCGTGTCTACATGCATGCGTGTCTTGTACACATGTTTTCTGCGTGTGACATGAAAACATCGCTCCTGCACCCCGAGGTGCCGCCACCCTGCATGCTTTCACTGTGTGTGTGTGTGTGTGTGTGTGTGTGTGTGTGTGTGTGTGTGTGTGCGTGTGTGTGTGTGTGAGGAAGAAACAGCTGAATAACGTGTTTGATGAGCGGAAATGTGTAAGAGGAAGACTATCTGCTGCTGTTATATCTGCTAATTGACCTAATGTTGCTGAGCCATTAGACTGTATTACCATTGGCCAGGGGGCAATTAGCTTATCAGGAAAGAGCACACACACACACACACTCACACACACACACACACACACACACACACACGCACACAAACAGACACTTGACAGCTTGATCAATGGATGCCATACTGACCGTAATGACTGGGTACGGCCTCCTTTCAAAGCAGCGCAGCTTGAGTCCGAGTACAATAATCCCTTATCACAATCTTCCAAGCACACACACACACACATACCCACACACACACACTCACACACACACGCGCCACATAAAAGGCACATCAATCATAATCATCGGCACCTTTAGAGACAATGCAGCCGAGAAGAGAAGGAAAATGGCATATCCCTAATTACTGTCTCTCTCCGTTGTTTACGCCCCATTATCACACATAACCACACACACACACACGTGAACGCACAAATACTGTATGAGTGCATGCTCGCACACACACATGCAGACACACACACACACAGTGGCACTCAGCGGACGATGAAGTTTCTTTAAAGAGAAATGAGTCTCTTTCCTTTTCTTAACATCCACATCCAATCCCTCTTTTTACACACACACTCTCACACACACTCACACACACACACACACACACACACACACACACACACACACACACATAACGCAGCAGATAAATGGATTGCTTTTGCCTCTCTCCTTCCCTGTGAGGTTAAGTGATCTATCGATCCGGTGATCTGACCCCTGAGCTCAGACCATCTCCGTCCATTAAGACGAGTCATTAAAGCACCTGAACGTTGCATTTATGTTCCAGGGAGTGCAGGTCAGTGTGTGTGTGTGTGTGTGTGTGTGTCTGAACCTACACAACAACCCACTGCTCCTGCGTGGAAGCGTCGCTTTGCTCCACTTTCTCTGTAAAAACACAGATTTCAGGATTAGTTTGACATGATTTGGGGGAAATCAGCGTATTCGTTTCCCTCCAGAGTCCCAGAGACAAGATGGACGCCAGGAGGCCATCTTTGTTTAGTCCTCACACAAACACAAGTGGAAGAAGAAAAGAAAGAAGAAAAACGACAATTTGTGGTTTTAGGCCTCTTCCTCTTCCTCACTGTTCCTCTTCCTCGCTGTTCCTCTTCCTCGCTGTTCCTCTTCCTCGCTGTTCCTCTTCCTCACTCTTCCTCTTCCTCGCTGTTCCTCTTCCTCGCTGTCTTGTTGTCAGACATCGCCACAGCTCTTCCTCCCAAGACGTCTCTGCATATATTAAACATGCGATATGAGCGCTAACAAGGAAGCAAACAGCTATGAAGTGGAGTAAAGATGAAGTGGAGTAAAGATGAAGTGGAGTAAAGACAAAGTGGAGTAAAGATGAAGTGGAGTAAAGACGAAGTGGAGTAAAGATGAAGTGGAGTAAAGATGAAGTGGAGTAAAGATGAAGTGGAGTAAAGACAACGTGGAGTAAAGATGAAGTGGAGTAAAGATGAAGCGGAGTAAAGATGAAGTGGAGTAAAGACAAAGTGGAGTAAAGATGAAGTGGAGTAAAGCTGAAGTGGAGTAAAGCTGAAGTGGAGTAAAGCTGAAGTGGAGTAAAGATGAAGTGGAGTAAAGATGAAGTGGAGTAAAGATGATGTGGAGTAAAGATGAAGTGGAGTAAAGATGAAGTGGAGTAAAGATGATGTGGAGTAAAGATGAAGTGGAGTAAAGATGATGTGGAGTAAAGATGAAGTGGAGTAAAGATGAAGTGGAGTAAAGATGAAGTGGAGTAAAGATGAAGTGGAGTAAAGATGAAGTGGAGTAACGGCTTCCTGGGCGACTTTTAAAGCTCAACAAAACTTTTAACCTGTTAAAAACTGTGGAAGCAGTTTTGTCTCCAGACGTCTTTTCCCTGTTTGAGTCGTCGTATGAACCCCAAAATTATTCCAATACTTGTGTTTATTGTTTGTATTTGTTCAGCAAAGTCTTGGGAAAAAAATGTATATCTGCAAAAAAATCACTTTTAAAAGATATTTTGATCATAACTATGAACATCCAGCATGATATGAACCAGATTCCCTAAAAAAGCCTCCTGCAGCGTCAATAAGACACCTTTATGGAAAGATTAGGACCTAAAGAATCAGAACCTGCAACAACAATCACAATAAAACAAAGTCTTGGTCTGTTAGGAAGGAGCTTCAGTCAAGAAACTGTGGCGTTCGGTTCAGAAATGGAAAAAGAAATACATATTTTATGACAAAAGATTGTGTGAATGGGGCATGCTGGGACCTAAAATGGCCGCGGGAGGATTTTCACGGTTTCCAAAAGGTTAAAGCTCGACACAACTTTTCTCGTCTGGCATACAGAGTCTGTACATCAGGATGTTCTGGTCTCCAAACTAGGTTTTCTTATGAAAAAGAAGAAGAGGAAAAGTGACAGCGTGTGTGATGCAACTCCGTGCAAACATGCTGCAAGCAGCATTAACAACCGGCACTGATGCTGGCAGCGCGTTAGCAATTAGCGGACGCTGAACGTCATTAGGACATGGTCTCGGGGTCTTTCACCCCGGCGGCGAGCAACAGGAAGGAGAAGGTCCTGGTTTTGAACTCAGCTCTGGTTTGCGTGGCGTTAGCATGTTGTGAGGATTCCCTCCGGAGGCTCCGGGTGCTTCCCTCCACATCAAAAGAACACGCGTGTGGAGCTTCCACTGGAAATCCCTGCTGCTGCATTTCGACCGAGGCAACGCTTCCTGAAACCTGCTGCACAAACACAAAGCTTCACTCCCGTGACCTTTTGCTAAGCCCCGCCCCTCCAGCGCAGAGCGTCACGCGGCCGATGGCGTCGACAGATGTTTTCATCTCCTCTGCATGTTCGTCACATGCTGAGACAATACGGCTGACTTTGGCTTTGCAAAGACGTAGCACGTGCGTGCTATGCTAGCTACTGAAGGTATGCGTTAGCTCATTTCATGATTGCTACATTGACTCCAGGTGACTCGCCTCATCGTCTCACTTTGAGGTGAAAACATTCACGTTACCGTGAGAGTCGGGTTACGAGCTGCTGCTACGTCCAGTGGGTGTCCCCGCTGTAGCAAGCTAATGCTACTGCTAGCTCCCCGCTGCTGCTAGCTTTCACTGCTGCTCGCTTTCCACTGCTGCTAATTCCCTGCTGTAGCAAGCTAGCGCTCGCTAGCTCCCCGCAGCTAGCGGGAACATCCACCAAAGGTAGCAGCGGCTTGTAACCCGACTTTATTGCTAATAAATGTATTTTATTTAAGGAAACGCGTCTCCCTGAATGCCTCACAGGGAACACGTCGTTTGTTCCTGTTGGTTTTCCGGCTGAACGCGTTGTTTTGGATCCTTTTCGTGAAGCAAGAATCAATGACGCAAACCTTGTTCTCTTTTTCACCAGGCTCACCTGAGGCCTGCAGGTGTGCAGTGTGAGTCAGTGTGAGTCAGTGTGAGTCAGTGTGTCCTCACGGTGCAGCAACACAACATGTGAGTGAAGTGTGAGATGCTCATGTGGAGAGCATCTTTCTCTCTGTGGCCGTCGGGGATTCTGACTACAGGCATTGATTTTCCTCAGAGAGGAAGTCAGCTGCTGTAAGTGGAGGTTTTCTAATGGATTTATTTACCTCCTCCCTCTCCTCTTCCTCCTCTTCCTCCTCCTCCTCCACATCTCTCGCTTCCTCCTGTTTCGTCTCTCATCCGTTCAAAAAGCATCCTTCCCTTTTTCTGCCGTCTGTTGTCTTTGTCTCTCCTCCCTCCCTTTGTTCTGCTCGCTCATTTGTTCTTTTTCTGTCATTTCCATTACGTCTCTCTCTCTCTCTCTCTCTCTCTCTCTCTCTCTCTCTCTCTCTCTCTCACTCTCTCTCTCTCTCTCTCTCTCTCTCTCTCTCTCTCCTGTGTCTGGTGTCGTTCGTCCTCTGCAGACAACAGAACAGTACATTTGCATCACAGAGTCAGTTCTCTGAAACGGGGCGACCTCCTCATCCCCCCTTCTCGCTGACATCTTCTCCTCTCTCCTCCCTTCCTTCCTCCCTCCTTCCTCCCTCCCTCCTCCTTCCTCCCTTCCTTCCTCCTCTCCTAAAGACCTGCGTGCTGCCGTCAGGCTGCAGGAGGATAATTGAGCGTTCTATAGATCGCATGGGGAACATTGATCCTCCACTATTCTCTCCTTCCCTTCAACTCCACCTCTTCTTCCTCTTCTTCTCACCTACTCTCTCTCTCTCTCTCTCTCTCTCTCTCTCTCTCTCTCTCTCTCTCTCTCTCTCTCTCTCTCTCTCTCTCTCTCTCTCTCTCTCTCTCTGTGTGATCACAGGTTGTAAGAGGCTGAGATTCGCTGCATAGATAATTCCTCCATGCTCCTCCTGATCTATCCGTCTTGTAATCTGTCTGCGTATCTCCGGATCTCTTTCGTCCGTTTGCTCGCTGGGAGATGAAGAGGAAGAGGAAGAGGAAGAGGAGGAGGAGCGAGGGAGCAGAGGTGCTTCTTCACCAACGTGGAGCTGCACTCCTCAGTTGTCATCGGGGTTTAAAACCTCTTCCTTCAAAGATTGTTGCTTGTACTCTTCATCTTAAGAGCTCGTCCTCCTCGTGATGTAATCCTCATCCAGCGCCGTCGTGATAATCTTCAACCTCACATCGGTGCAAATGAACATCTCGTTTCCGTTGCAGTTAAAACGTCGGCGACTCGAGTGCTGGTGGAGTCTTCCAGCGCCGCGAGGTGAACATGCAGCAGACACAAGATGAAGACCTGAAGTCTTCCTCACTGAACGACGAGCTCATGAAGACGAAGAGCGTCAACACGGCGAGGCGCCGCAGACGCACACGAGAGCTCTCAGATTAACACAAAGGCCTCAACACGCTGGAACTGTGGAAGCAGTTTAGTCTCCAGAATCCTACTTGTGTTTATTGTGTATTTGTTCAGCAAAGTCCTGGAAAAAAATGTATATCTGCAAAAATAAAATAACTTTTAAAAGATATTTTGATGATAACTATGAACATCCAGCATGATATGAGTCAGATTCCCTAAAAGCCTCCTGGAGCGTCAATAAGACCTTTATGGAAAGATTAGCACCTAAAGAATCAGAACCTGCAACAACAATCACAATAAAACAAAGTCTTGTCTGTTAGGAAGGAGTTTCAGTCAAGAAACTGTGTCGTTCGGTTCAAAAATGAAAAAACGTACATATTTTATGACAGAAGATTGTCTGAATGGGGCATGCTGGGTATTAAAATGGCCGCGGGAGGATTTCCAAAAGGTAAAAGAACCTAAACAGAGAGGCGTGTCGCTGCTTCATGCATCAGCAGCAGACGTCCTCCACCCAGCAGCTGCTGGTGTTTCAGCTGCTGGGAGGCAGTTGTTTACACATTGATCTGCCTTTCCACCGCTCGGCCTCGCTCTCCTGATATGGATTCCTCGGCTCGGCCTCGAACTGGCCCGATGACTCTCCTCACCTTCATCTGCTGCGACGCCGACGCCCAAACGCCCAAACGCCCAAACGCCGAACGCCCAAACGCCAAACGCCCAAACGCCCAAACGCCAAACGCCCGAACGCCCAAACGCCCAAACGCCAAACGCTCAAACGCCCGAACGCCCGAACGCCAAACGCCCAAACGCCAAACGCCCAAACGCCCAAACGCCAAACGCCAAACGCCCAAACGCCAAACGCCCAAACGCCCAAACGCCCAAACGCCAAACGCCCAAACGCCAAACGCCCAAACGCCCAAACGCCCAAACGCCCAAACGCCAAACGCCCAAACGCCAAACGCCCAAACGCCCAAACGCCGAACGCCCAAACGCCCAAACGCCCAAACGCCCAAACGCCAAACGCCCAAACGCCCAAACGCCAAACGCCCAAACGCCCAAACGCCGAACGCCCAAACGCCCAAACGCCCAAACGCCCAAACGCCAAACGCCCAAACGCCCAAACGCCCAAACGCCCAAACGCCAAACGCCCAAACGCCAAACGCCCAAACGCCCAAACGCCGAACGCCCAAACGCCCAAACGCCCGAACGCCCGAACGCCCAAACGCCAAACGCCCGAACGCCCGAACGCCCGAACGCCCGAACGCCCAAACGCCAAACGCCCAAACGCCCAAACGCCCAAACGCCAAACGCCAAACGCCCAAACGCCCAAACGCCAAACGCCCAAACGCCAAACGCCCAAACGCCCAAACGCCCAAACGCCAAACGCCCAAACGCCCAAACGCCAAACGCCCAAACGCCAAACGCCCAAAAGCCAAACGCCAAACGCCCAAACGCCCAAACGCCCAAACGCCAAACGCCCAAACGCCCAAACGCCCAAACGCCCAAACGCCAAACGCCAAACGCCCAAACGCCCAAACGCCCAAACGCCAAACGCCCAAACGCCCGAACGCCCAAACGCCCAAATGCCAAACGCCAAACGCCCAAACGCCAAACGCCCGAACGCCCGAACGCCCAAACGCCCAAACGCCCAAACGCCAAACGCCCAAACGCCCAAACGCCCAAACGCCAAACGCCAAACGCCAAACGCCCAAACGCCCAAACGCCCAAACGCCAAACGCCCAAACGCCCGAACGCCCAAACGCCCAAATGCCAAACGCCAAACGCCCAAACGCCAAACGCCCAAACGCCCGAACGCCCAAACGCCCGAACGCCAAACGCCAAACGCCAAACGCCAAACGCCCAAACGCCCAAACGCCCAAACGCCAAACGCCCAAACGCCCGAACGCCCAAACGCCCAAATGCAAAACGCCCAAACGCCCAAACGCCCAAACGCCCAAACGCCCGAACGCCAAACGCCAAACGCCCAAACGCCCGAACGCCAAACGCCCAAACGCCCGAACGCCCAAACGCCCAAACGCCCAAACGCCCAAACGCCGGGTCGTCTCCTCGCTGCCGAAACGTCTTCACACATTTAGTGGAAGAAGAAGAAAAAGAAGACGAAGAAGAAGAAGACGAAGAAGAAGAAGAAGAAGAAGAAGAAGACGAAGAAGAAGAAGACGAAGAAGAAGAAGAAGAAGAAGAAGAAGAAGAAGAAGAAGAAGAAGAAGAAAAAGAAGACGAAGAAGAAGAAGACGAAGAAGAAGAAGAAGAAGAAGAAGAAGAAGACGAAGAAGAAGAAGACGAAGAAGAAGAAGACGAAGAAGAAGAAGAAGAAGAAGAAGAAGAAGAAGACGAAGAAGAAGAAGACGAAGAAGAAGAAGACGAAGAAGAAGAAGAAGAAGAAGAAGAAGAAGAAGAAGAAGAAGAAGACAGCGTGACTTGAAGCATCAGGAAGGAATCCACAGCTTCACTCTGAGATCTTAACATGGATTGTTTTCTACTTTATTTGTTTGTTTGTTTTACGTTCCATGTTATTTTAATATTTAGTATTTAGTGATGTCATGGTTATTGAATGTTCTGTTTCTTTGTGTTTGTTTCCTCCGTCTCTTCGCCGTCATGGCTCCCAGCGAGTCTCCCAGAATGCAATGCAAACACACACAAACACGCAAACGTTTAACAACATGCAACAAGAAGAAAAGAATAAAAGAATAACGTTATTCATATATATATATATATATATATATATATATATATATATATATATATATATATATATATATATATATATATATATAGCTCTGCTTGTTTATCTGCTGCTCGAGCTGCATGTTTACTACTAACACATACGTGTGTGTGTGTGTGTGTGTGTGTGTGTGTGTGTGTGTGTGTGTGTGTGTGTGTGTGTGTGTGCATCTAGATGAGGGCGTGGCGTGAGAAACCATCGTAAAACATTTCAGATTAAAACGATGACGTTGTCGTCTGGTCGCTAAGCACCGCAAACTCGTGGAAAGAAAAGGTCTCAAGGAGAAGAGACACACTCTGGTTGTGCGGTTGAAGTTGTGTTTTTGTCGCTGTTGTTTCATTTCTTCTGATAAATGACTGGATTGTGTTTCAGCGGTTGAGTCTTCATGTCGCATGTTCGTGCTTCAGCTGTTCTTTGGTCTTCTAAAGTCTTCCTGCTGTGTGTTTTCACAACTAAACATGTTGTTATTATTTTCTCGACAATCGATAACTAAAAATAAATCCAGGAAGTGGAAGTGATTCATCTTGAAAACATCCAGAAGACGCTGACGGAGTGAACCTCCAGCGAGTCCTTCAGGTTATTTTATACTGTCCAAAATCACAAATACAAGATTAACAACGACAGAGACACAAACTTATATCTCATAACTCTCCGGCTGACGAGCATCACTGTTATTACAACTGTTATAACAACTATTACGCAACGTCTCAGGCTCTACGTCTCCTCACGGCTCTCACAGAACCCCTCCTCATATTTCACCCATTCACTCTGTTTTTTTGTGCATTTTTGCAAATTTTTCTAAGAAGATTTTACCAATTTTCCTCCACTTCCACTGAGTTTTTTTTTTTAATGCGCCGGTTGGAGAAGCGGAATAAAAACAGCTGAATGGAGTCGCACTCATCGTCCAATTATAACGGAGCGTTTCTGAGGAGCAGCAGGTTTTTTTTTTTTTTTTTTAGCAAAACCCAGAAACTCGCCAGAAGTCCTTTCATGCGTCGCGTCTCTCTCTCTCTCTCTCTCTCTCTCTCTCTCTCTCTCTCTCTCTCTCTCTCTCTCTCTCTCTCTCTCTAACAAAAGCTGCATAAAGATGAATGGAAGCTGTGTGCTGGACTCGGCTTCCCTCACACTCACAATGGAACGACCCGCTGTCGCAATTATGACTCCGGATTCCAGCACACGGCTCAGAAAAACTCATTTTCCTCGTTGTGTTCTTCCTCTTCCTCTTCCTCCACTCCGTCTACCTGAGTCTCTCTTCCTCCCCCCATCACCCCCCTTCACCTCAGTACAGTCCATTATTGTTGTTTGCTAAAGGAGAACCATCATTTCACAGCCCAGGAGCGGATCAGGTCGGCAGCAGTGATTAATAATCTGACGGTGAATAATGATTTCATCCTCCGTGTTCAGCTGTGAGGTAATTACTCGCTGCGTAATCCTGGAATAGATTCTGCTCATGAGGAGAAAAAACGTATTCAAATGCGAGATATAATAACCCGAAGCGCCCCGGGGTGTGTGTGTGTGTGTGTGTGCGTGTGTGTGTGTGTGCGTGTGTGTGTGTGTGTGTGTGTGTGTGTGTGTGTGTGTGTGTGTGTGGAGGCGTCCGTGAAGATACATTTACATGTGTGGGATCCAAGTTTAGGGCCTGGAATCAGATTACAGCCTCAGTGTCGGGCGTCACTTCCAGCCTCTCTCTCTCTCTCTCTCTCTCTCTCTCTCTCTCTCTCTCTCTCTCCTCTCTCTCTCCTCATCTCTCTCTCTCTCTCTCTCTCTCTTCCTGCTCGTCAGGAATATCACGTCGGGGTCACCAAATTGTTGACGGGTAAAATTTATCTACTGCTGGTGGAGCCGTAGTAACTCAACCCAACAGATGGAGAGAGAGAGAGAGAGAGAGAGAGAGAGAGAGAGAGAGAGAGAGAGAGAGAGAGAGAGAGAGGCTGCAGGAACGAGACTTCACGTTTAGTTTTTTGTGTCTCTTGTCTCTTGTTGTGTGTCTCTTGTTGTGTGTCTCTTGTTGTGTGTCTCTTGTGTGTGTCTTTAATGGTCTCAGAGCAGTTGTTTTCAGGGTCTCGGTGGCCCCGAGACCCTGAAAACACTGAAAACACTGAAAACACTGAAACTCAATTACAGGAAAACGCTGCTGAGCATAAAGTCCACAAGACGAAACATTATTCACACTTCTAACCGAGGTGTCTTTATCTACGTGTGTGTGTGTGTGTGTGTGTGTGCGTGTGTGTGTGTGTGTGTGTGTGTGTGTGTGTGTGTGTGTGTGTGTGTGTGTGTGCCTTTGTGTTTGCACAGCTTTGGTTATTTTGGATCTTGCTGAGAATGCTAACACATTATACAGACGATCAAAACAAAGGTCACAATGCAGTTAATCCTGGATGTGTGTGTGTGTGTGTGTGTGTGTGTGTGTGTGTGTGTGTGTGTATGTGTGTGTTAATGTGGAAGTTTGCTCAGGTTTGGTTATTTTGGGTGTCGTCAACAAGAAAGTGAACTTCTTTTATTTTTACAAGTTTTCTCCATCTGGTTGCCAGGCAACCAAAAGCCTTGAAGAGGCACATGCATGCACATCCAGATGCACACACACACACACACACACACACACACACACACACACACACACACACACACACACACACACACGCGTGCTCGTGGTAAACATGCAGCTCGAGCAGCAGATAAACAAGCGCAGCTATCAACGGCGTCACAGCGGCCACGCGGGGTTTGTTCTCACAGATCACACGCCAGATCACACACTGCGAGTGTGTGTCTGCCGGTGAGTGTGTGTGTGTGTGTGTGTGTGTGTCAGGGGAATTTTTAAAGTGCCATTGTTCAGACTGTTTAGATAGTTCTGCTTGCCAGGGACTCAACAATCCCCTTCTGCACACACACACACACACACACACACACACACACACACACACACACACACACACACACACACATGTAAATGACAGTAGATAGTTCACCAGTAACCAGAGCACTGGTTTGTTGGTGGTAACCTCCTGTTCTGCACTTCTCTCAAAATAAGACCAATGATGATAGAATGATGCAATCTCTGCTCTTTAGTGTGTGTGTGTGTGTGTGTGTGTGTGTGTGTGTGTGTGTGTGTGTGTGTGTGTGTGTGTGTTTGTGTGTGTGTGTACAGAGAGCAGCAGGACCGTGTGTGTCCATCAGTGAGGGTTTACTGATGAGGACGTGAAGAGGTCTCTCCTCTCTCCTCTCCTCACTCCTCTCTCCTATAACGAGGTAACGAGGTGTCTACAGGTAACGATGTGTCTACAGGTAACGAGGTATTACAGGTAACGAGGTGTCTACAGGTAATGATGTGTCTACAGGTAACGAGGTGTCTACAGGTAACGAGGTGTCTACAGGTAACGAGGTGTCTACAGGTAACGAGGTATTACAGGTAATGATGTGTCTACAGGTAACGAGGTGTCTACAGGTAACGAGGTGTCTACAGGTAACGAGGTATTACAGGTAACGAGGTGTCTACAGGTAACGAGGTGTCTACAGGTAACGGGGTGTCTACAGGTAACGAGGTATTACAGGTAACGAGGTGTCTACAGGTAATGATGTGTCTACAGGTAACGAGGTGTCTACAGGTAACAAGGTGTCTACAGGTAACAAGGTGTCTACAGGTAACGAGGTGTCTACAGGTAACGAGGTGTCTACAGGTAACGAGGTATTACAGGTAACGAGGTGTCTACAGGTAACGGGGTGTCTACAGGTAACGGGGTGTCTACAGGTAACGGGGTGTCTACAGGTAACGGGGTGTCTACAGGTAACGAGGTGTCTACAGGTAACGAGGTGTCTGCAGGTAACGAGGTGTCTACAGGTAACGATGTGTCTACAGGTAACGAGGTGTCTACAGGTAATGAGGTGTCTACAGGTAACGAGGTGTCTACAGGTAATGAGGTGTCTACAGGTAACGAGGTGTCTACAGGTAACGAGGTGTCTACAGGTAACGAGGTGTCTACAGGTAACGAGGTGTCTACAGGTAACGAGGTGTCTGCAGGTAACGAGGTGTCTACAGGTAACGATGTGTCTACAGGTAACGAGGTATTACAGGTAATGAGGTGTCTACAGGTAACGAGGTGTCTACAGGTAACGAGGTGTCTACAGGTAACGAGGTGTCTACAGGTAACGAGGTGTCTACAGGTAACAAGGTGTCTACAGGTAACAAGGTGTCTACAGGTAACGAGGTGTCTACAGGTAACGAGGTGTCTACAGGTAACGAGGTATTACAGGTAACGAGGTGTCTACAGGTAACGAGGTGTCTACAGGTAACGGGGTGTCTACAGGTAACGGGGTGTCTACAGGTAACGGGGTGTCTACAGGTAACGAGGTGTCTACAGGTAACGAGGTGTCTGCAGGTAACGAGGTGTCTACAGGTAACGATGTGTCTACAGGTAACGAGGTATTACAGGTAATGAGGTGTCTACAGGTAACGAGGTGTCTACAGGTAACGAGGTGTCTACAGGTAACGAGGTGTCTACAGGTAACGAGGTGTCTACAGGTAACAATGTGTCTACAGGTAACAAGGTATCTACAGGTAACGAGGCGTCTACAGGTAACGAGGCGTCTACAGGTAACGAGGTGTCTACAGGTAACGAGGTGTCTACAGGTAACGAGGCGTCACAGCAGCGGAGGCCTCGCTCCTGACCTCCTTCACTCCACACGTATGTGCTAAAATGCTAAAATGTGCAAATGGGAAACGGCCGGCGCGATAAACATAATAGCCACCGGAGCAAATTCTATTATCATCCAAATTAAAAGTCACACTTGAATAAAACACAATAAATATATATATAAATGTTAAGAGGATGGGTTCTGGAGTTATTAACTTCTGCATTACAGGTCACAAAGAGCTTTTCCTAAATGGATGTGTAGTGTTTCGGGAAAACATGTCCTCTAAAAAAGTCCCTTTAAAGCTGGTACTGTTGAGATTAAGAGCTGAAAGGTTAGCGACCCCGTTTCTTAGCGTAATCCACAGCAAAGCCTCAAAGTGGAGCGCTGGAGAAGACGCCGCACAGGGGCCACTTGTGTGAGGGATTACGAGGTGTCATCAAGATAACCGAACGCTCACACGCCACGAGCTGCCGCGCGAGGGGAAGACAACACATCCCAGGTGTGCCGGCTCTCGACGCCCTGCGGGCCGAATCTGCAGCCGGAGATAACGGCGTCCCCCCTTCCCCACTCCCCCCTTCTCCGGTCTGCAGAGGGGTGAGGGCGACTTCCCTCCTCAAACTACAGAGAGATATCCTCGCCCTCGACCGCTCGCCCCACAGTTAGCGTTAGCTTGACATTCATCCGCTGGCTCGGAGCCCGGAGCCTTCAGCTTGTTGTTCGGCGTGCCGGGTGGACGGTGGCAGCCTGGCGTGACCCGGCGTGACACCAGAGTACACACACACACACACACACACGAGGTGGGCGGAAGCCCGTGTCCAAGCTAAACACCGCCTTACAGTTTCAAGTGTGTTTATTTTATTTAGACGCAGCAGTTCAGCTCAAACGGAAGGAAAGGTAGACGTCGCTCTGTGGGGAGCAACTGGAAATAGACCCAGAGAAAAAGCAGAGGAGGAAATGAAGTTAGCGCGCCGGCAAAAACAGCTTCTAACATCAATCACAAAGGTCCTGTATTGAATATGTGACACTGCCAATGTAGGCCCGCTAACAATGAAGCTACATGCTCTTTAACGAGTTTCTCCTCGCAGCTATAATTGATGTTTTTGTAATAACAATGGATCAAATTATAATGTAAAAACTGTGAATCAATGCAGACCAGGTTGCTGCTATGAATCTACAGAGTAGATCACCTGAATCTGCAGCTTGACATAGCTTTATGTAGCTTTATGTAGCTTTACGTAGCTTGACGAAGTTTGAAGTAGCTTGACGCAGTTTTACGTAGCTTTACGTGCCTTTATGTATCTTGACGTAGCTTATTGTAGCTTTACACAGCTTATTGTATCCTTACTTAGCTTTATGTAGCTTTTTGCATCTTGACGTAGCTTTAAGTAGGTTGACAAAGCTCAATGTCGCTTTACGTAGCTTAGCGTAGCTTAACTTAGATTTACATAGCTTGGGGTAGCTTAACGTAGTTTTAAGTAGCTTGACGTAGTTTTACGTAGCTTTACGTAGCTTTACCTAGCTTGGCGTAGCTTTACCTAGCTTGACGTAGCGTCGCGTAGCTTTACCTAGCTTGACGTAGCTTTACCTAGCTTGACGTAGCTTGCTTTTTTCACAATTGCAACTTTGCTGTTGAGATTCCCAGACGTCTTCTCCTTTTCCCTTTCAGGAACACACACATCTAGCGAAGACGCACAACACCGTGACGCTCGGCTCCGTAATGAGACAAGAGGAAATATAAATGACCTGCATGTACCTGCAGAGCTGTATGCATGCACACAATGATGTAAACACAATCACTGAGGTAATGGAAGTAAAGCCGGACGTCTGATCACGTACAGCGAGGGATAACTCAGCGGCAGGAGCCGGAGTGCCGTTACAACCAGCAGCACGAGGGAAATTAAACATAGTTATACGATGTATAAATACATGAAGTCAAGCGCTCGTGATGTTGCTCCTAATACATTAAATTACAAAGCAATGAGAAGCTCGTCTGTCTTTTTGGATCCAGGTAAAGAAAGCTCTGTGTCTCCATACATAATAATGTTGGGATAAAACATTACCTTAATTGGACTATTAACCTTTTGGAAATCCTCCCGCGGCCATTTTAAGTCCCAGCATGCCCCATTCAGACAATCTTTTGGCCTAATACGTAATTTTCCCATTTCTCCACACAGTTTTTTGACTGAAACTCCTTCCTAACAGGTCAATACTTTGTTTTATTGTGATTGTTGTTGCAGGTTCTGATTCTTTAGGTCCTAATCTTTCCATAAAGGTCTTATTGACGCTCCAGGAGGCTTTTTTGGGGAATCTGACTCATATCATGCTGGATGTTCATACTTACCATCAAAACATCTTTTAAAAGTGATTTTTTTTTTGCAGATATACATTTTTCCCCAAGACTTTGCTGAACAAATACATACAATAAACACAAGTATTGGAATTAATTTGGGGTTCCTACTCAGAGAAAAACACTGAAACAGGGAAAAGGAGGTCTGGAGCGGGTTGAGGACAAGGCGGCTGCATAATTTACTGCTGCTGTAGCTTTGAAGCACGAGGCGAGGCACAATTTAAGCTACATCACTTACATAACCACAACCACACACACGTATCCGGCCTCAGATCCTGCCGTCGATACCGTATTGATACGGCGCTCGCATGAAACCATGAAGCAGGAGAGGAAGAGGAATTACACACCGCTGCAGCGGAGATATAAATGGGACTTCTAAAAACATTTCATTCTCTGTTGGTGTTGACTTCTGACTCCCGGCTTCCTACGCTCTCCCAAACTACACCTTCCTTTACTTCCGTCACTTAAAACCAACAAACGGACTCCAGGATATTTTTAGGAGCTTTAGACTTAGACGTTGAAAATTGTAGAGACCAGGAAGAGGAAGGATCCTTAACAAGTTGTCCTTCTCAGTCCAGCAGGTGAAAACACATCCTGCTCTTCTGGTTTTATCCAGTGTGTGTTCAGATGAAAGCTTCATGCTTCCTCTCTGCGTGCCATTGCATGTGTTGAGCAGCAGACAGCGGCACCAGAGGAAGAGCGAGGAGGATGAACTGCAGCAAAAGGTCAGGAAAGAGATTCACAACCCACACAAAGTACAGGAGGCCCAGGCGCGCTCCTGTCGGGTCTTCTTTTTACCCAACACATTGACAGTTTTGCACCGCAGAGAGATGCATTTGTGAGTTGCAGCCACGGAGGCTGAGGGACGTCTGGACCTTCAGCCCCGCGGAGCTCTGACCGGATGTAGCGGCGGCTCGACCCGGCAAGTGAAGCGTTGCAGACATTAAGGACACTCCGTCAACACGAGAGGGTCGAAGATGATCAACGAGGCTCCGCAGAAACTTTAAATGAGATCATATCGGTATTTAAAAAGACAAATACATCTGACTACGTTCCCCCTGAAGGACACATTCCTTACAACACAAAAACAAAGAGACTCATGAGAAGCTTCATGTTCACTGCTGGTCCTCCAGGACAATGAACCGCAATGTTCCACTAGCTTCTCAAACCCTGTTGTTTTACATAGCGTGACGTAGCTCGACGTAGCATTATGTAGCTCGACGTAGATTCGACGTGGCTTGACGGAACTTATTGTAGCTTTAAGTAGCTTGACGTAGCTTGACGCAGATCGACGTAACTTGACGTATCTTATTGTAGCTTTACGCAACTTGACGTAACTTTATGTAGCTTTTATGTAGCTTTACATAGCTTGACGTAGATTGATGTAGCTTTGACGTAGCTTAACGTAGATTTGATGTAGCCTGACGTAGCTTATTGTAGCATTACGTAGCTTGACGTAGCTTGACGCAGCTTGATGTAGATAGACGTAGCTTGACGTAGCTTGACGTTGAGCGATTTATCTTGGCGAATCTTATTGTAGCTTTACGTAGCTTGATGTTGCTTTACGCAACCTTGACGTAGCTTTATGTAGCTTTTATGTAGCTTTACATTGCTTGACATAGCTTTACATAGCTTGATGTAGCTTTACGTAGCTTGGCGTCGCATGACGTAGCTTGACGTAGCTTGATGTAGCATGTGATTCATGTTTACTGCTGGTCCTCCAGGAAAATGAACCGCTAAGTTGAAATAGCTTGTTGCTCGCTGTCGCTCTGGAAGATGAAGCTTGTTAAAGTTTTTCAGCCCCTCTGGAAGTTATTTAAAAAAGAAAGAAAAAACATTCAGCAGCTAATCTGAAGGGTAACAAATAGAAAACAGACTCTTTAGCGAGCGCTCTGGTTCTCCGGCTTCGTTTCTTTTGTGTGTTGTCAGAAGCGTGATTGTGTTTTTATTGCAGACCTGACAGCGCATTAAAAGGATTTCTCAAGCTGACAAAATGCTTCATTACGCCGTCTTCATATTGATACATTTGGTTGATGAGCGAGTACTTAAAATAAGAAAAGACTTCACAACACACACACACAAACACACACACACACACACACACACACACACACACACACACACACAAATAACACTTTTGTAGTAAACTATTCTTCAGAAGCCTTTGTCTTCATTTTGAAATCACAGATGAAACATCGAGCTCAATCTGTGGTGGCAACTGAAGCGCTAGCTGCTTGCCTGTGAGATATTAAACATATACATTAATATATAATATCCTGTGTTTGAAGGCAAAGGAACTGAGTCTGCTGAACTAAAACCTGACGGATCTTTCGGCGACCACATGCTTTGTTACTTGAAGTTATCCAAATGATCAACATCATTAGTTCCGGCGGGCTGCAGCTCGTCCATTTATGAGCCGAGGAAGCCGCTTAAAGTCAACTCACAGCCGCTTTCCGTTTCTAATGATGCGCACTGACGGGAAAACAACAAGCGTCTCAAACAGGAAGCGTCGCAGTGTGACCAATGACTCGCAGACAGAAACCCTGCAGGACAGACGAGTGTCGCTGCAGCGCGGACCGAGCGCGACAGAAAGTGATTGAATGTGATGTGATATGTGTGTGTGTGTGTGTGTGTGTGTGTGTGTGTGTGTGTGTGTGTGTGTGTGGTGGGGGAGGAGGGAGGGGGCAGGCCGATAGCGAGCCCTCTGCGTTGTACCAGAACAGACGATAACGTGATCAAACCGAGTCGAGAGCCGACGCTCTGCGGAGCTGCACTCAGGCTCTGCAGCGCTTTGAGATGAAGTGCTAGCATCAGCACGCGGACGTGCTAGCGTCAGCACGCGGACGTGCTGACGCTCGGGTTAGCCAATTAGCAAAAAATTCAACGTAAAATGCCACAGTTGTGTAAATGTCAATTACAGAGGACTGACCGACCCCCCAACCCTGAGCTAACACTGCTAGCGTAGGAAGCACCTGCACCCTGCGGGTACGTAGCTTTTATGTAGCTTCATGTTGCTTGACATAGCTTTTATGTAGCTTCACGTATCTTTACGTAACTTGACGTAGCTTGATGTAGCTTTATGTAACTTGACATAGCTTTTATGTAGCTTCACGTAGGTTTACGTAACTTGACATAGCTTCATGTAGCTTTACAGCTTTAGCTCAGACTTTATTCATTTGATGTGGACAGCACAGTGGCATAATAAATCATAGCACACATATGCACAACAACAGATGCACTGTGTTGAGTGTATATAGTGAATGCTAATTCCCAACACCTGTCCACACTTGACGTAGCTTTACGTAGCTTTACATCAGCACGCGGACGTGCTTACAGTGACGGTGCAAAAACGCCGATGCTCAGCATGCTGTTAGCTAGGGTTAGCCAATTAGCAAATAATTGGACGTAAAATGCCACAGTTGTGTAAATGTCAATCCGATAGTTGTTGAGAAAACTTTTGTTCAGGTTACAGAGGACTGTCCGACCCCCTGACCCTGAGCTAATGCTGCTAGCGGGGGGAGCACCTGCTCCCTGCGTGTTCTACTCAAATGAAAAATGAGAGCGGCAGCACATCTCGTCAATACGCCGCCTGAAATAACAGAGGATCGATGCTACGAGCCGACGCGACGCGCGAGCAACCGAGTGAAAGTCACAGGCTGCTGACGCCGGCGGCTCATTGTTGTTCTCTCCACAGGAGCTCAGTGTGTTGCTGGAGGTACACGCTAACAGGCTAGCAAGAAGAACAGGAACCAGTACTGGAGGCACTCTGAACTACTATGGGATGGATCGCCGTCGTCATGACCCCCAGAGGAGGAACCTCACTGACTTCACCTCTCACGCCACCAGGAGGGTGTTAGCATTATACTTGCTAAAGATTAGCATGTTAGCACTTTGTGAGCATGCATCAAAGTACCAAGTTACGGTAAACTTGTTAGTGTTAGAGGTGAGTTAGTGGTGGAGGTGAGTTAGTGTTAGAGGTGAGTTAGTGGTGGAGGTGAGTTAGTGTTAGAGGTGAGTTAGTGGTGGAGGTGAGTTAGTGGTGGAGGTGAGTTAGTGGCGGAGGTGAGTTAGTGTTAGAGGTGAGTTAGTGGTGGAGGTGAGTTAGTGGTGGAGGTGAGTTAGTGGTGGAGGTGAGTTAGTGGTGGAGGTGAGTTAGTGGTGGAGGTGAGTTAGTGGTGGAGGTGAGTTAGTGTTAGAGGTGAGTTAGTGGTGGAGGTGAGTTAGTGGTGGAGGTGAGTTAGTGGTGGAGGTGAGTTAGTGGTGGAGGTGAGTTAGTGTTAGAGGTGAGTTAGTGGTGGAGGTGAGTTAGTGGTGGAGGTGAGTTAGTGGTGGAGGTGAGTTAGTGGTGGAGGTGAGTTAGTGGTGGAGGTGAGTTAGTGGTGGAGGTGAGTTAGTGGCGGCAGCGTGCAACGAGGACGATGCCGGCGGCTCGATGTCGACGAGCTCTCAGGGTTGTTCCCACCGAGCCGCCGATACCGGAGAAGATATCAGAGAGAAGGTGTAGAGAGAGATTGATGCTGAGGAGGGAGGACAGAGAGAGAGAGAGACACACACACACACACACACACACAGACGCACACACACACACACACACACACACACACACACACACAGGCCCACCCTGCTGTATGAGTGGAAGCGTGACTGTGACAGTTCTGCTGTGGGGTTATCAGTAGCCAACAGAGCATGACCGGACACATACGGACACACACACACACAAACACACACACACACACACACACGGACACACACACGTGAACCGGAGGGCTCTCCAGTCACTGTTACGTACAGTCAGAGATTGATGGGAGCAGACTTTGCCTCTTCCTCGCCCGCCATCATCCCTCCTGAGCTTCCTTTATTCACCGCCTTGTACCTCTTTGCCCCTCCTGTCTCCTCTCTCCTCTCTCCTACCTCCTCTCATCCTCACATCTACCTCTTATCTCCTCCCCTTTCCCCTCAAACACACACACACACCTCGTCTACCTCTCCTTCTCCCTCTGATCCATATAATCCTCTTAAGTAAAACACCCTAATCATTCTCCCCCCTCCATCCCTGACTTCCACCGTCATCGGCAACTACATTGCCGAGGTCACGCAGACAGACAGACGAGCCCCACGGGCGCGTATATAGGTGCCCGCCCGGTTATATATGGGCGTCATCATCCGAGGGATCACACGGCATGAGCAGCAGAGTCTGCTGCTGCCGACTCCCTCACATTCCTCTCTCTGCAGTAACAGCTCCACACTGCCTCCCTCTCCACTGGGAGACAAACATTAAAGAGCTTTCTTATAATGAGGGAAACTACAGAGAAAAAGAAACTACACACAAACACACACACACGCCTCTGCGTGCACACACACACACACGCGTGCGTGGAGCGTGCACGCGCACACTGAAACGTGCACACACGTCCCAGAGTTACGTAAAGGTTACGTAAAAGGCATGAATATTTAAATGAACGCAAGCGCTTGGCTGTCATTAAAAGTGTACGTACAGTTGTGTGTGTGTGTGTGTGTGTGTGTGTGTGTGTGTGTGTGTGTGTGTGTGTGTGTGCATTCATGTGTCTGGCCGTCATTAAAGTACATAATATTTTATGAGGAGCAGGATGGAGGAGATCCTGGTGCTATTAAATTAGCGCTGCTAATGCAGCGGGTGGGAACCCCTGAGAGGCGGCTGAGTTACAGTCAAGCTCCTCCTGCAGCTCCTGCAGGCAGCAATGCATTCTGGGATCGTAACAACAACCACGCGTTTTATTTAGGTGGCACTTAAAAAACCCCACGAAGGCATCGAGGACAAGATTTCCTTTAAATGAATAACTCCTTATGCAGAGATATGACGATGCCGTGCATGTATTTTTATGTCTTTTTGTTTGATAGTTGCATTTGTTCCCAAAAGTTTTGAAAGAAACAAACATATCTAAACATTATTGATAGGCTGAATAACAAAAAACTTGACCGTGATGGTGTGTTTCCTGTTTTATTTTGAAAGTCCTCTCCTCTTGTGGAGCCCAAATTTGCCACGAGGGATGTCATGTGACCAGAATGAGCAACGTAACAGAGATACAGCCCATTACATGAATATGACAGAAACTATTCGTATAATGAGTAGTATACGCATGGTACACGTAATGAGTAGTATATGCATAGTACATGTAATGAGTAGTATATGGATGGTACATGTAATGAGTAGTATACACCGGTACACTGTCCAAACATCCACAGTCCATGAGTCTCATTGTCTTTTTATTTCCCGTCTTTTCTTTGTTTTCCCGCCCATGTGATCGTTGGCTCCGCCCCCTCAAGAGTTTCACCCGTTCCTAATAAGGTTTGAACGACCTTGAAGCTCCAGAAACGAGACGTTAAAGGGTTAAAAACATCCTGAGAGAGATACTAGTGCTTTTTAAGGAGATTTTTTTGGAGAAATTCCTGCTACACCGTTGTGAAGAGTTTCATAATGACTCAAGTAATATTTAAATACATGATCTAAATGTATTTTACTTGGTTCCACATATTTATATTTATGAATTTCGACTATGCGCCGTAATGAGGATCCGCTGAATGTAAGCTGCAAGCGAGCAGCTCCCGCCTTCAATAAAACATGAAGTCCTCGTATTCTGAAAGGTATGATGATACAATATTTACAGTTATAATGGCGCTTGTTCTCTCTCGCTATGCGGAGTGCAGTCGAGGGACAGACTTCTCTCTGCCTTCTGGGAGTCGCGCCGACGTGTACGATTTAATACAAACAGACACTTTCTGCTGTCGCATAAACAGACGCTTTTCGTAGGTGCTGCTCCCTCAGCGCCGAGCTCGTCCCAGACTCCGGACCGGCGGCGCTGACAAGAGACGACGAGCCAAACAGAGAGCTAACGAGGTTCAGGCGGCGGCTCGCATCGCGCTCCACCGCCGAGCCACCACGGCTCCTCACGGCCTCCGCTTGTTGCCTGCCGCCTGCTGCTGCATGCCGCCTGCCGCCTGCAGCATGAAAGCCTGCTGCTCGCATGCTGCATGCTACTTGCTGCCTGCTGCGCATGTCGCCGACCACATGCCGCCTGCTGCATTTCGCCTGCCGCCTGCTGCCTACCGTCAGCTGCCTGTTGCCTGCCGCTGGCTACCTGCCGCCTGCTGCATGCCGCCTGCCATGTGCCGCCTGCCGTCTGCTGCCTACCGCCTGCTGCATTTCGTCTGGCGCTTGCTAGCTGCCGCCTGCTGTCTCCCGCTGCCGCCTGCTACCTGCCACCTGCCTGCCGCCTGTGTACCAAATACCTGCCACCCGCCTGTCTTCAGCTTGCCATCTGCCGCCCGCCTGACGTCTGTCGCCTGCCGCATGCAAAGGTCTTTGGATGATTCTGAATTTTAGAACAACCCATGGGTATACTTCATTACAAAGATAATAATAATAATAATAATAATAATAATAATAATAATAATAATAATAATAATAATAATAATATTACATTGTATTTGTATAGTGCTTTAAAAAGTGACTCAACAATACTGTAGGTGGTGAAAACAAAGCAGTAGGTTAGTGTGCATGAGGTCGTGTCTCTCCATAATATTACATTACTCAAATGGGTTTTTACGAGACATTAATAGCAAATGATTTACGCCTCCGCTGCAAATTTGCCTTAATTACCATTATTAATAAAGAGTCTTTCAAATACTGGCGAAGCTTCCATCAGAGCAGAGTTCTTTCAAAACCCGGCTTCAGAGACGCCTCCCTGTTTACGGCTGCGAGCCGCGGGGGGCGAGGCGCTGAACCCAAACCCAACGAGCTTTGTCGGCCTCGGAGCGGCTTCCGCTGGATTTATCCAAGTTATAACGGCGGCATTCAGGGATTTCAAAGACCTCACGCATTACAGGAAGAAAGGGTTACGTACAGAATGCGGGAGGAAGAAAAGATTACATTTGACTTTGAAAAGGCTTCTGAGAAAAGAAAACACATTAAGACGGGTCGATGCGTTCGTCTGTTGAGGTTAACTCGGCCTTGAGCGAACGCTCTCTTTGTTTCTGATGTTTTCATGACGCTTTATGTTGTATTATACGCTGCCATGACTCATGCGGTTGTCGTTTCTTTCTCCCTTTTGACATTCTTTCATTTGAAATTCCCCTCCCCGTCCGTTCAAGTAACGCTCGACGCGTTCGCCGCTCATTAGCGTTTGTTCAAACGTTGCACCTTTTGACGTGTCGGGATTGTTTGTCGCCGGATCAGCCGGCGTTCTGCCGGCTGCTGTGTTTCCTCTGCTGTCATCTCAGATCCAGACTCTCCCTCCTGCCCTGAGGTAACCTCCTTCACCCCTCCATCACCTGACCTCCTCCCCCCTCACACCTGCACAGCTGCACACCTGTTCCCAGCTGTCGCGCTCTGCCCGCCCGGGTTGGGACCACGGTCACGGTTGAATGTGAACTTTTAGCGATCGAGCTTGTTTTGATGCAGAGCCGCTGCTGCAGATATTAATGATGTATTATGAGACAGCTTCAGCTCGCGTCACGATACTGAAACTGACGCTGACGCTTCATCGTCGCTTCATGCAGCTCGCGCTCAATCGACACACAGAAGTATGACATTGTGGCTCAAAAGGGAAACGTCCCGTCATGTCTTTCTCCTCATTAAAGGGATTTTCTAAATGAATATTGGCTGTAAAAAAAACCTACAGCCCGCCTGCTGCGCTCATGCCGCCTGCTTGCTGCATGCGTGCCGCCTGCCTGCTGCATACCTGCCGCTACCAGCCGCTACCTGCTGCTACCTGCTGCTACCTGCCGCATACCTTCCTCAATCTGCCGCAACCTGCCTTAACCTGCCGCTACCCCGCCACTACCTACCGCATAACTGCGCCTACCTGCCAAATACCTGCCGCTACCTGCCAAATACCTGCCATATACCTGCCAAATACCTGCTGCTACCTGCCAAATACCTGCCATATACCTGCCAAATACCTGCCGCTACCTGCCACATACCTGCCGCTAACCTGTCACATACCTACCACTACCTGCCGCATACCTACCGCTACCTGCCATATACCTGCCGCATACCTGCCACATACCTGCCACATACCTGCCGATCTCAAGCATGCCTCCTGCCTGCCACATGCCGAAACTTAATGCTGAGATGCTTCCTGGGAGCCGAAGACCCTGAAGCAGAGGTCATCCTCCTCCTCCTCCTCCTCCACCTCCTTTT
>NW_027176207.1:22284987-22288484 GCF_023055335.1 Clinocottus analis | reverse complement strand
AAACGCTTCATGAAGCGAGGCTGTGAAGTCAGAGCACGTCTGTGGTGCAGGGATTGTCTCCACGGGGCTCTCAACATGGCCGCGGCTGAGCCGGCGGCGGGCTAACGATGCTAACGGCACAAGCGGAGAGCGAACAGGGTCCATCAGAGGGGGAGACGTCTCCACAACAATGACGCCAACCGCTGTGATCGCCAGAGGAGCAGCGCCGTTAGCCAACACGCTAGCACACACATGCTAGCACACACATGCTAGCACACACATGCTAGCACACACACGCTAGCACACACATGCACGACCATTCACCAGCGGCTACGTAAACAGAGCTAGCATAGCAACACACGCTAAGGGAGTCACAACGCCTTTACGCCGCTGTCGCTTCTCGTAGCGTATAGCAACCGTTAGCTTCTTTAAAAATGATGGGAAGTTTTAATATAAAGCGCCTTTAACGTTTGGAAGAAGAAGAAGAAGAGGAGAAGAAGAGAAGAAGAAGAAGAAGAAGAAGAGAAGAAGAAGAAGAAGAAGAAGAAGAAGAGAAGAAGAGGAAGAAGAAGAAGAAGAAGAAGAAGAGACGCAGAAGAAAAGAAGAGAAGAAGAAGAGGAAGAAGAAGAAGAAGAAGAAGAAGAAGAAGAAGAAGAAGAGGAAGAAGAAGAAGAAGAAGAGGAGAAGAAGAAGAAGAAGAAGGAAGAAGAAGAAGAAGAAGAGGAAGAAGAAGAAGAAGAAGAAGAGAAGAAGAAGAGAGAAGAAGAAGAAGAAGAAGGAAGAAGAAGAAGAGGAAGAAGAAGAAGAAGAAGAGGAAGAAGAAGAAGAGGAAGAGGAAGAGGAAGAGGAAGAAGAAGAAGAGGAGAAGAGGAAGAGGAAGAGGAAGAAGAAGAAGAAGAACTCTCAGCTCATGAACTGTGAACACTTCCAGCCTCTGGTTTGTGTTTGTTATTGTAGCTCCGATCCCGTTGTCCCGCCTTTGTTAATGATAATGTCAGCAGTGACGGGAGTGTGAGGTGTGTGAGGTGTGTGAGGTGTGTGAGGTGTGTGAAGTGTGTGTGCGTGTGTGTGTGTGTGTGTGTGTGTGTGTGTGTGCTTCACAGTGTGTTTGCAGAGCGTGAAGTCCTTTGTGTGTACTGTGTCAGTGCGTGTCTGAGCAACGTGATTCAGAGCAGTACGAACGTGTGTGTGTGTGTGTGGTGTGGTGTGTGTGTGTGTGTGTGTGTGTGTGTGTGTGTGTGTGTGTGGTGTGTGTGTGTGTGACCCAGTGGTGTCCCTGCTGGTCCGGAGCAGGGATAACACCCTCTGGAGGCGACACTCATTAATCATCCCATTCAAACTCACACAATGCAATCCATCCTCCTCCTCCTCCTCCTCTTCCTCCTCCTCTTCCTCCTCCTCCTTCTCCTCCTCTTCCTCCTCCTTCTCCTCCTCCTCCTCCTCCTCCTCCTCCTCCTTCTCCTCCTCCTCTCCTCTTCCTCCGCACCAGCGCTGCTCCATAATGGGGTCACTGCTCCCATTTACCAGAGACAGACAGAGGAGAGAGGAAAGGAGGATGAGGATGAGGAGGAGGAGGAGGAGGGGGGGGGGGCATATTAAGACGAAGTGAGATTAAATACGAAGTAACGAAGGAAAGACGGCGAGGGAGGAAGAAATAATAAAAAAAGAGGGAGAGGGAGGAGGAAATAATTACAGAGGGAGGTGTTTGAAAGTAGGGAGCAATTAAGAGGAGAGGGAGGGGTGAGAGAGAGAGAGAGAGAGAGAGAGAGAGAGAGAGAGAGAGAGAGAGAGAGAGAGAGAGAGAGAGAGAGAGAGAGAGAGAGAGCGTAAAGAGGGAGAAAGAGAGGGTTAAAAAAAAAAAAAAAAAAAGTGCTGAAAAACAGTAAAAGTCTCCTGATTAATGTCGTGCACGAAAGAAGCAAAACATTGTGTTCTTTGGAAATGTGGAGAATAATCTCTGGAATATGCCGCCGTGGGAGCCCAGCACTAATTATGTGACCGCGCGTGTGTGTGTGTGTGTGTGTGTGTGTGTGTGTGTGTGTGTGTGTGTGTGTGTGTGATTCCTTATTGCGCTGGAGGGAAAAGCCCGTGTCCATAACCAGCACACACGGAGACGCACAAAAAAAACTGGTGGGGGCACCATAGACACACACACGCGCTCGTGCACACACACACACACACACACACACACACACACACACACACACACACACACACCAGCGAGCGATGCCAGGGGACCTCGGTAGAACTGGGTTCCTCCTCCTGCTGCATTATTCTCTTTGGAATGTTGTTTTTATTTCCTGGTTCGAAACTGTGGTGCATCGCCCCCGGTGATCCACACACACACACACACACACACACACACACACACACACACACACACACACACACACACCTCACTCATCCTCGTCCCAGAACCGCTTTCGAGAGAAAACTGCCACTGACAGATGCCCCGAACAGAAAGGAAACTGGAGGCCAAAAAAACATCTGAGTGTGAGAGAGAAATCAGAGCAGAGTTTTCTCGGCGCTCGCTGGAAGCAACGTCTTGCTTCCTGGCGGCCGGCGCCGCCGCCAGACGCCGGCATCCCTCTGCTTTGAAGGCAAGAAGTGAGACGTTTTGGTGAATATGTCTCGTTGGAAGAGGATTCAAGAGAGCTTAGCATAAAGGCAACGCAGCTAGCCTGGCTGTGTGCAACCACAGACCCTCTGACAGCTAAACGTTAGATGTTTTGGTTAGTATGTCTTGACGGCTATCGCCGGTTAGCGTAGCTTAGCGCAAAGACAAGGAAGCTAGCCTGGCTCTGTCAAGACCACAGACCCTCTGAAAGCTAAAAGTTAGACGTTTTGGTTCATATGGCAGGAAGCTGAGATGAGAGGACGACAACGTTCTCACATCCAAAGCTATAGCCTCTTAGCATAGCTTAGCACAAAAAACAAAGCTAGACAAAGCTAGCTGGGCTCTGTCCGACGCACAACAAGTTCTGAGTATTATGTCTCGTTGACAGAAAGCTAAAGATGAGAAGATGATAAAAACATTCTCATATCCAAAGCTATATAGCCAGTTAGCATAGCTTGGCACAAGGACAACAAAGCTAGCCCTGCTCTGTCCAACCACAGACCCTCCAAAAGAAAAAAGTTAAACATTTTGTCAATACGTCTCATTGGCAGAAAGTTGGATGATAACTTTCTCACATCCAAAGCTATAGCCGTTAGCGTAGCTTAGCACAGAGACAACAAAGCTAGCCTGGCTCTGTCCAACCACAGACCCTCTGAAGGTGAATCGCTTGCCACTCCACATTCCTCACACTGTGAGACGGCCCTCCAGAGGGGGAGGCTGTCGAGGTGAAAGGAACAGGTGCATGCTGGTACACGGGGAAAAAACACAACAGGAAGTTGGATCGTTTGGCCCACTTATTGAAACAATCAACAGTTGGAGCTGCAGCGGCGGCGGCGGCGGCTGCGATTCGCAGGTCATGGAGGCAATTAAGATACTTTGATCCCCCCCTCAGCGTCTGAT
>NW_027176207.1:22197487-22274987 GCF_023055335.1 Clinocottus analis | reverse complement strand
CGGGTAGCGCGGCGGCGGCCGGGCGTACCGGTCCGGCAGGTCCCTGAACTCGGGCGCCGGCAGCCTGAAGAGGCAGTCCACCAGCTCCACTCGGGGCGTCGGGCCCTGGCTGTCGATCACCGTCGGGCACAGGATGCCGTTCCCGTGGAGGCCCGGCAGCGGCCCCATGGCGCCCGAGACGGTGCTGATGGGGGTCGACGCCCCCTCCAGGGTCCAGTCCCTCTCCTTCTCGGGGCGGTACCCTCCCTCGCCGTCTTTGGAGGCCGCGAATGGCGGCCGCTGCTTCTGGTCCTGCTCCTCCTTGTAGATGGGGTTGCTGCACATGCGCGGCGCCGCGGCGGCGGCGGCGTTGGCGTTGGGGCCCGAGATGGTGTCGTACACGTGGTGGTTGTGTTCGGCCGGCGGAGGGGGCTGCTGCGGCGGCGGCGGCGGCGTCTCCGGGAGCCCGTGGTGGTGGTG
Source organism: Clinocottus analis (assembly GCF_023055335.1). Lineage (NCBI taxonomy): Eukaryota > Metazoa > Chordata > Actinopteri > Perciformes > Cottidae > Clinocottus > Clinocottus analis. The sequence continues at coordinate 22,274,528 of NW_027176207.1, read as the reverse complement.
GTGGTGGTGGTGGTGCGTCTGCTCGGCGAAGATGCCGCACTCCATCTGGATGCCCGCCAGGTCCACCTCGCCCTGGCGCCGGAACGGCAGCTTGTCCCGCCTCCTCAGCGCGTAGGCGATCAGCGCCGCCGCCGCGAAGAACGCCGACACGAACAGCACCAGCAGGCTGAGCACCAGCACCGACAGCGGGATGGACTCCCTCCCCGGGGGCACGCCAGGGTCCGCCGGCCCGATACCCGTGTAGCCCACCGACACCGACACGCCACCGCCGCCGCCGCCGCGGCCAGCGTCCGCGGCCGTGGAGGAGGCGGTGGGCTCCTCCTGCTGCTGCTCCTCCCGGGGCTCCAGCTCGGGGCACAGCAGCTCCATGGAGAGCGAGCGCAGGTCCACGCCCTTGGTCCGGTCCGGGGCGTGGCACACCACCTCCCCCATCACCACCACGGCGCTGAGGCCCTCCAGCCAGCGCTTCAGCGGCGCCGCCTCGCAGCTGCACTCCCACGGGTTCTGCTGCAGGTCCACCTGCAGGGACCACACACACACACACACACACACACACACACACGCGTCAGGGTCCAGGGCTGTAATCACGGGTCTGCAGAGCATCGAGCGTCCATGACTCACTTCGCTGACGGTAAACAAACAAACGTCCTCGGTCACCTGAACCGGCGGCTTCACCTCAGAATATATGGAACATTTGCATAACAGAACAACAGCTCTAACGCTGGCCGGCGACTCTTTTCCATGATTGTTTTTAAATATGCGGCGATGTAAAGAACTGATTCACGTGAATAATGTCGCTCTGGGGTCAGAGGTCATGTGCTCAATTTTACATACTTTCTTAAATTCACCTTTAAAAGCCCTTAAATGTGAAATATATACTCATATGTTACATCTAACATGCAGAACAGACTCAGCTCTCTATATAATGAGCTTTATTGTCATAAGGCAGAAGTATAAAGTGATATTATCGCCCTAAAGCTGAACAATGTAATCTCGATTTTGGAAAGTCTTCATATCTCTTGTGAGAACATAACTTTACTCGTGTGGATGAAATGTTCTGATGATGAACTTTGGTTCACCAAAAGGTCTCAGGGTCACAAGAGCAGTGAATATATGAACAAAATGGTAGATAAATGTAAATAAATGTCTAAAAGGAACATTTGGCAGTATCGTGTTCAACCCTCTGGGGTCAGAGGTCATTTTCTAGATTTTACATATTTCTTAAATTCACTTTTTAAAGGCCCTTTAATATATATATATATATATATATATATATATATATATATATATATATATATATATATATATATATATATATATATATATATGTTCCATCAAACACTGCAGAACAGTCTCAGCTCTGTATATAATGAGGCTCCACTGTCACAAGGCAGAAGTGTAAAGTGATGATATCGCCCTAAAACATAACTTTACTCACGTGGATGAAATGTGATGGACTTTGTTTCCTTAAAGGTCTTCAGGTCACAAAAGCAGTGAATGTATAAATAACATGGTGGATAAATGTAAATTAATGTCTAAAAGCACGTTTTATATCATGGTTTTTGGTTAGAAATGTGACTTCATCCTGCAGATGAAGCTTCATGCAAATAAAACATCACCATGACAAAAAAACCTTGTGCATGTTCACAACTAACATCTCTCTCTCTCTCTCTCTCTCTCTCTCTCTCTCTCTCTCTCTCCCTCTCTCCCTCTCTCCCTCTCTCTCTCTCTCTCTCTCTCTCTCTCTCTCTCTCTCCCTCTCTCCCTCTCTTTCTCTCTCTCTCTCTCTCTCTCTCTCTCTCTCTCTCTTTACATAAGTGCTTATTGACAAACCTCACCGGCGGGTTTCGTGTGTGACGAGCGTCACTTTGTTATTCTAACAAGACGCGATGATGCAACGCTCCCAACACGCTGTAATCCAATAGGTGTGTGTGTGTCTGTGTGTGTGTGTGTGTGTCTCTGTGTGTGTGTTTCTGTGTGCAAATCCATTTTTCCCTCATTGCCAGCTATTGATTGCGTGTCCTAAAAAGAAACAAAAAACTGAGATATTCACTCTGTGTGAAAAGGTGAAGCAGGCGAAGCTCAGAGGGAGTCGCTGTCGTCTCGTTGCGTTGTTTCATTCCAGGGAAAGACTCACAAATGTTGTCGTGCTCACTCGGCGAGGCCAACACCCTGGCTTGCAGAAATAGATGGATGCTTCTTTTTTATTATTTATCTTTCTAGATGATTCAGCGCTGCTGTGGTGGGAGCTCCTCTTCTCTTCCTCCATCACTTTATTGGAGTTATCCCACTGTGGGCTTTTTGTGAGGCTTCATAATGACATAATTGCGATGGAGGGCGAGTAGAAACAACAATCTGCTGCAGTTCTAACTCCATTTGAACACTTCCACTACATTAACCTTCTGGATACCATGCGCGAAAACCCTCCCGCGCCCATTTTAAGTCCCAGCATGCCCATTCAGACAATCTTTCGGCATAAAATACGTAATTTTTTAACCGATCAACACGGTTTCTTGACTGAAGCTCCTTCCTAACAGGACAAGTCTTTGTTTTATTGTGATTGTTGTTGCAGGTTCTGATTCTTTAGGTCCTAATCTTTCATAAAGGTGTCTTATTGACGCTCCAGGAGGCTTTTTTGGGGAATCTGGCTCATATCATGCTGGATGATCAAAATATCTTTTAAAAGTGATTTTCTTTGCAGATTTACAAGTATTGGAATTAATTTGGGGTTCCTACGACGACTCAAACAGGAAAAGGAGGTATGAAGGTAGATTTGTGTCTTTTTTTACCCGAGCAAATTTCTTGTTTGTAAGTAAATTATTTCCATTTTTCTCCCAATCAAAAAATCTTTTATCTCCAAAAAAAAAAAAACGCTCCCAAAAAAAATGCTCTAAAAAAAACGCTCTCAAAGAAAAAATGTTCTCCAAAAAAAAAATTTGCTAAAAAAACGCTCTAAAAAAAAAATTTGCTCTCAAAGAAAAAATGTTCTCCAAAAAAAAAATTTGCTAAAAAAAACGCCCTCAAAAAAAAATTTGCTCTCAAAAATAAAAATTGCTCGAAAAAAAAAATTCTTGCAAAAAATGAATTTGAAAAAAAAAAATACTCTCGTAAAAAATATTCCCCTTAAAAAAAAAAAAACGATCTCAAAACAAACATTCGCTGTAAAAAAAACAACGATTAGGTTAAAATTAACTTACAAACATGAAACTTGTTTGAGTGAAAAAGACACAAATCTTCCTTCATACGGAGGTCTGGAGACGTCGCTTCCTCAGCTTTCAGCGGGTTAAAAGTTCTCCATGTTTCTCCGTCACTGAGGCTGTTTCAGCCTGAACGCACATTAAAAACCAAAAACTAAATAAACGCTCAGCTTGTTTTTGCAGTTTTATTAAACTTTCATGAAGGATCCTCCATCTGGTTGGAGTTCTTGAAGCATTTTATTCTGCGTATTGTTTGCTTCCCGTTGGTCCCGTGGGCTCCATCGCCTCCTCTTCTGAGCATCTGTCCAACGCGTCCAACGCCGTTTACAGTCTATACGCCTGGTCAGCTCGCGCGTGATTGGCTGTCAGCTTGTCAATCAAAGTCTGAAGGTTTTGGAAATCACAGACCTCAGTTTGCCCGACAGGTGCGAGAGGTAGAGAACATCAATCACTTCTTCTTTGTTAACGTCCTTCCATCTATAACGTCGCAATTAGGATGTTAATGGTGTTGTGTCATCATACAGTATACACACTCTGGTATACGCACTCTGGTATACGCACTCTGGTATACACTCTAGTATACACTCTGGTATACACACTCTAGTATACACTCTGGTAGACACACTCTGGTAGACACACTCTAGTATACACCCTCTGGTATACACACTCTGGTAGACACACTCTGGTAGACACACTCTGGTAGACACACTCTGGTAGACACACTCTAGTATACACCCTCTGGTATACACCCTCTGGTATACACCCTCTGGTAGACACACTCTGGTAGACACACTCTGGTAGACACACTCTGGTAGACACACTCTGGTAGACACACTCTGGTAGACACACTCTAGTATACACACTCTGGTACACACACTCTGGTACACACACTCTAGTATACACCCTCTAGTATACACACTCTAGTATACACACTCTAGTATACACACTCTGGTATACACACTCTAGTATACACCCTCTAGTATACACTCTGGTATACACACTGGTATACACACTCTGGTAGACACTCTAGTATACACACTCTGGTATACACACTCTGGTAGACACTCTAGTACACACGCTCTGGTATACACACTCTGGTAGACACTCTAGTATACACACTCTGGTATACACACTCTGGTATACACACTCTGGTATACACTCTAGTATACACACTCTGGTATATACACATTTGCCTGCGAGGGACGATCCTTTTAACCACAACAGAACAGACACACAACCCTCTTGTTGCAGAAACAGCATTCGGCCATGAGTGTCTGCTGTTTCCCGCCCGGCTTCAGCTTCCTGCTCTTGTGGGTTTTCATCATTATGACAAAGATCAAAGATCAAGCAAAACGTCCAAAATTCACTTTAGGAGAAAAAGAATAAAATCACATCAGGGGAGAAATTCAGCGTTTCCTCAGCGAGTCTTATAATTGATCACTTTTCCCAAACAGCAATATCCTGTCAGTCCGGATCGCTGCAGTCAGTCCGGGGAAATAAAGTCAATGCCAGCAGGTTTTTGTTTTTTTGGGGGGTTCAGAGCGGGGAACCCGCTGAGGTCCCCGGTGGCGACGCGGCGCTGCATGAACTTCACGCTTGCCAAGCCTTCTCCGGCCTGACGAATGTGTTCCATTGTCTTTTGAACAATACACAGAGCACAACAATGGAAAGAGTGCATGAGACGAGCAATCTGCAGCATACGCAAAATGTAGTTTTTTATATTAGGAAACCACACTGTAAAAAATGATTTGAGGTTTTAGTTCATTCAACTCATTTCCCTAAGTCTGTTCAACTAAAGCGATAGTATAGCAGTATATCAGGTTGTACTCGTCATTCTTTTTACTAGGATTTAGTAGACAAGTTGATTAAAAGCTTGTTTTTTTACAGTGTATGAAGACTGCACTGTAAAAAAAAGAACAAGCTGGTTCAACTTAAAATAATGTGTAACCTGGCTGCCTTAAAATATTGAGTTAGACAAGTTAAGAAACTTAAATTATCTGAACTTCAATTTCAACTAAGAATTCATAGGTTAAAAATAGTCCTATCAACTTTAAACTTTGATTTTAATCAACTTGTTTTTTAGTACTACCAACAAGATATTTTAAGTTCTAAATCCTAGTTGAGACAACAAATAATGACAAGTACAACCAACACAGTACTACTGATATACTCTCGCTTTAGTTGAACAGACTTAGAGAAATGAGTTGAATGAACTAAAACCTCAAATCTTTTTTTACAGTGTAGAGTGAGCTGCTACACTGTAAAAAAAAATCAAACACGCTCACTCTGTTGGATTTCAAGGTGTTCAAAGTGATTTACTTTCATTATCTCCTTCCTGCCTCGTCCACTTCTACACCTCTGATCGTGGTTTCCTGTATTTTCTTAACTTCAACGACGGTGAAAGGTGCACAAACCGATCCGGCGGCTTGTGTTTCATGCCGGTGGAGAGAGAGAGAGAGAGAGAGAGAAAGAGAGAGAGAGAGAGAGAGAGAGAGAGAGAGAGAGAGAGATAGAGAGAGAGAGAGAGAGAGGGAGAGGTGGTAATAGCGGAGAGCAAAGAGCAAGAGTTTCTGCTCCATTGAGGCTGTTGTCGGTAGAGAAATTGGCGTTTCTGTGTGATTGCTGACCATCAGTGCAACGCGGCGAGTCTGCAGAAGAGGCCCTTTTTGATCTTCTCTTCTTTTTTTTCTCGGAGGGGAAAACAAACACTGACTGTTATTGCTGCCGCGTTAGAGATCTGGTTTTTCTTCGTTTTGAAGATGTCGACGTTGTGTCGACGTCGACATCTTCAGACATGGCGTGATGAGCATGTTTGCCTTCAGAGGAATACAATACTGAACAACAGCAACCAGGCCGGGAATGCAGGTTTTGGTGTCAAGCTTTTTTTTTTTTCTTTTGTAAAACAAACATTTGGGAAAAAACATTTCAAAAGAATCTATTTCATCCTGACTGCTTAATTTAAAAACCAATGCACCCCTAAGGGGAGCAGATTGCTGTATAAAACTGTAAATTATAGCTTGTTTTATGAAGAAGAAAAAAACAAAACTGCTGTATTTGGACGTATTGAACACCAGAAGTAATATACAAGTGAAATATATGGTTTGATACATGAGGAAATTTAAATAGCATTCAAATATCCCCAATGGACCCATTCAGACGAGGTAGCATTGGTGCCCAATAGCCCCAATGGGTCCAATGGGTCCATTGGGTCCAGTGGGTCCATTGGGGCTATTGGGCACCAATGGGTCCAATGGGTCCATTGGGTCCAATGGGTCCATTGGGGCTATTGGGCACCAATGCAACGACGTTAAATGTCCGTCTGCTTCCGCTCTTGCTTCATGACGAGGTTTTAGGAACGTGAGCAGAACAGGAAGCCTTGAGGACCAGGAATCATGAGACGGAGGAAAAAAGAAAGAAAGCTCTGGCCGTTTTGTGATTTTTAAGATATTAATAGAGGGTCTTGAATGCTTATAGTTTATATTTAGACTCCCACAAGCCCACAGGGTCACGGAGATGTGTCTGTTAGTGGAATTCGACTTTGTAAATGTACTTATTAAGGATTTAGTGAAACCTTACGATCCGCCATAGAAGTTGACGGAGCTGACGGAGTTTACAAAGGTACTTGAACTCAATGGTTACTTTAATTGTTTCATACAGCACATGTCTCTTCTCACAAGGGTTGTAACAATTCAAGTGAAGTTAAACAACCACGTGGTTCCAGAGATAAGTAAGGAAACGTTAAAAACAAACGTTTTGTCTCTTTTGTCCGGGCACGGTTTCCAAAAGGTTCAGACTAAATCATGAGGGAATCCTGCCTTCTTATTTACTGGTAAACCGGCTCTACTTGCAGTAACTTCTGGGACTGAATCCTGCATCCTGACATAGAAGATACATTGGTGTTGCTTGATGACCGGACCTTCGCATAGCTAATGCTTCTTGCTGTGCTGTGCAGATATTACCAAAGAAAGACACACAAAAACGTACACAACTTGCTCTCAGAGCACAAACAAGCCGCTGGTTTGTTTTGTGTGCAGCAGGATGCAAACCAACTAAACGGGAAATGATGTACCGAGCAAGAGAAGCAAAGGTATCCTGACAGCTAATCTTTTAATAGAATCTGGCGAGGACATTGGTGGTTATAATTACCTCTAGTAGCCGCCTATCAGTTGGGTTTTGGACTTGAATCAATGTTAATACTATTACCACTGTCCTCGCCACGGGCTCGCCACCACGGCCGCAATCCTTAAATATGAGATTCAACACTGGAACTCATTCTGCCGCTCTGATAACAGAGAGTTTTAATATTCAGTAAGTAAGACGTATTAGAGGTGGAAATTATGAATGAGATTTTGTAAAAGATTCACGTTCGTTATTAAACCCGCTGATCGGCCGACTTTCTGTCTTTCAGAGGCTGAAATGGTCGTTTTTTTCAGGGCGGCTCGTGGGTAGAGCGGTCGCCCTGCAACCGCAAGGTCCACGGTTCGATTCCCCGTCCCCCCATAGTGTCCTTGAGCCAGAACTCCACAGGTCTCTTCTCCCAATGGTTACTGTATTCTAACAAGTTAAGTGAAGTTAAACAACCACGTGGTTGCAGAGATAATGAAGAAAACGTATTTAAAGAAACTGTCCAACATGTGACACCTTGAAGGGGTTTCATGGATCCTCAAAGGGAACAAAAGGGTTAAATTTGGCACCAAATCTGCGGAGAAAATGGTGTTGACCCCACAAAAGAGCAACGTGAGCGTCCTCCATGACGCTCCGTCTGACTGAAGTCATCCATCGCTCATGAGCAACGTGATGTTTCTAAACTTCAAAACCGAACGGAGACGTAATGCAAAGACACGTCGTGTTACCGTGGTAATAAACCAACACAATAAAACACATCCGTGGCGTCGTTCATCTCGTTAAAGTGTGTTTACCAAAATGTCAGCCCGGCCCCCCGAGAGATGGATGCTGGAGTGTTAATAAACCCGATAATCAGCCGGCGGTTATCGTCGGCCGGTGAAGGATTTCCTGTCGTCTTGTGTGCGTTCCATCAATCCTTCCTGCGTTGTTTTTGTCTCTGCATCACCACAAAAGGTGAGCGGTGGCTCCGGGCGACTTTCCTTGGCAGAGACGAGCGCGAGCCGTCCGACAACATATGCTCTGCGCCTTCCTAAAAAAAGACTCTGGCCTCCCTGAACTGTGGATCTCTTCTGGCAGCGACTCAGGATCCGACTCCAGCGCTCGATTTTGTGACATTACTTCTCGTTTGCCTGTTCGCGCCGCTGCTATTAAACACCTAATTAAAACACAAATAAACACAACGCAGACATTTCATATCCTTTAATGTTATTTTTGTGGATAACGGGGCGACATCTGGGAGGTGCTGTTCAGACGCATCGGAGCGTGTAAGTGGGTGTAGCTGCTTAATCCGCTCTTGATGGAGGCAGCGATGACTCTAAGCTGTCCACGCTGCTGCTTTTAGATTATCAAAATGGACAGTTTACAAATATATATATATAGTTATTTGTTTTACAGCAGCTGCAAGCTTCGCCCTCCCCTCCATCTGTGTTCCCCTTTGATTTCTACTCTGCAAACGCTGGCTCCGAAAGCTGGCGTCAGAGCCCAGAACCCCCCATCCCCCCATCCCCCCATCCCCCGAGCTTCAAACAGGCCGGCGGTAAGTCAACAGGTGATATCATTGTCACATTATTTCCTGCAGTCCATGGGCTCGCGCTAATGTGGCTCCGTCGGAGTAATAACGGCGCCGCTAAACGAATGAATTCAATTACCGCGCTGCAGATGTTGAAGCACAATGAGGTTGATGCGCCGCGGGGGGGGGGGGGGGGGGATGCGGCGCACAATGCACTTCCTGTTGGCGAGCGCTTTCAACGCTCTCTGGACACCAGACGTGCAGAACACGCTTCAACACGCTTCCTCTCCTTCCCCCTCCAACACACATTTAAGGAACGAGCCTCTGAGCTCCGCCCACGCCGCTCGGGATCGGGAATTCTTCACGGAGCAAAGTGAAAAAAAAAAAAAAATGGAAATTCACAATGACATTCAGGCTAATCCACACCCACCGACGCTCGTTCTACTCCGGCTGTCTAAGAAAAGCCTCCACTGAGGATGTGCTGGAGTGAGAGGCGGCGGGATGAAAATGTAATTCCTCGGGCATCGTGCACGCCAAGCAGTCACGCAACGCTAGCACGTTAGCACGCGCACGAAGCGCATGGTTTACGCAGTGAAAAAGAAAGAAGGTGTGTTAATTACAGCCGTGCTCGCAGAACAAACTTCAGCGGTTCAGCTTTCTGCAGTTCAGCTCATGATTTATTAAGACCACTTATGCAAATCGAGTCAATTGCAATTTTCCAATTAGAATACCTGAGGCGCGAGCCGCCGTGCCGCTCGCTCGCAGCGCAACAGACGACGGCGCAGATGCGACGGGGAGAGCGGCGGCGGCGGCGGCGGCGGCGGCGGCGGCGGCGGCGGCGGCGGCGGCCGGCGGGTCACGAGGGAGCCGCCAGACGGCGTCCAGGAGCAAAAGGTACAGAAGGAACGGAGCCGGATCCGAGGCTTCGGCCCCGTTTCCTGCGCTCCGTCACGCTGTGCTAATGGGGGACGCGTCTCGGCAATCCAGCAGTTATTTTCATCTCATCGTCTGACATTTGGAATAAACACACTCTGTGTAATTATGCACATTCTCGCTCCGCTAAATCCACAGGGGTGATAAAATAATCTTTTATTTTCTGCTACGCTGTCACTAAAGCAAACGCGTGTTACCGGGCCGCCGCTGGAAGCTATCTGACTCACGCGGGTTGGCAAACACAGCGCTTCCTTCAGAGCCGTCCCTGCCGGCCTCATCCACCAGTGTGACACTCGGAGTACATTACAATGGAAAACAAAATGGAACAACAACCAAAGTTCAAAAGCCCCCAAAAAAATACTAAAAGGCCGATTTAAAATCGGCAAAGGACCTGATACCTGACAGGGGACTTTAATTACCATCTGTGGGGAGTTTCCCAACGTAAACCACAAAGACATGAAGCCCACGTCGCCTCTTGGACTCACATGAAACGCATTTTAAATCACTGGCCCTGGGTTAGTTCCCTCACCTGAACCAGGCCGGTGAGGTGCTCCAGCACGCCGGCCATGGGGAGCTGCAGGAGGTGGTTGTTCCTCAGGTTGAGGCGAGCCAGGTTGACCCCGGCGAACACGCCGAGCGGGAGGCTGCGCAGCAGGTTGGCGTTGAGGAACAGCAGCTGGAGGGACGGCATGGCGTCCAGGGTCCCCGGGTCCACCTGGTGGATCTCGTTGTACTCAAAGTAGAGGAACCTGGAGGGAGGAGCAACGTCTCCGGTTACATGAGGAAGCTCTGGAGGAAAGTACCACTGCATTATGAAATATAAGACGTGGACAATACACGGGCTCATTTTGAAGTATAATTCACGTCTTCTGTGCCGCAGCATGAAAATAGCAAAAGAATTAATATTGATGTAAGGAAGTCACAACAGAAATGTGATTTAATCTGCCCTTTCCACGGCTGATTAGCTGATCGGTGTCAAATTAAGTTGTGTTATTTTGCACCGAGCACTTGTTCCAGTCGCCTGATCGTCGTGTCAAACTGCAGACACGTCGCGTGTGAACGTGTTTTCATTTTCACTCAATAATATAAACGTGCAGAATGAAGTTTGACGTCGACTTTTCTCTGCAGGACCCGACGTACGCCCGCCGCTGTAATAATACATCTGGTTTAAATTACACTGACTAACTTTACACAACCAGGGAAAGGATTTAAACTGCTTTCTTTAAGCAATTACGTTGGTCAAATATCATTTACTTGAGCCGGATCCACTTAATTTATTAGATTAGTCAAACCTGCTTGTGCCGGATTAAATTCATTAATTTGAGTTGGTTCAACTTAATTGATTAATGTTTGTTTTTTTAATAATGTAGAATTAGTTTAGCCAACCTTATTTAGTTAAGCTGGACACAACCGGAGTAAATGTGTTGAACCAACATTAGTAGATTAAGTTGACACTACTCGAGTACTTTAAGTTGGATTAACTTAATGCTTGAAGAAAGCGTTTTAATCCGTTCCAGGATTCTTTTAAGTTCGTTGAAAGCGTCGTGTACTGCTCCCGCACCCCAGCGTCACTAACAAAGGCTAACAAGAGGTCAAGAGGAAGACTTATTATTGATTATTAGTCAAATTAATGGGCCTGATGGTGTTCTGATCATGGAGGTATGACAGCGGAAACCTTCTCACTATTCAAACAGCAGACAGAGGATCTATTGTCTTAGCCTCACCCAATGAACACAATGAATTGTCTGCAGGTATTTGGCGTTTCGTATATTATTTGCAGAGGAATTATCTCCGTGAGCGTAATCCCGCCGATGATACATTTGCATCGTTCTGACGCAAAACTCCTGACAGCATCCAGGCGCCTCGTTGCGAACACGTCTGCATGCAAATACCCCGAATGAAAAGACATTCACGTTTCACACTGTCGCTCACGCCGGGCTCCCACTTCAACTGAAGCGTGACTAACGAATGGCACTCCTGGAAGAGAATGGGCACCTTTTCATTTCAATCAAATTCCGGCATAATGGTATAATCAAAACGTTCCGCTCGGCGCTGCGCCGGCATTACAGTGAAATTAATTTCCGCATACTTTTAAACAAACGTCTAAATACCGAGAGGCCGACAAGGGGTTTCGGTCCGCGATTTCTGTTTGAAGTTGGAGTGAGGCGAGGCGACTGGAAAGAGAAAGAAATCCCCGTACCTCAGGTTCTGCAGCCCCAGGAACATGTGGGGGCTGAGCCTCTCCAGGTTGTTCCCGTTCAGGTAGAGGCTCCTCAGGCTGGCCAGGCCGGTGAAGGCCCCCTCCTGCAGGTAGGAGATGCGGTTGTTCCCCAGGTGCAGCAGGTCCAGGCTGGAGAAGTTCCAGAAGTCCGTGCGGTAGACCCTCTGGATCAAGTTGCCGCTCAGGTACAGCTTGCGGCCGTTGAGCGGCCGCGGCGTCAGCTGCGACACGTTGAGGAAGCCGTTCTCCTTGCAGTTGACGGTCAGGCCCAGGTCCGAGATGTGCAGGTTGCAGGTGCAGCCCACGGGGCAGATGATGGGGATCGGGGGCCGCGTCTGGTAGCCGGCCACGGGGGGGTTCTGGTTGACGCCGCGCGGCGTGGGCGACACCCGCGACGGCCGCGGCCTCTTCGTCGGCCTCTGCTGCCGCTCCCTGTCCTTGCGCTCGGCCGAGGACGAGGACGAGGACGTGGAGGAGGTGTGGGTGTTCTGGCGCGAGCCGTGAACCATGGAGGACGGCTTGGTGGGCCTGGCGCGCCCCGGGTGCGGGTTGGAGTTGGGCTTCGTGTTCGGGGGCAAATGCTGGGGCTGCGATCCCGCCGCCGGGCCGCCGCCGGCCTCCGCTTGCAGCTCCTTGTCCGGGAGGTTGGCGCACAGCTCCTTGCGGGGGATCTCCCTCAGGTCCTTGCCGTGGAGGTGGAAGGGATACTCGCAGGTGACGTCGCCGACCACGGCGGTGTAGGGGATCTGACCCAGCCACTGCTGCAGCTGCACCGCCTCGCAGCCGCAGTTCCAGGGATTCTCCTCCAGCTGCAGCTCCATCAGGGAGCGACCGACGTACTCCAGCGTCCCGGCGTACGCCAAGCTCTTCAGACGGTTTCCCCGCAGGTCCAGATGAGTCAGAGACACGGATCTGGAGCAGCAGCAGGAGGAAGAGGAGGAGGAGGAGGAGGGTTAGATGAAAGGATGTGATAGCGCACGAAAAAATGAAGGTTCACACGTTGCATCGCTGATGAATCTGCTTTTTCGTCTGATGATTAATGCGTCTTTTATGCTATGAAATATATGCCGCGGTAACGTAAATTCAACGCCGGCTAATTGTGTCTGACGCTGGTATTTTTTTTTACCCGTCGGTCTTTGCGTGATTAAAAAAAAAAAAGAAGCTTTGAGGAGGAAAAATAATAATCCAAACCTGAACAGATGAGCGGGCAGGACGGGGATCAGGTTGTCGTTGAGGATGAGAACTCGCAGCTTGTAGAGGAACCTCAGGGCGCCGCTGTCGATGCGTTTGATCACGTTGTAGTCGGCCTGCGGGGGAAATGTGACGAGCGTTTAATTGCAGCGATTGAAAGGAAAATAAGACTGAATGCAGCGGGAAAGCTGAGCGCTTTAAAAGATTCCTTCATCTCAGCCACCTGCTCGCCATTCACTGGTTCTGTCTGTCGTACACTGTAAAAAAATTAATAAACGAAGCAAATAAACGTCAAACAAAAACGTTGAAATGAAGGTAAAAGGTCTTAATTCAAATAAAGGACATTTTTATAAAAGGTTTGCAGTGAAACTCTGTTATTTTACAGTTTTCAAACACCTTCAATAAAGTGATATCACTCAAAATTCTGCAGAGAAATACTGTTTATTTTAAAGTCAATTCGGACTGTAACGTGACAGAATTTCTCTTCAAAACACCGTTATGTTGCAGACTGTAAAGTAACAGACTTTTTTTCTGAATTTTTATGATCAAACAGCTTCAATACAGTGATATCACTCAAAGTTCTGCAGAAAATACTGTTATTTTAAACTTTTTTCTGTATTTTCAATAAAATTAGGATGTTTTTCTACAGTGTAAGATTGAGAAAACGCTCCTCCAGGTGACCTTGAACACTGTGATTTTACAGATTGTTCTATATTATTACAATCAAACACCTTCAATAAAGGACCTATGAATTTAAGAAAGCTGTAAAAAAAATACTGAAAATACAGCGTATAAGTAATACAGTGATTTCTTTCTAATAAAATAAAGAGAGAAAAATGTAATTAATTATTATTAGCATTGTTGAATTAACAGTTGTTAATCTACAGAAAGAGTTTTGCATAAAATAAAACATCTTCCGTAAGATTCAGGTGTTTTTTTACAGTGTAGGGTTGAGGCCCCGCCCCCTCGGCAGGTGCTCCCCTACCTGCAGGTACTCCAGGGCCTCCAGGCCGGCGAAGGTGTCGTTCCTGAAGACCTCCAGCTTGTTCTCGTGCAGGTAGAGGCGCCGCAGCTTGGCGAGCCCGTGGAACGCTCCCACCCTGATGTCCTGCAGCGCGTTGTTGCCCAGGTTGATGGACACCGCGTTGCCCAGGTGCTGGAACCCGTTGCTGTAGAGACGCCTCAGAGAGTTCCTCTGCAGGTTGAGTTTGAAAGGGCGGACCCACGACTGCGACACCTGCGCGATTAATCAGAGGTCCGATTAGTTATCGCTCATTGATTACAGGAGCCTGACGCTCGGAGACGCCCCATGTGAGAGGCCGTTAGCCCTGCGGACGCCGCGTGCTCGTAGCGAGCTAGCGGCGCGCGCCGGACGGGCGCCGCGTACCTGGCTGGCGTTGGTGAAGCTCCGCCCGTCGCAGTGCACGTGCAGCACGCCCTCCTTGACCTCGCACGTGCACGGCTCGAAGCACGGCTCGTCCACCTCCTCCTCGGAGGCGTCCACCAGAGGCGTGTGCGTGGAGGTGGGCGTCGGCGTCGGGGTGTGCGACGCGCGCGACACACACGCGCACCCCAGGGCCACCGCCAGGGCCACCCACTGCATCCTCCCTCCCTCCCTCCCTCCCTGCGTCCGCTCAGCAGCCGGCGGGGCGGCGGCGGCAGCAGCAGCAGCCCGGCATCCCGTCACCGCACTGCATACGGTGGACACACACACACACACACACACACACACACACACACACACCATTAAAAGAGGGCAAACAGCCAAGGAGGAGTCATTTCAGGATGAATCAGATTGATGAGACATCACACACACGTGAGCAGTCAGGAAACACAAAAGTGAGACCACATCGCCACGGGGAGAGGATAAAACTGGAATAATGATGCTCAGGCCGACACGCGGGCCACCGTGTGTATACATGTATGTATGTGTATGTATGTATGCGTGCATCATGTATGCACGTGATGCACGCAGAGCAGGCTGAACATGTGTCACAGGAAAACAAGGCTTTGCAATCACAGGGTTCACAAAATAAGTAAAGGAACGTTGATGTGAAAACTGAACCTCTGCAGCTGAGACGTCGCTTTTCAAACTTCACACACTGGCATTGAACAGGAGAAAACAAAAGCACACACGTGGGCTCGTTCACCTGTGAATCACATGTTATTGTGTTAGCATCGTGCTCAGAGAGGCTTTTTGGACAAGTGTGAGGGCAAAAGAAGAAAACGCTGGTGATGAATATATTCATCCGTCCTCTCGGCCGGCGAAGCTGAAATGTCACCCATGTGTCGCCTCGATGTATGCGATGTGCATGTGAATGCGGGCCGATGCAAATCAGACTCCTCGTGCTTCTGTCTAATGAAGTGCTGCGTTTAATAAGACGAACGGCAATCAGAGAACCCGAGGAGGAAGAAGAAAAACAAGGCATCGTCAATCAGCCCCGATGTGTGAGCCCTGTCATCACCACGATGCAGCTAATGACGCCGGAGCGAAAGCATCGCCGGCAATCCAAACTCCTGAACGCCTTCAAAAGGGCCCGATGACAGTCGCGAGCTGAGGATGAGGAGGGTGACGGCGACGAGGACGGCACCGCTATGACAACAGATTGGGAACAGCTGAGGCGAGAGGATGTTTCCCTCTCGAGTCTTAATGAGATCTAAATTGGATGAAGCGTCTCGATCCGCTCGTGGGAAACACCGCCACGCCGAAAACGCAATAACGATCACGGCGGCGGCGGCGGCTGTAATCACACGGCAATAATCTATAGCATCAGCGAGTTAGACAAGGAGGCGAGCGGTGAAAACATCCCCGCAGCCCCGGAGAGGAAGAGCAATCAGAGATGATGATGATGACGGGGAGGGATGAAGGGAGGAGGAGGAGGAAGAAAACGGGGAACAAGGTGAAGGAATGGAGCAAAGGAGAGACAGACAGATAAAGGGAAGAGTGATGGGCAAAGTGCAGGTGCAGAGGAGGAGGCGGGGGAGGAGGGAGGAGGGGGAGGAGGGAGGAGGGGGAGGAGGGAGGGAGGGGAGAGGGGGTGGGGGGGGGGGATTGCATAAGCGGTGAAGAAGTCAGTCAAGGCTGCCACTCAGGACGAGAGCTCGCAGTGAAACAGCTGAAATCTGATATTGATCACATCAAAGCCCTCCTCTCTCTCTGGGCCTGCACACAACGTAGGCCGAGCAGCAGCGCCGGAGCCAAGCTGCGTGTGTGTGTGTCTGCGTGTGTGTGTGTCTGCGTGTGTGTGTGTGTGTGTGTGTTGAAAACAATGTGAGAAAGGTCAAACCATACATCCCAACAAAACAAAGACAAAGAAGGAGAATAAAAAAGTCTGCTTTCCTTTGCCAAGTCCTGGAAGAAAGCAGGTACAGCTCCACACTTGTGGATGAGTGTGAGCTTTCATAACAAACCAGTGTGTGATGCTGCAACACTGGTGGAGCAACACTGGTGGAGCAACACTGGTGGAGCAACACTGGTGGAGCAACACGAGGACGATCCACGCGTCTCTCAGTGTTTCAGGACCTTTGGAGACGATGGAGGACCACGACACTGAAAACATCCCAGTGTCAACGCAGGTGCATTGTTTACTGCTGGGCCCCGAAGGCCCCTCTAATATTCATGATATATGTATTATAGGGGCCCCGAAGGCCCCTCTAACATATATAAATAATACATGTACATGCAGCAGATCAATGGGTCCAGATGGAGCGCTGTGGCTTCCCTCCTGCTACAGACTCATGCGCTGGTGGCCGGCCGTCACCTCTCCTCAACGAGAGGAGACAGAGTCCACGCTCAGCTGCAATCAGCCGAGTGGACTCGTCAGCACGGCGCCGCATCATCACGGCGCCGAGGAAGCAGGACGAGTGCGTGCCGAGTGCTGACGGCTCAAGTCAGAGCTGTCCGTCACGTCCGTCTGATCGCAGGCCGGACACAGGTGTGGCTTCCCCCTCGCCGCCGCTCTGAGGCTCTGACTCTGGAGTTTTGTGTGTTTTCTCCTCCCTCCTCTCCTCTCTCCTTTCCTCTCTCCTCTCTCCTCTAGACCTGCACACACTGACGCAGGCGAACCAGAGATGACGGTCACTGCTTATTCCTCGGCGTTTTATTCATGTCACATAATCCCACAGTGTCTGTACGCCACCTCTCCGTCCTCTCTCTCTCCGCCAGCCTCGCCACCGCTCAGACCTGCACTATCAGAGCAGCGGCATCACAGATGAATTGTGCAGCCCGGAGAGCCCACAGCCCTCCAACGGAAACCAATTAGCCCCCTAAACGCCCTCACAGCGCGGCTGTGACAGTTTGCAGACTCAAAGCATGACCAATTCAAACGGCCCATTAAGACATTTACCAGGCTATGTGTGAGAATCCTTGGCACAGCAACGCAATCCCGTTGCATTGCCCATTGTCTGTCCCTCCAGCAGCAGCAGCAGCGGCAGCAGCCTCTCTGATCCACACAGCGACGCGCAGCACAGCAGAAGGATGCCGGGAATACTCACTCAGTCCGCCGCCAAAGAATTAGGGAACGACCGAGAAAACACTTTAGAGGCTGACTGTCGACATGTCGTTCGCATTCAGCCGCACTCCTCTCTCTCTCTCTCTCTCTCTCTCTCTCTCTCTCTCTCTCTCTCTCTCTCTCTCTCTCTCTCTCTCTCTCTCTCTCCTGTAGCGGCTCAGGCGGATGGGAGGGAGGGAGGGATGGAGGAGGGAGGGAGGGGAGGGGGGGCGTGATAAGACTGCAATGAGGTGGAGGATAAAACCCGGGAGAGAGAGAGAGAGGGAAAGAGAGGGAGGGAAAGAGAGAGGGAAAGAGAGAGGGAAGGAAGAGAAAAAGCCCGCTTGGCTTTAGGACGCGGGTCCGCTGGACGGGCGCGCGGCGCGCGGCGCTGGAGCCCGCGGAGGGATGGAGGATCCTCTCCTCTTCATCCCAAACACAACTGGGTAATTCATAGAGGAGGAGGAGAAGAAGAAGAAGAAGAAAAGAGAGAGAGGGGGGGGCAGACGGGGCTGGAATTAATCACGCAATGCAATAAGGCGGCGCGCGCGCGGCTGCGATAGTTTGAGTACGAGGCGCAAAGCGCGCGCTCCTCTTCCTCCTCTTCCTCACCAACACATCGCAGAGTCACACAGAACAATGGGCACCGCGCACATCAACTTTCCCCTCACGTGCCCGCGTGTGCAGTCTGGTAAAAATATAAAAACTGTTCAGCTTTACCGACAATAATTTATAATCTCATTAGTTTATTCATCTCTCCTCGCGCCCTCGAGCACCGACGGCTTCTTCTTCTTCTTCTTCTTCTTCTTCCCCGTGAAAACCGGTGTGTGTGTTACCATGGCGACTCGTGCCAGCTGGCTCCGTCGCGCACACAAACACACACACACACACACCCGCGTGCACGCGCACACGGGCACAACTGTGGTGACTTCTTTTTTATGGGGAGATTACAAGGAGGCCTGCATCTCAACACCTGTGTGGCCAAACGGAGGCGTGGAGCAACAGATGCTCCCATCCGGATGCACGCGGCCCGCGAGCTGCACTGTAAAAACACGAGGGTCACGTGACTGAGAGCAGACAAACAGAAACCTTCAAGTGAAGGTGAAAGATCGTGATTCAAATAAAGGACGAACACCAGAAATGAACAACATTTTCATGACCGGTTTTGCAGTGAAACTCTTTGTTCTGTGTTATGAACATCGAACACCTTCAGGTAAGTGACATCACTCAAAGTTCTGCAGAGAAATTCTGTTATTTTAGTCAATTCACACTATGAAATAACAGTAAATGTTACAGTTTAGCGGATTAGCATAATACATAATGTCTGTAATTTTGCAGAGTTTTGTATGTAATTAAAAAAAACAGTCATTTTCAATAAAATTAGGATGTTTTTTTACAGTGTAAGATTGGGAAAACGCTCCTCCAGGTGATCATAAACACTGATATTATACAGATTGTTCTGTATTAATACCATCAAACACCTTCAATAAAGGACCTTCATGAATGTGTATGTAATTTAAGAAAGCATTAAAACATACTGTATGAATAATACCGTCATTCTTCTTATAAAACATATTTTATATTATTAGCATAATACCTAAATAAACAGTTGGGTTGTTAATTTACAGACAATGTTTTGATTTTGACTGAGTTTTATATATAATTTTAAAAAAAAACATAAATTACTGTAAAACTGGAGTTATTTTCCGTTAGATCCAGAGTGTTTTTACAGTGCATGTCTGCTGCTCCAGCAGAAGCTGCAGCCTCTCCGCGGCGGCGTGGCGGCTGCAGAGGCCCCCGAGGGCCCCGCGTGAAGCCCGATCGGCCCTCCATGAAGGGACGGCCTCAGTGCTGAAAACAGGCATCACAAAAGCGTTGAAGTATCAGTCAGGCTACAGGAAAAGATTTAATAACAACATGTCTCCCACATTACTGAGCTGAAAGTTCAATTTTCAGTTCAATTTCACATTGATTTCAGCGTGCATTAAAGGTGGAATCACCTTGAGGAAATGGAGAGGTGCATCTCATGGCTCGCTCTAACGCACACTCCCTCTCTCTCTCCTTCCTCTCTCGCTCGCCCTGCAGCGTGGAGGGGAAGCTCTCCCTGGAGATTTCTATCTGAAACAGTAACAGAGACGGTTCCAGTAATATCAGGCCGATGGAGATGATGGTTATAGATTCCAGGCTCTCAGGTGCATTAGGCTGCATTACAGCTTCCCCACACGGCGGCTTAATGCTCGCCGCCGATGGAAACAAGCCGGCCGATGCCGCGTTCAGGCCGCATGCATTAGTGCAGACCGCGCACAGGCGCATGCTTTAGTGCATGCGCGCACCGCCGGCCCTCGTTTAGATGCAGTGCTGCAGCTTGTGTGGATGTAAATATGTTTTTTTCTTCCTGGCGGCGAGCTAATGTTTCCAGCTCTGTGATTGGTGATGCCCAGCATGCAGCTAGGGGCAACAATCTGATCCCAGACCCGAGGCTGCGTTTCCTCCTGCAGAGCGTAGCGGCGCCCGTGACGGTGGAATCTGAGAGCGGGGGGGGGGGGGGGGGGAGGAAGCAACAACTCGCTCTTCCCGTCGGCGTGCGGCGGCGGCGGCGGCGTTGAACCGTGGAGGCTCCTTAAATTAAAGAGAGAAAACAAACGGAGAGGAACTGAGGGAAGATGGCTATCGGGCGCCATCAGATACCTGCGCGTCGGCCTCTGGGGGCCGGAGCTCTGAGCACATAAAGCTCTTTTTTTTGGAGCGTTGACGACGCCTCTAAAGTAGGAGATCTATTTATACCGGCCTCGCCGGCGCCGGAGCTGTCCGGTGCTGAAACGGGGATTCATGCTGTTTCCCTTCAGCCACTTCTCCTTTCTTCCTCCTCCGCGTTCTCTCTCTCTCCAAAGCCTTTTTCTTCTCTCATCTGAATTATTTCTGTCAGATCATACTTCGAGTTCTTCTGTATCGCTCCCAACCCTCCTCTCTCTCTCTCTCTCTCTCTCTTTCTTCCCTCTTTACTTTCTCTCTTTGATTCTCCTGTGGGCTCTTGTCAATTCAGAGAGGTTTACACGCCGTTCACTCTTTGATTTTATTCCTCTTTTTTTGTTTTCTTCACTCCTTCTTTTCCAATTTGGACACATTGCGAGGCCTTTTTTTCTTTTTTTTTTGCAGCTCTCTCCAATTACGCTCTTGTTCCCAACACATCCACTGGGACCGCCTCGCATGCGCGACTGCACACACACTCAAGACTGGAGGACGAGCAGGCCGACTGACAAGAGGAAGAACGAGGTTTACCCCCCCCCCCCCCCAAAGCCCAAAGAGCTGCTCAAAGCTCCACGTTGCGCCCACACTGTTGCGTCGTCCCCCTCACGCGTGTTGTGTTGGTTTCTTTCAGGCTGTTGTGGTTTAAAAGATGCTCTCTCACTGCTACAAGTCCTGTGGTTTGAATCGAAAAATACCACAAAACAGCTTCTCGGTGTGGTATTTAGTGACTCTCCAGGATGCAGAGCGGGCAGCAGACTTTCTTTACTCCACCTCTGGATTCTCCTGGCGTTGAGCTCCTCAGCCGCCAGAGCCAACTGACTCACAAACCCCAAAACATTTGGTGCTAAACAAGACTTCATGAGCGAGCGAAGGTCCCACCTTCCTCCTCCTGTTGCGTAGTTCTCACTGTGTGTTGTTGACCAAGTCCACCAGTCAGCTCCCAGATATCAGCGTCTCCGTGTGATGTTCTGCCGGCCTGTGGTCCACGCTCCGGGACGCGGCCCAGGTCACTGCGACTGCTTTAAAACACCTGAACGCTTCACCAGAGGAAGAGCGCAGGTGGTGACCGGGCTCCATCCTGTTCTTCTGAACATGTGCTGTGCACAGGGGAACATGAGGAAACTGTGGATTTGAGATTAACTCGTGTGGATTAGAACATTTCCACGAGGTCTCTCGCCGCTCGGCGGGGACGAGGCAGCCAGAGCGTCCTCCACCACGTGGGAAAGGAAAGGAAGCAAGTGGGAATTCTTTTTGAGGAAGGGAGATGGCCAGCAGAGGGGGGAGGGGGGGGTAAGGGAGGGAGGGGGGGGGTGAGGGAGGGAGAGGAGGGGGGGGGGGTGTCCGGGAGGGCAGGTGGCTCTGTCATTAGCTCCAGATTAAAGCAGAGGGCAGCTGCAGAGACGACTCACCTCTGATTCACACAGAAGTACTGCAGGCAAGGACGAGCCTCCCGGGAGACATGAAACACACACACACACACACACACACACACACACACACACACACACACACATGAGCATGAGCACGCATGCTGGAAAACACAGCAGTGATTCACAGGATTACCCACAGGCTCAAGAACACACACACACACACACACTCTCTCCCACACACACACACACACACACACACACACACACACACACACACACACACACACACACACACATACACACACACACACACGTGTATAGGCGTACAACACCCCCTCCTCATTTAGCAGAACTACACACACGATACACCGTGACTCACGAGAACACGCCGAATCCCACACACACGTATACCACATAGAGAGCCATGCAACACACACACATGCACACACACACACACACACACACACACACACATGCACGCACACACTGAGCTAATTAATCAAATCTCCTGCTTTAATTAGGATTCAAATCAGTTGCCGTGGGAACCTTGCCCCCTTGGAGTCTCCAGGTAAAGCTGCAGCTTCTCTGCAGGACGCGACCTCGCCGCTACGAGGCGGCGCGCTGCGCCTCCACGTCGCAGTTTCACACGCGGACACGTTTGTGTTTGAGGCCTGGGAGGGTGGTGGGGGGGGGGGGCAGTGAAGGGGGGGGGGGGGGGGGGGTGAGGGGGGGGGGGTGAGGGGGGGGCATTGCTGCACAATCTCAACTTCAATTTGGGCTCGGTCATGAGAGAGGGGCAACACCAGTGAGAGGGGAAAGAATGTCGTTAAGAGAGCTCACAATGCAGCGATAACACAATGTACCTTCTCATGAAGAGGCTGTGTGTGTGTGTGTGTGTGTGTGTGTGTGTGTGTGTGTGTGTGCTTTACCTCCACTGTCACACTGTTCATATAATGAGTAGCATACACGTGGTACACCATCCAGATAGCCACGGTCCTTGTGTCTCATTGTCTTTTTATTTCCCGCCTTTTCTTCGTTTTCCCGCCCATGTGATCGTTGGCTCCGCCCCCTCAAGAGTCCTAATGAGGTTTGAACGACCTTGAAGCTCCAGAAACTAGACGTTAAAGGGTTAAAGTACATGAATATGACAGAAACTATTCATATAATGAGTAGTATACATGTGGTACACATACTGAGTATTATATGCATGGTATACATGCTGAGTGGTATATGCATGGTACATGTAATGAGTAGTATATGCATGGTACATGTAATGAGTAGTATACACGTGGTACACAGTCCACACAGCCACTGTCCATGTTTGAGTTCTCACAGCGGCTCCTGTGAGGATCAATAGGATTAATTTGGGAGAATCAGCTCAGCTCCTGCTTCATATTCTGGGTCTGGGGGGGATCAATATTACACAATAAACATTCCTGTTAATCCGGGAGATGTTGATTCGGTGACTGACGGAGCTCAGCTTGAAGCAACGTGGAGGTTTTTCAGCGTCGGCACATTTCTGCCATCGAGCCCAGAAAACCTGCAGCGGAGCAGCGTCTCCATGTGAGCGCAGGTGAAGGATGGACCTGATGAGTTAAAGCAGGAGAGGATGCCAAGTGAAGCCATTAGGATACAGGAACTCAGGCGCGTGTGTGTGTGTGTGTGTGTGTGTGTGTGTGTGTGTCTGGCTGGCCAGTTGTCATGGCTGCGGTGTTTATCACCTCTTTCTGCCGACAGGAGCCCAGGGGCAAATCAGATTGGCTTCAGACGGAGAGACGGAGGCAGCGGGCCGCTGCGCGAGGGGGAGGACGTGTTGGCACAGCGGCGGGTGAAATGCCAGCGCGCTGCGGCGGCGGCGAGGCGCAGGAAGGGCGCCGGACGAATGTCAATGTGGCGCGTTCATGATAAGACTTTGTCTCCAGCCGTCACGCCGCCTTTCTTCTAGGTTTGGAGGCAGAATGCGGCGCGTTACTGTAACCACGAGTCTGATTTAGCAAACGCTGAACTTTAAGTGCATTTGTGACGCTTATACTGGCCGCTGCGTCTTCTCTATACGTGGCTTTTACCGAAAGAAACATCTGTCTTTGTTGGGTTTTTTGCACCTTTTTTCCCTCACCAGCCGTACTTTGATGTCAAGAGCATCATTAAAATGACAACTTCTTTGAAATGCGGTGAGAAAGTACAGAAAGGTGCTTCACAGAGACAGAGAGCATGCTGGGAACAAAGTCTGAAGCTCACACCAATTCTCAAGAATCACGCTGTTACGGTTAGATTTACAAACCCACAAAATTATTTTACAAAGAATTTGAATTATATGTAAAACTCTGAACGGCTGTTCCAACAATGAGAACGTTTGTACTCACACAATCCTGCTTTAGTGTCTTTATTATGTTATTTTATGTTTTTTTTCTTTCTTTTGTTCGTCTTCTTTCTCTCTCTGCAGTTGTTGGATTAACTGTAAATTAATATATTTCTACCGTTTGCTACTGTCAGTTTATGAAAATGTCAGAGTTCATATACATGTTATTAATGGATTTCCATGACTGTAAACCACATTAAAATGATTTAAGACTAGATTTTCATGACTTTTAGCCAAATGTTCATGAGCAAACATTGTGTGAAATGTGTGTGTAAACAGTAAAAAGTGATAAAATGTAGTATTTAAACTAACAATGAGGATTCAAAGCATACAGTAAACCTTAAATGACTCAAATGAATGAGAGACAATAGTTTGATTAAAAGAATAAACATTTATATAGATGCCTGTATGGATGCTGCTGATATTTTGAGCCTCTAAAAACTGAATGAACGTCATGAACACATGAATATAAAACATTTTACACTTTTCCAGGTCTGGAAATAACTATGTTTAAACTCCATGATGATCCCAGGTTTTCCATGACAGGAACAACTCTTCTTCTGCAACGTATTAAATAATGATAATACTTAAAAAAGGTGTTAAATCTGCCCTGGCGTCCCTCGTGGCCGACGCCTGCCACCTAGCGGGCCCTGAACTCACCACGCCCGCGTGCAGCCTCCTGTGCAGGTGCACGTTACAGGACGGAGCCGCGTGGCTGACAACACAATTCCCTCCAGGCCGGTTACACCGGCTGAAGAGATGAAAGGAAGGAAAAGACATTTAGTGGCTATGACAAGTGGTCGGTTGAACATCCTCCATCTCGCAGTCATAATCATAAACAGATGGCGCGCAGCTGCTGTCAGCATCCAGGTGGCAACTTGCCCTCTTCTCTCTTTCCTCTCCTCTCTCTTTCCCCTCTTCCCAGATTCGCCACACCGCCCTGACTTCCTCCACGTGTCGGCACTCAAGACCACGCCCCCTCCGCCTCGTTCAGAGCCAATCAGAGGGCGGCGTGCAGAAGCAAAGCGGATCCTCCTCGGCGAATCAGAGCGCTCCTTGTTGCGCGCTCGCACGCGCCGAGGCCCCGTTGTTCCTGTTGTCAACCGGGAGGAAAGGTATGGATACAATGTCGCGCTGCTCCGAGCTGCTGCTTCAAGTTCCGTTTTCAACACTTTTCACACCGCTTCTGTTCAAAAGAATACGCTGACGTTGAAGTTATGACATTCAGCTCGTGGCGCTTTAGACGTGTACATTATGCTCTTTCATGTGCGCTGTGCTGTGTTTGAGTCCCCGCTGTTCACGTGACAGGAGGTTCGGGGGTCCAGGCCTTCAGGGTCAGGCTGCCGGGTCGCTTTTTAGCTGACACCGAGCTGAATAGAGCGAAACCACCAGACAGCCAGTGTGAATAGCTGCATTGTGGCCGCTGGCTGCTGCTGTGTGTGTGTGTCTGTGTGTGTCTGTGTGTGTCTGTGTGTGTCTGTGTGTGTGGTTCAACCCTACAGGCCTCTCCCACAGAGGCTCGGGGTGTCGTGGGGGTCAGCATAGCTGTGTTTCGGGCTGACTCGGTGGGTTGGTTTGGCCCCGCGCGGCGCTGCATTGTCGCGGTTGTTGACGCCTCGCTTGTGTGTCTGCCCGCAGAGCCAACACGCGTCTCACCGCCTCGTGTCCCGGGAGGATGCCGCAGACCAACGAGTCCGGAAACGACGCCGCCGCCGCCGGCCCGGCGTCTGAGCCCTCGGGCTCGGCCCAAGGTGGACCGCCAGCGGCGGACCCGGTGCCCCGGGAGGAGAGCCGGGCCGCGGGGGACGCAGCAGGAGGAGCAGGAGGAGAGGACAATGTCGGAGACCATGACATCATCAAGTCCCCCAGTGACCCCAAACAGTACAGGTACGTCCATACGGGAGCTTTTCATACTTCACACGATGCATCACAGCGCTGCTGCTGCAGTCTGCCTCTGTTTGTACCTGTTTGGTATCTATATTTCTTTTATTTCAGACTCGTAAGTCCATATAACAACAAACAGGACAACAACAATAAATAAAATACAATCCAATACAATACAATACAGTACAGTACAGTACAGTACAATACAGTACAATACAATACAGTACAATACAATACAATACAGTACAGGTATAATCATTAGTTAGAAAAGTCACTCGTGGTTAAAAACATACAGACACTTGTTCCAATGCTTCCAGAGACAAGAACAATACCTTGTGTATCTCTCTATCTATCTCTCTATCTATCTCTCTATCTATCTCTCCATCTACCTCGCCATCTATCTATCTCTCCATCTACCTCTCCATCTATCTATCTATCTATTTATCTATCTCTATCCCTCTATCTATCTCTCCACCTCTCTCTCTCTCTCTCTCTCTCTCTCTCTCTCTCTCCATCTATATATTTCTCTCTCTCCCTCCATCTATCACTCTCTCTCTCACTCTCCATCTCTCTCTCTCACTCTCCATCACTCTCTCTCTCTCTCTCCATCTCTCTCTCTCTCTCTCTCTCTCTCTGATTGTTCATGCAGTGATACGTATGCGAGTGCTCTTGTTTTCTCATAACGTGATAAATGACCCACATCCAGTAACCCAGATCCCCCAAAAAGAAAGGGATCCTCTCTCCTCCTCCAGCTGGATCAGTTCTATTGTAGTTTGATGGGATGATTTCATGCTCTGAGCACGCTGAGCGCCTCGGGCCTCTTTGGGGCGAACACAGAGACGTTTGCTGTGAAAGAGCACAGGAAGAGAGTCTGACTCGCCTCCATCACGCGTCTGATCCAACGGCTGGTTTCAAGCACAACGCCTGCTGTAATCCTGAAAGAAGCGACACTTCCTCTCATCGCTCTCTGCACTCTCTCTCTTCTTTGTGTGACTTTTCTCCCTCCAGGTACATCGTGCTGGACAACGGCCTGCGAGCTCTGCTCATCTCCGACTACAGCGGGCCAGCTGCAGACGACGAGGACGAGGATGAAGAAGAGGAAGAGGAGGAGGAGGACGAGGAGGAGTCTGGAGATGAATCCCAGGAGGAGTCTGAAGAGGAGGACGATGACGACGGGATGGGCAGTGATGAGGAGGATGAAGATGAGGGGCAAAAGAAGAAGAAATCAGAGAAACAGGTACCTGCAGGAAGGGGAGAGCCATGCTGTTGTTGTTGTTGTTGTTGTTGTTCAATTTGCAGACTAGACAACAAACTTGAGACAATTTAAAGACATTTGTGTTGAAATAAGATATGCAGATTCATGCAGGAGAGTTGTCAGCACAAACTGTAAACTATTTATTGTATCGTTAAATACACACTTTTATAACCTCACGACTGCTTCAAACTTACACGCACGCACACACACACACACACACACACACACACAGCTGGAGCTGCTTAAAGTATACATTCCTCTCATTGTCAACTATAAGCATGAAGTAAACAAAACCCTGCATGTATTTGGGAATGAGTCAAAATAAACAGCAGTGTTCCTGGACAGCGGTTATGCTCCTTTATGTGTTTAATAATGTGTGTGTGTGTGTGTGTGTGTGTCAGTCTGCAGCAGCGCTGTGTGTCGGCGTCGGCAGCTTCAGCGACCCCGGCGACCTCCCCGGCCTCGCTCACTTTCTGGAGCACAGTGAGTAATCAAGCAGCGCGGGAACAAGAGAGGCTCGATTAGCAAGAGAAAGGAAATTAAATCATGACCTTCGCCCGGTCGAGGGTTAGAACACACGACTCGTGTTACACTGTTTTCTGATGAAGCGCAGGAGCACCGACCACATGAGGGAAGGAAGGAAGGATGGAGGGAGGGAGGGAAGGAGGGAGCAGCAGCCATATTTAATGCATTACAGGAGTTGTTTTGTTATTTTAAATTATTCAGTGTTCCTCTTTTCTTTAACCTGTTTCGTCTACTTTCTACTTCAGTTAATAATCACTGATATTTTCCCAGAATGCCTTTCACCAAGCAACAAAGCATGCCCCCCCCCCCCCCAAAAAAACAGCAAGAGTTGCTCTTTTCTTTTTCTTGTAATGCAACAAAATCTTCTGAGTTGTATTAAACATGTTTGTGCGTCCGCTACCGATGCAAGAACGTTGTTCATTATTTATTTAAGTCCGTCATCAAAACCGTCTGCAAAAGTTAAAAACTATAAAATTCTCATGTGAATGCCGTGTCTTCTCGGCCGGTTTTCCACATCAACAAGAACCACAACCGCCACACACATTTGTCCTTTTAATTTCCTTTTTATTCATGTGTCTACACCTCTTCCCCGCTCAGTGGTGTTCATGGGCAGTGAGAAATACCCCTCAGAAAACGGCTTCGACGCGTTCCTGAAGAAGCACGGCGGCAGCGACAACGCCTCCACCGACTGCGAGAGGACCGTCTTCGAGTTCGACGTCCAGAGGAAAAGCTTCAAAGAGGCTCTGGACAGGTGAGCGAGGACCTGGGGGAGGTCTGGGTTTCATTTACGCAGCAGTCGCTCCTTTTTAAAAGATGTGGACGTCTTGAGAAACCAGCCGGTCATTTTCAGATAAACACAGGAGTGAAGGAAGGAGAACGTAAAACTCCTAAAAAAAAACATTTGAACGGCTAAAAACCAAATGAATGAAAAGAGAAAACATGCTTCCTGTTTTTAACTGTCACTCTGTTGTCATCAGCGCTGAGACGCTCCAGCTTTTCATAACCAGCTGGTTTTATTGGTTTTATTGGTTTTTATTGGTTTGAAACCATCTAGTTTTATTGGTTTGAAACCATCTAGTTTCATTGGTTTGAAACCATCTAGTTTTATTGGTTTCATTGGTTTGAAACCATCTAGTTTTATTGGTTTGAAACCATCTAGTTTCATTGGTTTGAAACCATCTAGTTTTATTGGTTTCATTGGTTTGAAACCATCTAGTTTTATTGGTTTCATTGGTTTGAAACCATCTAGTTTCATTGGTTTGAAACCATCTAGTTTCATTGGTTTGAAACCATCTAGTTTCATTGGTTTGAAACCATCTAGTTTCATTGGTTTGAAACCATCTAGTTTTATTGGTTTCATTGGTTTGAAACCATCTAGTTTTATTGGTTTCATTGGTTTGAAACCATCTAGTTTCATTGGTTTTATTGGTTTGAAACCATCTAGTTTCATTGGTTTCATTGGTTTGAAACCATCTAGTTTCATTGGTTTTATTGGTTTCAAACCAATGAAACCAGCTTGAACAACTGTTATCTGTAAAAACATGAATCTCGAGTACACGTCTTTCTGTATATTCTTTTTTAATCTCACTTCATTGCATGCCTTCATTGTTCCGCTCTTAACCAACGCATCGCTCACACAGCTGATCATTCTGCTGCCACGATGTGTGTGAAGCGTTGTTGCCGAAACCTCGACGACAACGTATGAAAGAAGTCGTCTCTGGTTGGGATGAGTCACAGCAGATGATGCAACTTCACACGTAAACAGACTCAATCAGCCGGCGTCCGTCCTGCTGCGGTCCGTGTGATTGTGTTCCTCTCTCCGTGTCATTAAAGCCTCTCTGACCCGTCTCCTCTCAGGTGGGCTCAGTTCTTCATCTGCCCTCTGATGATCCGTGACGCCATCGATCGGGAGGTGGAGGCCGTCGACAGCGGTGAGTGTGAGGCGCTTTACATCCGAGCCGGTGGAGTCAAACTTTCCATCAGAGATCTCCACACGCAGATGTTTTAATATCATGGGAAACCTGGAAAAGTCCTCTAAATGTTGTATGTCGAGTTTGAAATAATGAAACTGCTTTTAATAGAGTTTCAAAATATCAGCAGCATACATACAGGCATCTATAAGAATGTTTATTCTTTTAATCAAACTATTGTCTCTCATTCATTTGAGTCATTTAAGGTTTACTGTATGCTTTGAATCCTCATTGTTAGTTTAAATACTACATTTTATCACTTTTTACTGTTCACACACATTTCACACAATGTTTGCTCATGGACATTTGGTTTAAAGTCATGGAAATTTGGTTTAAGGTCATAGAAATGTGGTTAAAAGTGCTGGAAATGTGGTTAAAAGTGCTGGAAATGTGGTTAAAAGTGCTGGAAATGTGGTTAAAAGTCATGTAAATTTGGTTTTAAGTCATGTAACTCCATTGGTTGAAGGTTTATGACCCCTGTGTTAGGCGCCCCGTTGGGCTGTTCTGTTGCATGACGGCATGTTTCTCTTCTTCTGGCCGTCAGAGTACCAGCTGGCGAAGCCGTCGGACTCCCACAGGAAGGAGATGCTGTTCGGCGGTTTGGCCAAACCCGGACACCCTATGGGCAAGTTCTGCTGGGGTGAGTTGGTTAAAAACCACAGCTGGGACACACACAATACACACCTTTGTGCCTCCTTTGGGGTGTGTGTTATAATCCGGTCAGACTTTGTCATTTAGCCGTAACAACAGTTGTCACTCTGAGTTACTTGTGTGTCATGGTTATAACTTTGTTTTAAACTTTAATAACCATTAATAACCCACAACTAACGCTATTTATTGTCTGTGACGCATAAACAATTTGTAACACTAATAATTGTACATTCATAAAATTACCCTGTCTAACTGCATGCTGGGTACAGCTCGCCCGCTATCACAGCAAGAAGAAACTCCAGAGGCGGACCCTTCTGGTCACCTGGAATCCCCTGGGTCCTAAGCCCCTCCATGTTTAGCTTCATAACTGATGTACCAACGTAACAACAGCTGCTCACCACTCGCAAAAAACACCCGTTTGTGAAAAGAGAGTCAGGGAAATGTGTTTTAAAGTCATGGAAATGTGTTTTAAAGTCATGGAAATGTGTTTTAAAGTCAGGGAAATGTGTTTTAAAGTCAGGGAAATGTGTTTTAAAGTCATGGAAATGTGTTTTAAAGTCATGGAAATGTGTTTTAAAGTCATGGAAATGTGGTTTAAAGTCATGGAAATGTGGTTTAAAGTCATGGAAATGTGGTTTAAAGTCATGGAAATGTGGTTTAAAGTCAGGGAAATGTGGTTTAAAGTCAGGGAAATGTGGTTTAAAGTCAGGGAAATGTGGTTTAAAGTCAGGGAAATGTGGTTTAAAGTCAGGGAAATGTGGTTTAAAGTCAGGGAAATGTGGTTAAAAGTCAGGGAAATGTGGTTAAAAGTCAGGGAAATGTGGTTAAAAGTCAGGGAAATGTGGTTAAAAGTCAGGGAAATGTGGTTAAAAGTCAGGGAAATGCGGTTTAAAGTCAGGGAAATGCGGTTTAAAGTCAGGGAAATGCGGTTTAAAGTCAGGGAAATGCGGTTTAAAGTCAGGGAAATGTGGTTTAAAGTCAGGGAAATGTGGTTTAAAGTCACGGAAATGTGGGTTACAGGCATGGAAATTTTATGGGTTCATGGAAAATTGGTTTGAACTGTGATATGAATTTTTGGCCTTACCGCCCACGATGTTCCATGCGTTTGTAAAAAATAATCCAGTGTTTTTAAGGTTCCTCTGAACTGGTTGCTCCCTTGTGGCCGCCCCAGGAAACGCCCAGACGCTGAAGGACGAGCCGAAGAAGAAGAAGATCAACGTCTACAAGCGCCTGCGGGCCTTCTGGAAGAAGCACTACTCGGCCCACTACATGACGCTGGCGGTGCAGTCTAAAGGTCATTATAAGCCCCGCCCCCTTACCGGAGTGACAGAAATGTAATTGTTTTCAGTAATTTCATACAACGGATTAATTGAAAAAAGCAATCTGTAGATTGATGGACAATTAAAAGGTAATTAGTCTGTGGGCTCCGGTGAGCATCATCCGTGTTCAGCCGGCCGCGGTTAATTGTTCCTGAAGCAGTGAGATTGAAATAGTTTGAAGTCAGATCCAGACTGTGTCGTGCGTTGAGTTTCACAGCATCGCCTCAACTCATTCACTTCTGCATGAAGGTAGAATGACTAAGTGTTGACGTTTGTGCTGAGAAAAAACATCTCTTTAAAACAGCTGAATTATTATTATTATTATTAATTATTTGCCTTCTGAGATCCTGTTGAAACCTCGAGTGCAACCACGCCGTTTATTAAAAAAACTTACTTGCTGCAGCGACTGTATAATTTCACTAAACCGGCGGATTATTGAAGGCAGAAGCTTCTCTGCAGGATGTTTCTGCTTCCGTGACTATTTTTGAACCAAAACACACGTTTTCTTCACTAAAGCACCTTCTCAATCAGTCAAAGCTCTGTTCTGCAGTGGACTCTGGTTCCTCAGGTCACGACCTTTCCAGAAAGGTGTGTCATTACTGTGTGGGATGTCGTTAAGGCTCTGAACTCAGGCCCCACTGGAAGAGGGATTTTTGGCAAATCTTGCGCATAATCATGCCGGATGTTATAAAATATGTTATAAAAATAAAAATCTGAAAAAATGTATAAAGTAACACAAGTACAAGGACTCATTTTGGGTTTACAAACTACTTGAACACGAGGAAAAGAGGTCCAGACCCCAATTAGGGTCGGACCGGGTGGATAAAGACGTCGAAAACCAACAACTGCAAAGGTGTGTTGAGGATTCCTGGAAGTGATTCAGGATTAAATTACTAAAAGGAAAATATGAAAACTGACTTAAATTGAAATTTGTCTTCCAAATAAACTTCAATCATCTAAAATTTGAGAGAAAATGCAAATTAGAATCAATATTAAACATCGATTCTAAACATAATATATCACCGTGTGTCCTGATGAAAGTTCCTCTCGTCTCTCTGCTTTGGTCTCCTCCTCGTCTCCTCCTCCTCGTCTCCTCGTCTCCTCCTCCTCGTGCTAAACGCTCCTCTACGTCCACCAATCACAGGCCAGAGTGAACCAACACGGTAACGTTGGCGTCATTAAAACGCGTTTAACGGTTATGAATCCTCATCTTTCTGTCCTGGTTGTTCAACCTGGATGTCGGCGCTGTATGTTCCTGGAGGCGGCGAGATCAACGTCTGTAAAGATTCCCCGCGTTGCATTGTTTCATTAAAGCATAAAGTCAATAATTGGCCTTTTTCCCGTCACGCTGTGAGCCTCAGTTCACAATCTGATCTCCCGCCGCGCGCCGGGCGCCAGCGCCTCGTCTCCTTCCAGCGTTTTATTTATTTATTTTTTAAACATGAGACGGATCCCAACTTTATATTTACTCCATTGATGCTGTCGGTGTCGATATCCTCGGTAAACAGGGGAGGCGTTCACAAATGAAAGAAGAAGTATGCATGGATCTCCTTTTTTTATGAATCCCTGGTGTGTGTAATTTGAATCCCTCACAGGAAAGAGAGGCAGTGAAACAACCGTACAGAGTTGCACAACGTGATGCGATGCAGTGAACGGTTCCTGGCCATGAATACACTGTGTAGCGTGCAGATAAACAGGACCAGAACATCCTGTTTCTGCTCCAAATACGTTGATTTTTCTTTATTGTGAAAGATCAAATCATGAGTTCATGATATTTTACTTCTTTTGCATTCATTAGAAATAGGAAAGCAACTGTCCATCAGGTGTGTATCCTCGAGTATCACTTCATTAGCAACACAAAGGGGCGACTTTTCATCTATTTGTTGACTGACCTCACTTATACAAGTGTGTATCGCTGTAATAATGAAACAAACCCCTTTACGGATCAGCTTTTATGGACTAAAACGGAGTCGCTTCAGACTAAAAGAAGCTGCGTTTCACAGCAGAATTATGAGCTCTTTTCAGCCAGGATTTATTGAGACGCACTTGAACTCTAATTCCTCCTCCACTCGTTCCCTTTCAGAGAAGCTGGACACTCTGGAGGAGTGGGTGAGGGAGATCTTCAGCAAGGTGCCCAACAAGTGAGTACCGCAGGAGAGGCTCTCCGTCCTCCTGCTGAGCTGCTGCAGACGCAGCCTGCAGGTCCTTTGAGGCTCAGACCTAAAAGTCAAGTCTTCCTCCGTCTCGCTCTCGGCACTTCTTCTTTTTTTTTTTTTTTTTTGTTTTACCTCGTTTCACCTGAAAGATTTTTTTTTCTCCCCTTAAGTCAAACAGGATTAGTGTTTTCTTCCAGAATTCCACTTCTATCTGCTTCAAGAGTCCCTGTGGCGGGTTTTTAAGACGCGCCCGCCTTTATTAAGACACAATAAGACACGCCTACCTTCAATAAGACACGCCTACCTTCAATAAGACACGCCTACCTTCAATAAGACACGCCTACCTTCCATAAGTCACGCCTACCTTCCATAAGTCACGCCCTACCTTCCATAAGACACGCCCTACCTTCCATAAGACACGCCTACCTTCCATAAGACACGCCCTACCTTCCATAAGACACGCCCTACCTTCCATAAGACACGCCTACCTTCCATAAGACACGCCCTACCTTCCATAAGACACGCCCTACCTTCCATAAGACACGCCCTACCTTCCATAAGACACGCCCTACCTTCCATAAGACACGCCCTACCTTCAATAAGACACGCCCTACCTTCAATAAGACACGCCTACCTTCCATAAGACACGCTCTACCTTCCATAAGACACGCTCTACCTTCCATAAGACACGCTCTACCTTCCGTAAGACACGCTCTACCTTCCGTAAGTCACGCTCTACCTTCAATAAGACACGCTCTACCTTCAATAAGACACACTCTACCTTCCATAAGTCACGCTCTACCTTCAATAAGACACACTCTACCTTCAATAAGACACACTCTACCTTCAATAAGACACGCTCTACCTTCCATAAGACACGCTCTACCTTCCATAAGACACGCTCTACCTTCCATAAGACACGCTCTACCTTCCATAAGACACGCTCTACCTTCCGTAAGACACGCTCTACCTTCCATAAGACACGCTCTACCTTCCATAAGACACGCCTACCTGCAATGTCTTCAGGAGCTTGTCACCACTAAAAGCGTCCCAGCACAAACAGAGGACGTAAAGATGGTTCCTATCAAGTGTAAATACAAACATAATCAATATTCAAGAAGCAAATAGATGTAAACAAGCCTCTTAAATAATATTCATGGCAGTACGAGTGGAGTCTGGCAGAAACAGGGTTTTTTTGTTGATAATTGGAAACGGTTATCTTTAAACGTTTCAATTATCTCTTATGAAGAAGAGTCAAGTGTAATTATTCTTCAACAAACAGTGTTTTTCTCAACAGAAATAATAAAGAAGCATGATGGGTTTAAGGCAGGTTTTCTATGTACTCATGCTTCCTTTAACTGTCTCCTTGTGTCCTTGTGTCCTCAGCGCTCGGACCAAGCCAGACTTTTCTGATCTTCTGGATCCCTTCGACACGCCGGCCTTCAACCGGCTCTACAGAGGTGCTGCTCATTTATAATGACTGAACACGTGTGAAATGAACTTTTTTCATGTTTAAATCAGGGGTGACTGCTTACAAAGTGTGAACGAATACAAATAAATACTTGTTGGAATGGATCCCGGGCCGAAGAGGTCGAGGACGTGCAGCACAAATAAGCAGCCGTTGTGTTTTTGACAGTTTTCTTTCGCGTCTTGCAGTCGTTCCTGTGAGGAAAGTTCACGCTTTGAACATCACCTGGGCCCTCCCCCCTCAGGAGAAACACTACAGGTGAGCATCAAACCACAATCGCACAACGCACAGCAGACCATGCTTTCATCTGAATACACTTCATCAGAAGTGTTTTGTTTCTCCTTCTTTCCCTCCATGTCCCTGAGTGGCGCCTCTTCACATAAACTAGACTCAGACCAACAAGATCCAATGTTTTCCCCTCATTTTTTTTATTTTTTTTTTGCGGGTATTGCATCAATGTTTTTGTTGTTTCTCCTTTTCATGTTCTTCCCTCCTCTTCCTCAGAGTGAAGCCTCTCCACTACATCTCATGGCTGATTGGCCACGAAGGCACAGGAAGCATCCTCTCCGTGCTCAGGAAGAAGTGAGTGTTGTTGCCTCCGTCTATTTCTTTAAAATGTATTATTATTTGGAGGGCACTCCAGGAAAAAAAACCCAATTAAAAGGTCTTCAATTTCGCTCGGTATACACGAGCGAGACCCCCTCCCCTCCCCCGAGTGTTCGAGTCCCGATCTTCAAACTGTGCACATTCACGAGCGCACTCGACGGCGTGAGTCATGCATTCTCTTCCCCATCGCGGACGCTGTTGCACGAGAGCGTTTCAGCCTCTTGTGGCTAAGTGGCAAAGTGATGCGACAAACCCTTCTGCGGCCCCACAATACCAAGAGCCCCGCTTTAATAGTCCCTTCACCATCAGCGCCACTTGGCACGTTTTGATAGAATATTTCTATTCACTGTTGTGTGTGTCTGTGTGTGTGTGTAATTGTTGGTAAATGACAACAGTGGAATATGAGTGTACTTGGTTTTGAATTCCCTGAGCTGCTGAGGCAGTGGAGCGGCCGTCTTTTTTTATTTTATTGAGTTCAGACAAATCCCAGCGTTGAGGACCAAGAGGCTGTTTTTGGAAATTGGGCCATTGTTGTCCCCTGCAGGGACGTCAGGGACCGATCCGTCTGTGTGTGTGTGTGTGTGTGTGTGTGTGTGTGTGTGTGTGTGTGTGTGTGTGTGTGTGTGTGTGTGTGTGTGTGTGTGTGTGTCCATTACACAAACTGTGTGCAACACTGCTGATAAGATGCCTTAACCCTAGAACACTAGCGTCATAAATAGTAACACCATCACTAACGTTTGGTGTATTTCACCCGATGTAATGGACCTGATAAGAAATGTTAAAATACAACAATACAAAGGCAAATTGTAGTACTCTTATTTTATTTTACTCTATATAACTTCTCGAGAAATGAAAAACAGGAATCATGGTCGGGGCAATAAAAAAAAGTCTAGTGAAAAATTAGGAAAACGTCAATAAAATATGATTAAAAATATTAATAATGGAGCTATGAACTTGTTCAATAAGACACGCCCACCTTCAATTAGACACACCTACCTTCAATTAGACACACCCACCTTCAAAAAGACACTCACACACCTCCAATAGGACACGCCCACCTCCAATAAGACACGCCTACCGTTTACAGAACAATATTCACATTTCTCATACAACAGGATGTTTTTAGCTGCTTTCAGTCGGTGCAGCGTGAAATATTGGAGATGAAACTCTTGATGCGTCGCTGTCAACATCATTTCTTCTTCTCTGGTAATGAAAAAAAACAACCCTTCCTGTTTTTTTAAAGCGCATCCTCGCGGCCACGAGAACCCGTCTCCATGCAGATAAAAGCAGGCGCGACGACTTCTGCGAGGGAAAATGTTAAACGAATGAAAGGCTCGCGAATGCGTAACGGAAGGATTCAGCGCGCCTTTATTTTTCAATCTGGGACGTGTGAAGTGGTGCTGACGGCCTCAGAGGGACCGCCGCCTGTTTGTTAGACCGTCTGCAATCAAGAAGCATGAAATGACACATTTTCTGCTCGCTGCGCGGCTCGCACTGCAACACAATGTGCATTCTCTGAGAGGACCGGCCTTCTTAAAGCCCAGCGAGTTGATGGCTGCTCCTTGTGTCTTCAGGTGCTGGGCCCTGGCTTTGTTTGGAGGCAACAGTGAAACGGGCTTTGACCAGAACACCACCTACTCCATCTTCTCCATCTCCATCACCCTCACGGACGAAGGCTTCCAAAACTTCTACGAGGTAAAGAAAGTCTCTTTTTCACTCATCGCTCTCGGTGCGAGTCACTTGAAGGGAGACGGTGGGTCTTAAAACCTCTCTAGCCGCCGGCGGCCATTACCGGACAAGGAACGAGACGAATGAGTCATGTGACGCCAGCTGAATGAGCTCCTGGAAAGTTTATGTTCATTATGTTATTTTTATTTGATGTTGTGACTCATTTGTGTCTGTCGTCCTTCACAGGTGACTCACCTGGTGTTCCAGTACCTGAAGATGCTGCAGACACTCGGACCACAGCAAAGGCACACACACACACACACTCTCACTCACTCACACTCTTGCTCTCACACAATCTCTCACACAATCTCTCACACACACTCTCACTTACACACTCTCACTTACACACTCTCACTTACACACTCTCACTTACACACTCTCACTTACACACTCTCACTTACACACTCTCACTCTCACTTACACATTACACACTCTCACTTACACATTACACACTCTCACTTACACACTCTCACTTACACACTCTCACTTTCACACTCTCACTTTCACACTCTCACTTTCACACTCTCACTTTCACACTCTCACTTACACACTCTCACTTACACACTCACTCACTCACTTACACACAATCTCTCACACACACTCACTTACACACTCTCACTTACACACACACTCTCACTTACACACTCTCACACTCTCTCTCACACACACATATAAAATGTCACAACTTACTTGGATAAACTTTGTAGTCCAACAGAACTTTTCTGTTGCGTGTTTTCAGCTCATTTATAAATGTGTACCGTTGTTGTTGTTGTTTTTAATGAGATGTTGATGTTGTGAGCGTCTGTCAGGATGCATGAAAGTAATATTTCCATATTGTTTGTCGGTGCTTCAGAGTGTACGAGGAGATTCAGAAGATTGAAGCCAATGAGTTTCAGTACCAGGAGCAGGTACAGAATCTGATATTCACGCGTCTGAAGATTTTAATATTGATGATGTTGTTGTTGTTGTTGACAACGTTTCCTGTTTGTCAGATCGACCCCATCGAATACGTAGAGGACGTCTGTGAGAACATGCAGCTGTTCCCCAAACAAGACCTGCTGACCGGGGACCAGCTCATGTTCCACTTCGACCCGGAAGTGAGTAGTTTAGTAGTTTAGGAGTCCACTAGTTTGGTCTACTAGTTTGGTAGTCCAGTAGTTCACTAGTCCAGTAGTTTAGTAGTCAAGTAGTTTAGTTTAGGAGTTCACTAGTCCACTAGTTTAGTAGTTCACTAGTTTAGTCCACTAGTTTAGTAGTCCATTAGTTTAGTTTAGTAGTCCAGTAGTTCACTAGTTTAGGAGTTCACTAGTCCACCAGTTTAGTAGCCCAGTAATGTAGTTTAGTAGTCCAGTAGTTCACTAGTCCAGTAGTCCAGTAGTTCACTAGTCCAGTAGTTTACTAGTTTAGTCCAGTAGTTTAGTAGTCCAGTAGTTCACTAGTCCAGTAGTCCAGTAGTTCACTAGTCCAGTAGTTTACTAGTTTAGTCCAGTAGTTTAGTAGTCCAGTAGTTCACTAGTCCAGTAATTTAGTCCACTAGTTTAGTAGTGTAGTAGTTTAGCTTAGTAGTCCAGTAGTTTAGTCCAGTAGTTCACTAGTCCAGTAGTTTAGTAGTCCAGTAGTTTAGTAGTCCAGTAGCTCACTAGTCCAGTAGTTCACTAGTCCAGTAGTTTAGTAGTCCAGTAGTTCACTAGTCCACCAGTTTAGTAGCCCAGTAATGTGGTTTAGTAGTTCATTAGTTCAGTAGTTTAGTAGTTTGGGGCGTGAACCAGATCAGGGTTTTATTCTCTACATCTTATATTTCCTTCATACTTTAGAGACGTTAATGAATGGGCTCTCTGGAAGGAGATTGTGTTGATGTTGTGTTGATGGCTGCATAGCTTAACGCTGCTATGTGCCAGAAGTGTGTTTTCTAGAGTTGTTGGTCTCTCTTTGCTCGGCTGCTGTTACGCATCAAACGTTACGCTCTAATTGTGGCTTTGCATATTTTCTCTGTGATGACAACGACTTCTGTTCAGTTTAGCCGCCGCACTCTGTGATTGACAGCTGAAATTGATTTCACATAAACAAGTGATTTAGAATAAAAGGGAGGGGGGGAAACAACAACAACTCTCTTTGTGGAAAAGTTGACTTTGTGTGTGTGTGTGTGTGTGTGTGTGTGTTTTTCTAGGTGATCAGTGGAGCTTTGTCCCTCCTCACCCCTGAGAAAGCCAACCTGATGCTGTTGTCACCAGAACATGAGGGCCAGTGTCCCCTCAGGGAGAAGTGGTTTGGCACACAATACAGCGTGGAGGGTGTGTTTCTGTGTGTGTGTGTGTGTGTGTGTTCCTTCCCACAATGCAATGTCGTCTTTTCAGTGCATGCATTGTCTTTTCCCCCCTCGTGTCGTGATATTCAGGCTGATATAATGCAGCCAAGCAGCAGACATGCCGGCTTCTCTCTCTGTCTTATAGACGCTGCACAATAGTGTTGGAATAGAATTACAAATAAATTAACAATGCATGCATGGAAATACAACATTTTCACACATTTTAAATCCACATGCGGTCATGGAAAAGCCCATTAAAATGGTTGTTTCCAGGCCTGGAAAAATCCTTGGAAACATAAAATCCCCAAAAGTGGTGTAAATGTGTTATATTCATGTGTTCATGACGTTCATTTAGTTATAAATAATGAATCTGCTTTTAAAAGAAAGAGTTTCAAAATATCAGCAGCATACATACAGGCATCTATATAAATGTTTATTCTTTTAATCAAACTATTGTCTCTCATTCATTTGAGTCAGTTAAGGTTTACTGTATGCTTTGAATCCTCATTGTTAGTTTAAATACTACATTTTATCACTTTTTACTGTTTACACACACATTTAACACAATGTTTGATCATGAACATTTGATTAAAAGTCATGGACATTTGGTTAAAAGTGATGGGAGTCCGTTGCTATGTGCATGAACGTGTGTTTCATGTGTTCATCTGTTCTCTGGTCGCAGACATCCAGCAGCAGTGGATGCAGCAGTGGACCGGAGACCTGCAGCTGAACCCTGACCTCACCCTGCCGGCTGAAAACAAGTTCATCGGTGGGTGAACACACACTTTGATCAGACAGAAGTAGAGCTCCGTGTTGCTGTGTGCGTCTAAAGAAGCGTCCAGTCATGTGACCACGAACGAGGCTCGCTGGGCTCTCATTCGTCCTCCTGACGCTGCAACATTTAAAAAGAAAAATGGCCGACTTTGACCTGAATCTTGCCCGCACCATAACAAACTTGACATGTAACCGACCGTCTCCTTCACATGTGTCATGTGATGCACTTTCAAACGAGTCTGAGGACCAATGAAATCGCAGGACCTCGAAACGCCCCAAAAATTGAATTTTAAAAAAAAATACGCCATTCTTCGTGGGACTTATGCACCTAAGCCCATTTCAGCCACAAAAAATAAATAAAAATGAGATTAAAAAGTCTTAATTATGAGATAAAAATTCATTATTATGAGATTAAAAGTCATTATTGTGAGGTTAAAAGTCATTATTATGAGATAAAAAGTTTTTTTTAATGTATATTTTGTGACGGGAATGGTCTTCCATACTTATGAGCGTTTTAGTGAAAACGTTATAGTTGTTTAGGGAATTATTCAAATGTGATGATATTTATTTAAAATGTAAACCGTCACGTTTTTTCTCACAAGGGTTACGGTGCTTTACTCATTTAAATGACTGAGATCAGACGTGTGGAGGAGGAGGCAGCACAGTTTTGGTTTTGTAAAACGTCGGTGAAAAGGGGCTCGGGCTCATACGGTGAAGTCCAGCCTGGAGATGTGAATCCTCTCTGGCCTGTCAGGCTGTTTTGGGTGCATGGTGGCTTCATGCTGTGTGAAACACGCTGCTGGTGGAGCTCCACTCCTCCATGACGGATACAGGAAGTGAAGGAGTGATGCGTCTCTCAGTGAAAGGCCCCTCGGGGTTGTTGAATCACTCCTCTGTTGAATCTTTTACGGGTTTCTGACACCCGGCTGCGAGTGGATCCCCAAAAACCGGATATATTGGATTGTTGAAGCTCACACATTATTGATGAGATTGCAGCAAGCAGGAGTGTTGTTGTTGTTGTGTTTTCACTGTTTGTGTGCGTCGCTCTTCAGCCACCGACTTCAGCCTGAAGCCGTCTGACGGCTCGGACTCGGAGGTTCCTCTGAGGATCGCCCACAGCGACAGAGGATGCCTCTGGTACCGCCAGGACCGCAAGTTCAACATCCCCAAAGGTGGGGGTTCCTGCTCTCACTCACTCACTCACTCACTCACTCTCACACACTCACGCTTTCACTTTGTCACTCTAACACTCTCTAACTCTGACACACTCTCACTCACTCACTCACTCTCACACATACTCTCTCACTCTCATACACTCACATATTCACTCTGACACACTCTCACTCTTTCACTCTTTCACTCTCATACACTCACACATTCACTCTGTCACTCTAACACTCTCTCACTCTGACACACTCTCACTCTTTCACTCTCATTCACTCACTCTTTCTCTTTCACTCGTTCTCTCACACTCTCTTTGTCTCTCTCACACTCTCTCTCACTCTCTCACACTCACTCGTTCACACTCACTCTTTTTCTCACTCTCTCGTTCACTCTCTCACACTCAAATTCAGTGTACGCTCTCTCATTCTCACACTTTTTCACTCTCTCTCTCTTTCCCTCTCACACACTATCTCTCACACTTATTCTTTCACTCTCTCTTTCACTCTCTCACTCTAACACACACACTCTCTCACACACACTCTGTGTGTGTGTGTGTGTGTGTGTGTGTGTGCACAGTGAGCATCATTATCCTGCAGGGTGTGTGTCCTTAGAGGCGTTGACTCCTTGTCTCCTTCCCTGCAGCCTTCATCCGGTTCCACTTGATCTCTCCTGTGATCCAGCAGTCTGCTAAGAAGTGAGTTCAGAGAGCGGCTTCTTTGTTTTAGTCCTGGAAAGGTCCTGGAAAAGTCCTGGAGTTTTAAAATGGTTATTTAAAGGCCTGGAAAAATATAACCCCAAAGTTTAAAGTCACAGAAATGTGGTTTAAAGTCACAGAAATGTGGTTTAAAGTCATGGACATTTGTTTTAATGTCCTGTAAGCCCATTGGTCAGCATGTATCTGACCCCTCCTCATCCTCTTCCTCCTCCTCTTCCTCTCCCTCCAGTCTGGTGCTCTTTGACCTCATGGTCAACATCCTGGCCCACAACCTGGCCGAGCCGGCCTACGAGGCCGAGGTGGCCCAGCTGGAGTACAAGCTGGTGGCCGGAGAGCACGGCCTGGTCATCAAGGTCAAAGGGTTCAACCACAAGCTGCACGTGAGTGATGAAGCGTCATGCACCTTTATGTCTTTTAGCGGTAAAACCTCCGGCTTTGTGTAACTTACTGTGAAGTAAATGTAGGTTAATGACACCAGCGAGGATTGTGGGAAATATTTTGTCATTTTAAATCCTGAAGGGAAAGTGAGAAAGTATATTTCACATGTCAAAACTATTCCTTTTTAATAAATGAGTTATTAACACAGAGACACATATTTGCATTGTTTAAATGCCCGATGATGATGATGATGATGGTGATGATGGTTCACGTGTCTCCTCAGCTGATGTTCCACCTCATCGTGGACCACCTGGCAGCGTTCTCCGCCTCCCCCGGAGTCTTCATGATGTTCGTTGAGGAGCTCAAGAAAACTTACTTCAACATCCTGATCAAACCTGAGAAGCTCAGCAAGTGAGTCTCTGTTTCATTTCTTCTTCTTCTTCTTCTTCTTTATTTCTTCTTCCTCTTCCTCTTTTATCTCAGACTTTATCTTCTAGTCTGTGACGCCTTCTAGTGGTGAGATGTGAGACGACCCTGATGCTGGAAAATACTTTTTTCTCTCCTCCCTCCCCTTTTCTCTCGCTCTCTCCCTCCCCCCCTCTCTTTCTCCTCCCCCCCCCCCCCCCCCCCCCCCCTCTCCCTTAGAGATGTGCGCCTCCTGGTCCTGGAGCGTTCCCGGTGGTCCATGGTGGATAAGTACCAGGCTCTGTCGGCCGGTCTCAGCTGTGACGAGCTGCTGGAGTTCAGCCGTGTGTTCCGGTCCGAGCTGTACGCTGAGGGCCTGGTGCAGGGCAACGTTAGCCGGGAGGTGAGCTGAGCGCCACGGGATGATTAGCACTGGGATTAGCGCTGGGATTAGCCCGTTAGCTAACGGATCGCTTCACGTTGTGTGTCTGCACTTTGTTGTCCCCTCTTGAGCTGCTCATCATCCTGCATTGTGTTTCCTCCTCAGGAGTCAGAGCAGTTCCTGCACTACGTCACAGAGTGAGTCAGCTGTCACACCGCTAACGATGCTAACGGCGCTAATAAGGCTACGCAATCAGATGACTTGTTTGGCGCCGCACATCATTTTCATTAGCTGCAGTTGTTCAAGACGCGATTCCCCTTTTCACCTTTTTAACTTTTGCTTTTTCCTTTCAAACTTTCTGCATCCTTTCTCCCTTCCCCCCTACTTCCTCTCCTCGCTTCCTTTCCTTCCCTCTGCAGTAAGCTGCAGTTCTCCAAGCTGCCAGTGGAGGTGCCGGTCCTGTTCCAGGTGGTGGAGCTTCCTCTGGAGCGTCACATCTGTAAAGTCAAGTCCCTCAACAAGGGAGACGCCAACTCTGAGGTCACCGTTTACTACCAGGTACACACACCCCACTTCACTGTTTACTACCAGGTACACACACCCCACTTCACTGTTTACTACCAGGTACACACACCCCACTTCACTGTTTACTACCAGGTACACACACCCCACTTCACTGTTTACTACCAGGTACACACACCCCACTTCACTGTTTACTACCAGGTACACACACCCCACTTCACCATTTACTACCAGGTACACACACCCCACTTCACCGTTTACTACCAGGTACACACACCCCACTTCACTGTTTACTACCA
This sequence comes from Clinocottus analis, assembly GCF_023055335.1. Taxonomy (NCBI): domain Eukaryota; kingdom Metazoa; phylum Chordata; class Actinopteri; order Perciformes; family Cottidae; genus Clinocottus; species Clinocottus analis. The sequence goes on along the minus strand of NW_027176207.1, from coordinate 22,229,878 downwards.
GGTACACACACCCCACTTCACCATTTACTACCAGGTACACACACCCCACTTCACTGTTTACTACCAGGTACACACACCCCACTTCACTGTTTACTACTAGGTACACACACCCCACTTCACTGTTTACTACCAGGTACACACACCCCACTTCACCGTTTACTACCAGGTACACACACCCCACTTCAAACATATAAACACTTATTGTATTCTCTGTTTTCTCTCCTCAGTCGGGCCCAAAGCTGCTGAGGGAACACACACTGATGGAGCTCTTGGTGGTGCGTCTACATTCATTCATCCGTTCATTCATTCATTCATTCATTCGTGTGGTTCCTCCTCACTAAACTGAGTTGTTGTTGTTGTTGTTGTTGTTGTACAGATGCACATGGAGGAACCCTGCTTTGACTTCCTCCGGACCAAAGAGACTCTTGGGTGAGTGGAGTTTTTTTTTAATTTTTAAGAGATTTTATTTTCCACATAAGAAATGATGGATTAAAATGTCTTCCATGACGTTTTTTTTGGTCACAACTTCTTTTTTGGGTCACGACTTTTTTTTTGCTCACGACTTTTTTTTGCTCACGACTTTATTTTAGCTCGCGACTTTTTTTTTGCTCACGACTTTTTTTTTTGGTCACGACTTTTTTTTTGTTCCCGACTTTTTTTTTGGTCACAACTTTTTTTTTGGTCACGACTTTTTTTTTTGGTCACGACTTTTTTTTTGGTCACGACTTTTTTTTTGTTCCCGACTTTTTTTTTGTTCCCGACTTTTTTTTTTGGTCATGACTTTTTTTTTTGGTCACGACTTTTTTTTTTTGGTCACGACTTTTTTTTTTTGGTCACGACTTTTTTTTTGTTCCCGACTTTTTTTTGGTCCCGACTTTTTTTTTTGGTCATGACTTTTTTTTTTTGGTCCCGACTTTTTTTTGTTCACGACTTTTTTTTTGGTCCCGACTTTTTTTTTTTGGTCCCGACTTTTTTTTTTTGGTCCCGACTTTTTTTTTTTGGTCATGACTTTTTTTTTGGTCACGACTTTTTTTTTGGTCACGACTTTTTTTTTGGTCATCACTTTTTTTTTGGTCCCGACTTTTTTTTTGGTCCGACTTTTTTTTTGGTCATCACTTTTTTTTATGGTCCCGACTTTTTTTTGGGTCCCGACTTTTTTTTGGGTCCCGACTTTTTTTTTTGGTCCCGACTTTTTTTTTTTTGGTCCCGACTTTTTTTTTTTGGTCCCGACTTTTTTTTTTTTGGTCACGACTTTTTTTTTTGGTCACGACTTTTTTTTGGTCACGACTTTTTTTTTGGTCACGACTTTTTTTTTGGTCATGACTTTTCTTTGGTCATGACTTTTTTTTTTGGTCCCGACTTTTTTTTTTTGGTCCCGACTTTTTTTTTGGTCCCGACTTTTTTTTGGTCCCGACTTTTTTTTGGTCATGACTTTTTTTTTGGTCCCGACTTTTTTTTTGGTCCCGACTTTTTTTTTGGTCCCGACTTTTTTTTTTAGTCACGACTTTTTTTTTTTTGGTCACGACTTTTTTTTTTTTGGTCACGACTTTTTTTTTTTTGGTCCCGACTTTTTTTTTTGGTCCCGACTTTTTTTTTTGGTCCCGACTTTTTTTTTTGGTCACGACTTTTTTTTTTTTGGTCACGACTTTTTTTTTTGGTCACGACCTCTTTTTGGTCACGACTTTTTTTTTCATGACTTTCTTTTGTGTCAGCCCTTTTTTTGGGGACTTTTTTTTGGTCATCATTATTATTTGTTGTGGCGGTAATGGGCTTCCATAGAGAGACTCTGGTGTGACATTAAGGTTTTGGCAAATGTATGACTCTCAGTGCATCTGCAGCTCAGCATCTCTCCTCCTCTTCCTCCTCCTCCTCTTCTTTTTTCAGGTACCACGTCTACCCGACCTGCAGGAACACCTCGGGCGTTCTGGGTTTCTCCGTCACCGTGGAAACACAGGCCACAAAGTTCAAGTGAGTCTGCAACACAACCTGCAACACAAATGAACAACACAAGTTATTTGTTGCGTTAAGCGGTGAAGCCTCACACCTCCTGCTCTGCGTCCTCAGCACCGAGCTGGTGGAGCTGAAGATAGAAGAGTTCCTGTCTTCCTTTGGGGAAACGCTGGAGTCTCTTTCTGAGGAGGCCTTCAGCACGCAGGTCTGTGTGTGGTTGTGTTGCCGTTGTGTAGTTGTGAGTTTCCTCCTCATGCAAACATCGATAAGTTACAGATGATTATGTTTTAGAAGGTTTAGAAGTTACTTTGGTGGATTAATAACACATTTCATAGACATGCAAGACCTGCTACACAACCTGGTGTTGCTTTTTTAATAAGAACAAAGTGTGTGTGTGTGTGTGTGTGTGTGTGTGTGTGTGTGTGTGTGTGTGTGTGTTACAGGTGACCGCTTTAGTGAAGCTGAAGGAGTGTGAGGACACACACCTCGGGGAGGAGGTCGACAGGAACTGGGCTGAGGTGGTGACACAGCAGTTTGTGTTTGACAGGCTGAACAGAGAGGTGAGGATCACACACTCACACACACTCACACACACACACACACTCACACACACACACACACACACACACACACACACACACACACCATGTTGGTTTCACATACTTTCCTCTGCAGAGCATACCTGCAGCAGAGTCGTCCTCCTCTGCTGCTCTGCACCGTCACTGTGTTGTAATATCTCCTTCTCTTGTAATGCATGTTGTTGTGTTGTGTTGTAATGTGTGTGTTGTACTTTAGTGCTTGCTGAAGCATCGTATTGAGACTAAAGGCCTCTCATGTGCAGGAGCCCAGTGAAGATGAGCTCATTATCTCACGGACACATTTACATTCACAGCGTTTATTATCTCTCTGGTGAAAAACATAAAACTTTGCTCTCTCACCTTTTTCTAAATGTAAGTCCAATGTGAAGTTTATCTTCGTCCTCCTGAGGGGAAGATGTCTGGCCCTTTCCATCTGCTCTCCAGCAGCCAGAAAATGTGTTTGTCCGCCATGTTGCTGCGTTCTCTTTCCTGCTGAGCGCTGGCTGGACTCGTGAGACTCTGTTCCTGTGTTCAGATCGCGGCTCTGAAGCAGATGACCAGAGACCAGCTGGTCTCCTGGTTCAAGGAGCACCACCGGCAGAACGTCCGCAAGCTCAGCGTGCACGTAAGCCACTTCCTGTTACTGCCCGAGTCCAGCCGGGGCTGGTCCCGCTACCTTCAGTGGTTGTCGAGGAGCTAGCAAGGAACTAGAGGGGAGCTAGCGAGGAACTAGTGGAGAGCTAGCGAGGAACTAGCGGAGAGCTAGCGAGGAACTAGCGGGGAGCTAGCGAGGAACTAGCGGAGAGCTAGCGGGGAACTAGCAGAGAGCTAGCGGGGAACTAGCAGAGAGCTAGCGGGGAACTAGCAGAGAGCTAGCGGGGAACTAGCAGAGAGCTAGCGGGGAACTAGCAGAGAGCTAGCGGGGAACTAGCAGAGAGCTAGCGGGGAACTAGCAGAGAGCTAGCGGGGAACTAGCAGAGAGTTAGCAGGGAACTAGCAGAGAGCTAGCGAAGAATTAGCAGAGAGTGAGCATGTGACTAGCAGCAGCGCTAGCTGGCTACGGTAGGGAGCTAGCGGGGGACACCTAATGAAGGTCGTAGCAGCTTCTGACCCGACTTTTACGGCCCTATGAGCATTCATAGCAATGTTTTGTTACCTTAATTCTGTGTTTAAAGGAGCAAAACGAGCTCCTCGTAGTCCGGATTAACTGTTTTCTGTGCGCATGACGATATAAATCTCTTGGATCCTGCAGGTGGTGGGATTTGGCGCTGAAGAGCGGGATGACGAAGGTAAAAAGGAGGATGAGGAGGGTCAGAAACGAGCAGGACGAGCGTGCCAGGAGGATTCCAGCGGCTCCGCCTACGGCGAGGTGTCGAAGCTCACCTTCCTGCCGGCCTCGCCCAAGATGGCGGGCGCCGTCTCCATCATGGACATCGCTGCGTTCACCAGAGGCCTGCCGCTCTTCCCCTTCCACAAGATCCTCCAGTGACCCGAGGCGCTCTGGCGCGGCGGCGCTCCGCCTCCCGCCGGGCCTCCAACAGGACTCTGGGGTTTGAACGAGAGGAGGTGGAGGAGGGCGGCGCTCCTCTCTGGACCCGGACTCCGCCTCCAGAGGCTCGCTGTGCTTTCTACACGCATCCTGCGTGCCGGCAAGAGATGACAGCTGTTTTTCTTTTTAGCTACGTGATGATCTGCTTCTGCTTCCTTACACTCAGCTCTTTCATATCCTCAGACAGTGGCAGCGTGGGAACGCCGCTCCGCCTCTTCCTCCGCCTCGTCCTCCGCCTCTTCCTCCGTCTCACACCGGACGGAAAATTGTTGGGATCAAATTTTCATTTATTTGCTTCTTTAACCCCTCCCCCTTCTGTCTGTGGAGCCGCAAAAGCTGAGTTTAAATATTGTTTGAAAACACAAATCAACTGTGAAAACTGCAAGAAATGCTGAGTGCTTTTGAACTCCTGACGTGTGTGTGTGTGTGTGTGTGTGTGTGTGTGTGTGTGCGCGTGTGTGTGTGCGTGTGTGTGGTCGTGGGTTTCCTGCTCTGCTATTGGTCGACCTCGATCACCCGCCTGTGAAACTGCAAAGAGAATAAATCGCTGAGAGACGAGTGACGCTCTGTGCTGACTGCAGACTGAAAACACACTTCTGGGTTTGATTCTCTCTCCGCTGAAGGAGGAAGAGTCACATTCACACTACTTTAAACTGCTTCATGTGTTTGTTTCCTCTCTGATCTTCATCTTCATCTTCATCTGACACACACACACCTCAGAGCATCACTAGAATCCAGCGTGCACATATCAAGCACATCGTGTGTGTGTCTGCATGCCGGTGACTCTCTGTTGCGTCAGCAGTTTAATTGATGTGTAAATCCTGCATCAGACTCTCTTCCTCCTCCTCCTCCTCTTCCTCCTCCTCCCAGACGTAAAGGTTGCAGCTCGTCCTGGTCGCTGACATGTAATTAAAACCGATCCACAGCCGAGTGTGTTAGCATAACGGGGGGGAAGAGGCCTCACGCAGACGAGGAGCGAAGGAGACGAGGACATGAGGAGACGAGTGCTGCAGCTGGCGGCAGGTGGTACTGCAGGTGCCTTGACAAATATAAAACCCTTCACCTCTTCATCCTGATGTGAGGGCAGAGCGTCCTGCTTTAACGGCCTCTGCATCCTGTTACAGGTTTTATTTTAAAAGTCTAGGACATAAAAACACACCATAATAAGAGAATAACTATAAATACGGTTTATATGTACAAGAGACACCATTTTAAAATAACAGTAATAAATGGGCTCGTTCCTGGAACAATGTGAAAAGAGGGAAAAGGGGAGGAGCTATATGGGAATATTGCACATTTTGAGAGTATGATGTCATGAGTGAAGCGGCCGTCTGGCCTCCAGGTCACGGCTGCAGCAGACCAGGAGGTTTTCATTTTAAATCTGGAGAGACGGACATTATTCCCTTAAACCTGCAGCACCGCATTCGCCCACACGGGGCAGCAGAAACCAGCTGCAAACGCAACTTTTAAAAGGCAACCGGTTGCCTATTTTCTCTACTGACGTAGAACTCTTTCTAATACACTCATAAAAAGTCACCTGCCGGAAGCTGGTAAAATCCTCCCGCTCCCATTTTAATACCCAGCATGCCCCATTCAGACCATCTTTTTTCCATTTCTGAACCGAATGAGACAGTTTCTTGACTGAAACTCCTTCCTAACAGGACAAGACTTTGTTTTATTGTGATTGTTGTTGCAGGTTCTGATTCTTTAGGTCCTAATCTTTCCATAAAGGTGTCTTATTGACGCTCCAGGAGGCTTTTAGGGAATCTGACTCATATCATGCTGGATGTTCATAGTTACCATCAAAATATCTTTCAAAAGTGATTTTTGCAGATATACATTTTTTTCCCAAGACTTTGCTGAACAAATACAAACAATAAACACAGGTATTGGAATTAATTTGGGGTTCCTACGACGACTCAAACACAGAAAAGATGGCGTCGTCCTCACGCTGCTCGTGATGGAACCTTCAGACTAACGTTCGTCTGCATGAAGAGACGAGTTTCAAACCTTTTTTATGAGATGTTTCATAAGTTTATTGCTTCTGCGGTGATGACAGTTTCACCGCTTCAGGAGCCGCTGCACAACATTTCTAAAACAATATTTCATATTTCATCCTGAGTTGCAGGGAGACGTTCAGAGCTTCTCAGAAACTCTTCTTACTGAATCGATTCCTTTAATATCTTGTTAGTTATAACTTTCATAGCCCTGCACACACACACACACACACACACACACACACACACACACACACACACACACACACAGAGGCAGGGATATGCAGAACATGAGCTCCTGGATCCAGATGATACCTCGGTGAAGCCTCAGCGCTGCAGAACAGAAGATGAGTCATAAAATATGATTTATAATCCTTCAGCGACGCGTCTGAGGTGAGCAGCTGATCTCTGGTGTGTTCAGCAGCGCTGACTCACCGCTCACCTCCAGACCGTCAGTGAGCGCGATGACATCACACCTGATACCTGTCACATCTGTCAGACTCGGAGCTGCTTCCTCTGAGGCGTTTGGCTCTGAGCGGCTGGAACCGGTTTAAGAGCCATTTAGACATCGATTACACGTTTAAAGTGAAATAAGAGTTTTCACTAATGACGTGAACAGATCCTCTAGTCCTGCGTCAGAGATCCCTTCACCATGTAACAGACACACTAACGTGACGTTACAGTACGGTGCACGTGCACTGTAGTGGAACAAAGCGTTTTGTTCTCAGCGTCACTGTTGCATCCGGTTTCTTAGATTCATCTTAATTCTGCTGATGACAAACTTTTTAAAGTAGCTTAACTTCGAGATTGAGAGCATTTTTCTTTTTTTTTTTTGTTGCATATTTGTTTTGAGAGCATTTTTTTGTTTTTTGAGCAATTTTTTTTAGGGAGCAAAATTTTTTTGGGAGCATTTTTTTTGTGAGGAATTTTTTTTTTTTCTTGGTAAATTTTTTTGGGGACCTTTTTTTTTTTTAGAGCAAAAATTTTTTCAGAGCTTTTTTTATTCGAGAAAAAAACATTTGGAGATACAAAGGCACAAATCTTCCGTCATACTTTTGCAGGTATCACGTCAGGTTTGCACACACGTCATGACGTCATGACTTCATGGAGAGACCAACGCTTTGGATGTAAATTGTACAAAAAAAAATGAAATAATGAAAAGTTCTAGATCAGAAGCGGCATCCTGGTGCGTTCAAGTCCGCACGGAGCGCGCAGTGCCACGAGCTTCACGCGTCCACCTCGGGGTGATGACGAGCCCTGTCCCCACCTCCTCCTCCACCTCCACTTCCTCCTCCACCTCCCGGTCACACGGCGTGGTGCTCCCGCTCTCCTCGCCCCGCGCAGAGGACCGGACCGCCGCGTCGCCTCTAGCCGCCTGCAGAGCTCCACGCACGGGGGAGAGAATGCCATGAGATCCCCCCGCTGGCCCCCGGAGGCTCCTGTCTGTGTGTGTGGGAGAGAGAGAGAAAGAGAGAGAGAGAGACGGCGGATAGTGACGTGATGGTTCCGGTTGCAGAGCGAGCGCGTGCAGGAGAGCTCCGAGCGCCTTCACCGAGAGGGAAGCACGGGACGTGCACGACACCGGAGCGAGCGCATTGAGGAGGAAGAGGAGGAAGAGGAGGAAGGACCCGTTCTCTCAAACAGGTCGCTGACGTCTCGCTCCATAAAGGTGAGCCTCCGCGCGCGCCGCTTCCCGCTGCGCGCGCCCGTGTCTCCGGTTAATTGGACAGAAAAGAGGCTGATGGTGATGAAGCGGCGCGCTCAGTCACACAGCCTCCTCATCCTCATCCTAACATCCTCTCTCCTAACATCCTCTATCCTAACCTCCTGTCTCCTAACATCCTGTCTCCTAACATCCTGTCTCCTAACATCTTCCCTCCTAACATCCTAACATCTTCTATCCTAACATCCTCATCCTAACATCCTTTCTCCTAACATCTTCTATCCTAACATCCTCTCTCCTCACATAGAAGTGTTCCTTCAGCTTTTATCGGTCAACTCGTTCAGACTTTCATCCTGATTTATAGGATCATATTTGTGCAGGTGAGTGAATGTATTTATGTATTTATGTTTGTATGTTTCATGCTAACAGAACTATACGCTCTGCTATGCTGAGAGGAATGCATAGAACAGAACATGCTATTCAACAGTCTGTGTTGCGTGTTGCATCCTACATGCTAACGTCATACGTGTCTCCAGGTCTCTGATAGCGAGAGGCTTCATGATCACACAGGTTTCATAACTTTATTAATGTGAATAAAGATGATCTGTCCCTCTGGAGCTGACGACGCATGACACACAACTCATCTCTTCTTCTTCTTCTTCTTCTTCTTCTTCTTCTTCTTCTTCTTCTTCTTCTTCGTTTCCCAGGAGGCTTTGCAGCACAGAGGAGGATGGTGTCCCCCAGACGGTGACTTCTATAGGTGAGTGTTTGTCTCTCTGTACACACACACACACACACACACACACACACACACACACACACACACACACACACACACTCTGTCAGCCAGAAGACAAGTTGTGTGTGATCTGTGAAGTGAAGCTGGAGGTGTTTCAGCTCATCTACATTTCACAGTTCTCCTTTTCTTTTGTTCATTATATATATATATATATATATATATATATATATATATATATATATATATATATATATATATATATATATATATATAAAATAACTTCCCCTCTGCACACTTCTAGTTTCCGTCGTCGACCGTAAATGATTTAAATTAAAAGAGATAATGACACTACAGAGGCAAAGAGGCTGAATACCATTTAGACTCCTTTCTCGCCTCCCCCCTCCTTTCTCACCTCCTCTCTCCTCCTTCGCCTCCTTGCTCCTTTCTCTCCTCCTCCCTCTCCTCCTCCTCCCTTGTCTCCTCCCTCCTTTCTCACCTCTCCTCTCCTTCCCCCGCTCCCCCCTCCCCCTCTGGTGTCCTGGGTGTGAGTGTTCTCTCCTCCTCCCTCGCCTCCTCCCTCCTTCCCCTCCCCCCTCTAGGTGAGTGTTCTCTCCTCCTCCCTCGCCTCCTCCCTCCTTCCCCTCCCCCCTCTAGGTGAGTGTTCTCTCCTCCTCCCTTGCCTCCTTTCCTCCCCCTCCCCCCTCTGGGTGAGTGTTCTCTCCTCCTCCCTCGCCTCCTTTCCTCCCCCTCCCCCCTCTAGGTGAGTGTTCTCTCCTCCTCCCTTGCCTCCTTTCCTCCCCCTCCCCCCTCTGGGTGAGTGTTCTCTCCTCCTCCCTCGCCTCCTTTCCTCCCCCTCCCCCCTCTGGGTGAGTGTTCTCTCCTCCTCCCTTGCCTCCTTTCCTCCTCCCCCTCCCCCCCTCTAGGTGAGTGTTCTCTCCTCCTCCCTCGCCTCTTCCCTCCCTTCACCCCCCCTCCCCTCGCTGGGTGAGTGTTCTCTCCTCCTCCCTTGCCTCCTTTCCTCCCCCTCCCCCCTCTGGGTGAGTGTTCTCTCCTCCTCCCTTGCCTCCTTTCCTCCCCCTCCCCCCTCTGGGTGAGTGTTCTCTCCTCTCACGCTGCTCAAAGTGCTTTCAGAGGCAGGAAAGTCCAGATTTTTTACTACCTGGCTGAATTGTTCCCCGTGATGGAAAAATATTGTTCAGGGAAATGAAATCTGAATAATTGAAACCCGCCGGGTGTCTTTAAAATTGCAGCGACTTCGCCGGAGATCTCCAGCGCAAAGCCAGAGAGGCCGAGCTGGAGGAGATATTCCTGTCATTATTTAAGAACCAGCAGGTGCTGGCTGCTCTGTTCCTCCATCTCCAAGAGGATCAAGCCCTCAGGACGCCTGGTCTGCTGTCCAGAATGAAGTGGAGTTTAATGGGAACGCAAGCGGGCGGCAACGACGAGCTAATTAGCTTCCGCTTCATTAGCTGACGCCGCGCGTGTTGTCTCGTTGTTTAAGGTCTTTATTAGCGTGAAAAGTCGGGTTACGAGCCGCCACGACCTTCGGTGGGTGTTTTCTCGCTAGCTCGCCGCTGTAGCCAGTTTGCTCTGCTGCTAGCTCCCCGCTGTAGCCAGCTAGCTCTGCTGCTAGCTCCCCGAAGGTAGTGGGACCAGCCCCGGCTCAACGCCCGACTTGGGCAGCGGGGACGCCGGTAGCAGCAGCACCAGCGAGGAGCTAGAAGCAGGGCTAGCTTGCTACAGCGGAGAGTTAGCAGCAACACTAGCTTGCTACAACAGAGAGTTAGCAGCAACACTAGCTTGCTATAGCGGAGAGTTAGCAGCAACACTAGCTTGCTATAGCGGAGAGTTAGCAGCAACACTAGCTTGCTATAGCGGAGAGTTAGCAGCAACACTAGCTTGCTATAGCGGAGAGTTAGCAGCAACACTAGCTTGCTACAGGAGAGCTACGCGTAGTCGTGCCTTGTCTTCTTGTACGGATCCAAAGAACAAAGATATCACGTCTGAATCCGTGTTTTTAAAGTAGCGGACAGATTGTGTAACGTTCGTATCCTTAGCTAGCTCTTTCCCCTGTTTCCAGTCTTTAAGCTAAGCTAAGCTAACCAGGCGCTGCCTCCATGTGCTCAACAAGTAAGCGAACTCTTCCTCCCAGCGTTCATTAAAGTGGAGTTCTCTGGATTGAATCCCCGTTCAGAGGCGACCTCACCGTCCTGCTGCCTCTCAGCCTCACGTGGGAGAAAAAGCTCTTAATTTCTAAAAATCATCCCACGTGTGAAGCTTCAGAGGGAAGCGTTGGTACCGCTCAGCTTTGGCTGTTTCACCCACACACACACACACACACACACACACACACACACACACACACACACACACACACACTTCATTCCCCGCAGAGGAAACAAATTAAAACAGGACACCTCATCTCGCGCTTGGCACCGCGTGGAGGCGACGCAGCCTCAGAATAGAGCTGCGAGCCGAGCGCTGAACCTCTGAACATCTGGACATCTGCGGCTCCGCGGCTCAGCGGGACGAAGGTCGCGACTCGATGATGTCGTTCGTGGCAGGATGAAGGTTGAGACGCGTCCAACTGCTTTCACTTTGTTTTCTGAAAGAGAGAGAGACTCCCAGTGACGAGGTTTCTGTGCAGCTCTCTGTTAGCGAGGGCGGCGGCTGAACCGCTTCACCAAAATATCGTCCGGTTATCGAACAGATGTCCTTTTAATTTTTCATAAAGTTTTTCTAAACCAGGTGTTCATCTTCACCTGACACCTGTGCATGCTGGGAATGAGCTCTTTTTTGTCTTTAACTTTTATATCTGGTGGGTGGCAACTAACTACACACACTTAGCCTCACACTCTCTCTCATACACACCTACACACGCACACACACACACACACACACACACACACACACCACTGAGCATTGCTTTTTGAGCACACATTTCCTCCGTTCTGTTGTGTAGTGAAGAACTGGATCCTCTTTCCTTCTTTTCCCTGAGGCCACAGGGCTGTCTAGTGATCTGTGTGTGTGTGTGTGTGTGTGTGTGTGTGTGTGTGTGTGTGTGTGTGTGTGTGTGTGTGTGTGTGTGTGTGTGTGTGTGTGTGTGTGTGTCGTTGCTTAAGGAGCTCCACTATAATTGAGTCTGTAGGAAACTCACCTGAAGCTTTACCTTCATCATTTGCTCAAAATCACTTATTATTTGGGGGTTGGGCGGTTGGACGGTTGGGGGGGGGGGGGGGGGGACTCTGCGTTGATATACTTCATCGTCTCTGCACACACACACACACACACACACACACACACACACACACACACACACACACACACACACACACACGCTCCAGGAGACGACACACTCGGAGGCTGAAGGAGGAGGAGGAGGAGGATAACAAGGGAGGGAGGTGAGGAGAGTGAAGGCGAGACGAGAGGTAAAAGGACCGAAGAGACAGACGATGGTGAGCCGGAGAGGAGAGATGGAGAAAAGAGAGCGAGAGCCACTCGGCATCGCTTTTAACGACATTAGTGTGGCGCGCAGTGTGTATAATTTATTACAATGACGCAACGCAGGACACTGCAGCGAGTGAGCTGTCTGAGAGGGAGACACACACACACACACACACAGGCTCACACACACACACACACACACACAGGCTCACACACAGGTTCACACACACTCACAGCCTCACACACACACACACACACACACACACACACACACACACACACAGGCTCACTCACACACACACACACACACACACACACACACACACACACACACAGGCTCACTCACACACACACACACACACACACACACACACACACACACACACACACACACACACACACACACACACACACACACAGGCTCACACACACTCACAGCCTCACACACACACACACACACACACACAGGCTCACATATACACACACACACACACACACACACACACACACACACACACACACACAGGCTCACATATACACACACACACACACACACACACACACACAGGCTCACACACACTCACAGCCTCACACACACACACACACACACACACAGGCTCACATATACACACACACACACACACACACACACACACACACACACACACACACACACACAGTTCCCTCTTAATCGTGGTAGATTTCATCTGCATTCAGAGCTACATGTTGTATTATTTGCAGTAGAGTTTTATTATTTTTTTATTATTAGCATGTTTATGTATTTTTATTTCTGTCAGTTCATAATAAACTACACACGTAACCTTTATTTGTTCTTCTTTTGTCAATTTATTTGAGATATTTAAATGTTGTTCTTCTGTTAGGGTTAGGGCTAGCTCCCCGCTGCAGCTAGCTGGCTACAGCGGGGAGCTAGCAGCAGTGGGGAGATAGCTACAGCGCTAGCTTGCTCCAGCGTAGAGCTAGCTGGCTACAGCAGGGCGCTAGCTGCAGCGCTAGCTTGCTACAGCGGGAAGCTAGCAGCTGTGCTAGCTAGCTACAGCGGGGACACCCATCGAAGGTCGTAGCGGCCTGTATGAAGGTAGATTTGTGTCTTTCTTACTCGAGCAAATGTATTGTTTGTAAGTTAATTATCTCCAAATCTTTTCTCTCAATTAAAAAAGATTTTCTCTCCCCAAAAAGATGTGCTCTCCAAAAAAAAAATTGCTCTCCAAAAAAAAGAAAAACATTCTTTTTTTTGCAAATTGCTCAAAAAAATGTTTGGAGAGTGTTTTTTTTTTTGTTTTTTTGAGCAATTTTTATTTTTATTTTTTTTTTGAGCAATTTTTATTTTTTGGAGTTTGATTTAAGAGCGTTTTTTTTTTTTTTTAGGAACTTTTTTTTTTAGAGCATTTTTCTTTGATAGCATTTTTTTTTTAAATAAAAGATTTTTTAACTGAGAGAAAAGATTTGGGGATAATTTACTTCTGTATTATGTAAATGTAATTGCGTAATAAAGACACACATCTACCTTCATATACTCGTCAATCTGACTTTTTCTGTAAATAAAATTCTGCCTGAACTGAAACATAAAGATTCATCTACATCGCGTCGTGCATTTCATCTGCTGCTATGAAAACATCTCTCAGCGCGTTCATACACGGTTATTATCGACACGCACAGTTCAGATGTTTATGGATCTGAGACGTTCTGCTGAGAGCAGCGGAGATAATTATGAGTCTGGATTCCTCTTCACATCCTGCCAGTTAGAGGTGTTTGTTAAAGATGATTTATTTGCAACGCAGAGCAGACGTCAGCGGCATTAATAACTCTTATAATAACCAACACTTGACTGTGCATGTGTTTGGATGTTTCCTGCACTTCACTCTGGCAGAGTGTCACGTCACCTCTCCTCGACGGTCACACCAGGAAGCTGCTCGTGTTGCGTTGCACAAACACACCTTCATTTGCATATCGGTCTGGACTCATTACCATAATTCATGCACCTTTCTGGAGATGTGCTTTAGAATCCGTCGCGGTTAAAGGGGAGATGCACATGATCCTATTTAGTATGCAGAACGTGTGCTACACACACACACACACACACACACACACACACACACACACACATGCGGCCGCTGTGCTGGTGGAGTTGTCTCACGCTGCAGTCGTTGCATTTGAAGCTTCCTGCAGTGATGTAGACGTGCTGCATGAGGCCATGGATCTCTGTGTGGAGCAACCAGCAACTAGTTGCTGGTTCTGACTGTTAGACGATGACGTCATCGTCCGGTTCCGGCTCCTGGAACAAGAGGATGTTCTGGTGTCTGCAGTCTGAGGAGCGTTGAGCTCCAGCCGCTGTTTTATAAACAACAAGTGTGTTCAGAAGAAGAAATGAAAAGAAATGAAACGCAATGTCAAATACAAGTAGATTAAAAAGGAAAGAATTGAGTTTATGAACGAAATCATCGACTGCAGACATGTTTCTTTAGATTCTCTCTCTCTCTCTCTCTCTCTCTCTCTCTCTCTCTCTCTCTCTCTCTCTCTCTCTCTTTCTCTCTCTCTCTCTCTCTCTCTCTCTCTCTCTCTCTCTCTCTCTCTCTCTCTCTCTCTCTCTCTCTGTCTCTCTCTCTCTCTCTCTCTCTCTCTCTCTCTCAGGGTTTGATGGAGAGCCGGTCGAATGTCAGCAGGAACGATCGTCATATCCGGAGGAATTCTCGCCGGAGTGATACTGCTGTGCATCGTAGCGGTGCTGTGTTACTGTCGACTGCAGGTGTGTGTGTGTGTGTGTGTGTGTGTGTCTGTCTATCTGTCTATTGGTGACCTCTGTGGTGGAGGTGACCTCTGGTGGAGGTGACCTCTGCGCCGTGTGAAGGTCATGGTGTGTGTCTCCTCAGTATTACTGCTGTAAGAAGAGCGGCTCTGAGGTGGAGGTGGGCTCGGCGGTGGACCCGGACCCTCTGGCTCACTTCCCCTGCGACGCCTGCAACGCGCTCGCCATGGACGGCGCCGCCGTCGCCCCGGCGGCTCCGGACCGGCCGAACTCGGACTCGGGCGCGCGGCACGACCGCCGCTGCGCCGGCTGTTCGCCGTACGCGCTGGGCCACGCCCCCCCGGAGGAGGAGGAGCTGCGGAACGGAGGCGAGCGGCTCGGCTTCCACACGTACTACGAGAACCCGTGCGTGACGCTGCCGCTGCCCGCCAACCCGCAGCTGAGCTACTACGACGACACGGACATGTTCCCTCCCCCGCCACGCCCATACAGCACCGACGTCTGACACACACACACACACACACACACACACAAGGACACACACACGGAGAAAACATTTCTGACATCCTCACGCACCTGACAGCTAGCGTAAAAGTCAGGTTAGAAGATGCTACTACTTTCGGTGTGTGTCTCCGCTAGCTCCTCGTTGTAGCCAGTTAGTGCTGTTGCTAGTCCGCTAGCTCTCTGCTAGCTTCACGCTAGCTCCCTGACAACCACCGAAGGTAGCAGGACCAGCCCCGGCTCGAGGCCCGACGCGGGCAGCAGGGACGCGGCAGTAGCAGCAGCATGGAGCTATCAGCAGTGCTATCAGCACCGTTAGCAGCTGCGCTAGCTAGTTACAGCGGGGACACCCACCGAAGGTAGTAGCGGCTGGTAACCCGACTTTTACGCTAGCTTTCAGGGATTATAGCGCAGTTTGTGTTTGACAGGCTCAGCAGAGAGGTGAGGACAACACACACACACACACACACACACACACACACACACACACACACACACACACACACACACACACACACACACATAAACCCATAAACTGAACCCACAGGTGGAGCTCCTGGGTGGGCTTCTCCATCCTGGGGCCGAACCGCATGCGACTCTCATGTTTCTTCTGGACCGCTGTGTCGTCCAGGACCCGGCTGGAGGGGGTCAGGGGCTCGTGTGAGCGCGCACGTGAGCGTGCACGTGAGCGTGAGCATGCACGTGAGCGTGCACGGACACTAAAGGGCCCACCGGAAGACAGCCGGGTATGTTTTCTGGTGCTCGGGAGGGATGCACATTTTTCAGCATCTCCCATAAGCCATGTTAATAGCGTGTTGTTAATAACGTGTTCGCTCGCACTCATTACACGCTTATTAAATACACAATGCATATTTCCCCCACTGGAAAATAATTACTTTAATTGATATGTCATGAATTAACTCAACCAAAATGACTCCCTGAATTCCCATGGAGGTCCCATGTCCTTAATCACTGAACGGACACACAGACACGCAGGTCAATATGAATTGACTGGTCATTTATTTCACGTCCTCAGTCTGATGAATTGTGCGCTTTTCTACTCCCAAGTTTCATGTTCAGGCGAGTAATTCACGAGAATTAGTCTTATTGAACAGTACGCACAATTGCCGACAAATTACACAAATTATTATTATTATTATTATTATTATTATGATGATGATGATGATGATGGCTCCATGAAGAACAGCATCACCTGGTGTCCTGCTGCTGCTTCCACCGACATTACTCACAAATTACATCAATTAACGATCTAAAGTTCCAGGACGTCCGTGAGGTTTGTTGTGTGTTTTTCCTCCTCTTCTTCTCACTGAAACGTTGAACACAGACACACAAAGATGTTCTTCTGAAGCCTCGTCACCACCGCTGCATCTTCCTCCTTTACAAAACAACATACAGAAGAGCTTAAAGTCCAGATCCACATGAATACCCACAGTCCTCTCCTCCTCTTTGTTGTGGATGAGTGTGGGAGGCTGTGTGGGCGACGCCCGCTGGTTTCTGCTTCCTGTAATGAGGGCTATCAGTTTTATATCCTGTCCTTTAACGACAGAAACTTCTTCCTCTGCTTCAGCGATTCCAGAGGAGCGTTTGAGTTCAGCTCGCTGCTATTTGAAGGAGTCTGGTTTCAGCCGTCCTTCCTCCTGAGTTAGCTTTCTGTTAGCATCTCCTGAGTTAGCTTTCTGTTAGCATCTCCTGTGTTAACCTTCTGTTAGCATCTCTTCTATTAACTTTCTGTTAGCATCTCCTGTGTTAACTTTCTGCTAGCATCTCTTCTGTTAACTTTCTGCTAGCATCTCTTCTGTTAACTTTCTGCTAGCATCTCCTGTGTTAACTTTCTGTTAGCATCTCTTATGTTAGCTTTCTGTTAGCATCTCTTCTGTTACCTTTCTGCTAGCATCTCCTCTGTTAGCTTTCTGCTAGCATCTAGTTTGTTAACTTTCTGCTAGCATCTCTTCTGTTAGCTTGCTGATCTGGAAGAGTTT
Source organism: Clinocottus analis (assembly GCF_023055335.1). Lineage (NCBI taxonomy): Eukaryota > Metazoa > Chordata > Actinopteri > Perciformes > Cottidae > Clinocottus > Clinocottus analis. The sequence goes on along the minus strand of NW_027176207.1, from coordinate 22,212,693 downwards.
TGTATCTCCTGAGGTTTTACCTGCTGTACCGTACAGTAACAAGATGCAGTGTTATCCCACCATATATATATATATATATATATATATATATATATATATATATATATATATATATATATATATATATATACATATATATATATATATATATATATATATATATATATATACATATATATATATATATATATATATATACATATATACATATATATATATATATATATACATATATACATATATATATATATATATATATATATATATATATATATATATATATATAATGTCCCAATCTATATATTTTTAAGGAGTGTTGTGGTGTTTTTGTGTGCGATGTGTCAGGATTGTATTTGTACCAGATGTGAGTTTTCCACAATACTCTTCAGGTGTTCTTCTTCCTGCAGACAGAGGAAGACGATGAGAAGAGAATGGAAACACACATTCTGACCTCGAAATTGTCTTTTACATTTAGCTGAATTAGTAAAAAAGAATATTTAGCATTAGAAATGACAGGTTGTCAGTTCAAAGACATATTAAAGATGTGTATTCTGTGTTGTTGGCACCACTGATCCTAACTTTACTCTTGTTGTTCACGTTTGTGCTGATTTCTCCAAGTGGAGCGAGTTCACTGCCACACTGTCGTTGGGTTTCCTGTTGCACTCCCAGCACACCACTGTCTGCTGTTTGTTCATCCTGTGGGAACGTGTATTTTTCAGATTTTTCTCTATGAAACTATAGAATATGTTTTGGGATCCCCCGACAAGGAATCCACCAGGTTTCACAAAATGTTCCTTTTTTATTTTGGAGAAGGAATAAATGTTTATATCTGCAGGACTTTTCATTCTCTTGGTCTTCACACAGTGAGTCACCAGGATGCACGCGATGGTGAAATCACAGCTTCTGCTTTCAGAGAGAAAGAAAGAAAAAGTACCTGAACGTAGCGCGAAGAGGAGAAAACCCTCAGAGGGAAAACTACACGCAGAGAAAAACTGAAAGGAGGAAGTGAAACGAAGCGGCAGGTCAGAGACATGAGAGAGAAACCCAAAGATCCAGAACAAGAGACTTCATGTCATCCTTTATTTTAGGTTCAAGTTACACATTACCTCAAACTGCACGAGCAAAACAAGGAATAATTATAATTAATTAAATTAAAAAAATATGAATATTAAAATACATATTATAACAATAATTAATACAAAAATACATATGAATATAATTAAGAAATATGTATGTATATACATATATAAAAAAACTATGGAAATAATTAAATATATGAAAAAATAATATAATAAATATCTAATTATATATATATATATATATATATATATATATATATATATATATGTAATATAAATACAAATAAAAATATAAAATATAAATAATACATAAATCATCCTCATATTAAACTCCTATAACTATATATATATATATATATATATATATATATATATATATATATATATATATATTCATGAACGTTGTGTTCAGGTCCTCTTGGTCCTTTTGAGGAAAACAAGAGATTCCAGTTGAAAAAGAGGTGAAACTGCCCTAAAGACATGAAGTGAGACGAAGCGTGTGTGTGTGTGTGTGTGTGTTGCATGTGTGTGTGTCTGTGGCAGCTTGTGTGTGTCTGCTTGAAGATGCTGGCTCTGCTGCTCTGTATCTCTCTCTCTCTCTCTCTCTCTCTCTCTCTCTCTCTCTCTCTCTCTCTCTCTCTCCATCGCAGCACCGGACCGACCGGTTCCTCCTGCTGCGCGGCCCGACAGCACCTGGAGGGTGTCACGCCAACACCCCGGGGTGAAACATCACGAATACCTCACCACCATCATCATCATCATCATCATCCTCATCTTCATCTTCATTAGCAGCAGCTTCACGCCGCCGCTCTGCCAGAACATAACACATGAACATGATGCTGATTAAACACAAAGAAACCAAACAGAAACCAACAGGTGAGTTGATTTATTGATTTATGGCAGAGGTGTTGGATCATTAACAGACCCATTGTGTGTGTGTGTGTGTGTGTGTGTGTGTGTGTGTGTGTGTGTGTGTGTGTGTGTGTGTGTGTGTGTGTGTGTGTGTGTGTGTTAAAGAGGGAGAGGTGAGCACTGAAGTGGGTGTGTCCAACGCTGCCGTTCACACACACACACACACACTCTCAGGTCTCATATAAACCCTGCTGAACCTGTTACTGCCCATACACCTGGAACACACACTCCTTCACCTGACGCTGAGGACTCGGCTCTGCCTGCCACACTGCTGTGCTTCAAGAGCAGTCACACTTTACCTGTGGGACTCTGCGGTCTACCTGTGGGACTCTGCGGTCTACCTGTGGGACTCTGCGGTCTACCTGTGGGACTCTGCGGTCTACCTGTGGGACTCTGCGGTCTACCTGTGGGACTCTGTGGTCTACTTGTGGGACTCTGCGGTCTACCTGTGGGACTCTCTTTCACCTGTCGGACTATGTTTTCTACCTGTGGGACTCTCCTTTTCCCCCGTTGACCTTTGGACCGTGAGCTCGGTGTGTCTGCGTCGTCTCTCCTGGGTGTTTCCTCGGGGCCGATCGACTCCTCTCCTGCGAGTTCAAAACCAACAACCCTCTGTGCGGTTCCCCCCGAGCGTCCGTCGCCCCTCTGATGGATCCTCCCCGCTGGGAAGCGGCCGCTCCCCGCAGACGGCTGTGACGGTGCGACGGCGCGGCTGCAGGATGATGGAGGAGGTGTCCACCATCATGGCCTACGACGGCCACGTCATGGAGCAGATGAGCGAGGAGGAGATCCTGGCCTGCCTGGTGGGTGAACGGGACCTTCAGGTCCACTAGTGCTGCCAAACAGCTCTCAGACATGAATCACCTGCGCTCATATTGCAGCCTGTGAGAGCGCTCTGATTTGAGATGCAGAGGAATGTTATTTCAGATGGAAACAGCTTGAAGTGAAACCCCGCCCGACACTATTATTCCTTTTATGATTATTAAATCATCACACGTGCGCTGCTATTCATCTTATCTTGTATGAAACGCGTATCTCCATCTCCCTGATTCGTCGCGCTCTCGCAGCATCCGGCACCAGATCTGTCTGGATGAGATTGCTTTCTTCAGCTCAGTCAAAATATGACAAATACGCAGTTTCATGAGTTTCATTAGGCTCATCGCTCTCTCTCTCTCTCTCTCTCTCTCTCTCTCTCTCTCTCTCTCTCTCTCTCTCTCTCTCTCTCTCTCTCTCTCTCTCTCTCTCTCCATCATCAGATCCCAGCCACGGAGGCTAAACTTGGGAAAAGTCGCCTCGAGTTAATGGACGACGATGAGCCTTTGGACAAATACCTGGTCAGACATCTTTTACTCCTTTACCTTCCTCTTATGTTAGCGTTCTGTTAGCATCTCTTGTGTTAGCTTTCTGTTAGTATCTCTTGTGTTAAAGGGTCGGTTTTGACCCATCATATCAGAAAATATCTCTTCAATATATTGTGACTGTGTGTGTGTGTGTGTGTGTGTGTGTGTGTGTGTGTGTGTGTGTGTGTGTGTGTGTGTGTGTGTGTGTGTGTGTGCGCAGAGGGAGAACCACCGGCTGCAGCAGGCCAGCCTGCGTCTGGAGCAGGAGAACGACGCCCTGGCTCACAGGCTGATCAGCAGCAAGGTGGCCTTGAGGAGCAGCCTGGACCAGGTAGGACGAGACCAGCCACGCCCTCGCTGGCCAGAAGACGTGCTGATTGGCTGCTGACCAGAAGATGTGTTGTTTGCAGGCGGAGGACCGAGTGGACAAACTCACCAAAGACCTGTTCCAGACGCGGCATCGCCTGCAGGCCATCGAGGAGGAGAAGAGCGGCCAGGAGGAGGAGGCTGCCGTGGTGAGACTCGTCACGCCTCCTCACCGTCGCTGTGGCCGTCATGTGACGCTTCATGCGCCAACGTAAAGGACTTTCTGCTCCTCTCACAGGCGAAGGAAGTGTTTCGGAGAGAGCTGGAGAAGGCCGAGCACGAGGTCAGGAGGTCATCGGGGGTCCTCGCGGACTACAAACAGGTAGAGAGCGTCCGTAAGAATGAGCATACTCTGCATTCTGCAGCATTTCCTGCTCCTGCACGACGTCTCCTCACGGGCTGCAGCCGGGGCCGGACCCGCTAGCTCCGGTGATTGTCAGGAAACTAGCGGGAGCAAGCAAAGAAGTAGCGGAGAACTAGCCGAGAAATATAGGACAACTGGCGGAGAACTAGCGGGGAACTAGCAGAGAACTAGCGGAGAACTATCAAAGAACTAACGGGAGCTAGCGGTGAGCTAGGGGAGAGCCAGCAGGAAGCTAGTGGGAGAGCTGTAAAAGACGGCAGCGCTGCTTCAGGACTCTCTTTCTTCTGCTCAGATCTGCTCTCAGCTGGCGAAGCAGCTGGAGAAGCAGCAGGCCGCCCACAGAGAAGAGGTAGACGCTCTCAAGGTGAGAACACTCTTCATCCTTTGATCTCCTCTGGTTGTGTAAAATCATCTAACAGCCTCTTCGTCTACCTTCTCTTTCGGGTGTCATATTTGGGTCTTTTATTCTCGTTCTCCACCTCCGCAGAGCGCAGCGACGGCTTGCTCGCGCTGCCGGCGCGTCGTGGGATCAGACGAGCCGCCCGCGGCCGCTCAGAGGTCTGCAGCGACAGAAGAGGAGGACGAAGAGGAGGAGGACGAAGAGGAGGAGAGCCACGAAGGCCCCGACGAGGCCGTGCGGCGGAGAGACGCCCGGCAGAAGGAGTCCCTCAGGGTCCAGATCGGGGAGCTGGAACAAGAGTTGGCCAAAACCAAACTCCAGATGGTGGAGGCCGAGTGCAAGATCCAGGTCAGAGCAGAGCACACGGCACTATGAACATGCACCTCTTTATGAATCCCAGCATGCAACCTGCAGGTCACAACATGGCGGCATCCTCATGAAATGAAGACGGGAAACGAGCTTCATGTCTCTCTAACGTTTCATCCTCATTCAGGAGCTGCAGCACCAGAAAGGAATCCTGGCCAACGACCTCCAGGAGGCCAAGAACAACTGGATCAGCAAGGCCTTCACCTCGCTGCTGCCCTCCGGCGAAGGGGGGCCTCATGGCGTCGGCGTGCCCAGAGACAGAGCCCCCTCGCTGGGCTGGAACCTCCACAAGAGCGCCCTCTCTGGGTGGAGCAGCAAGATGCTGCCGTGGCCTCACAGACACAACCCAGAGGACGTGTGAGGGACGCACAATGAGACCTCAGAGTATTAAGCGTGTATTGTGTGTGTGTGTGTGTGTGTGTGTGTGTGTGTGTGTGTCTGCTGTAGTAGCAGAGGAAAGCATGGGAGCACATGTCCGTAAGGATGAAGTCATTTTTATATTTGTAAGCTAAATCCAATGCACCTTGTTGAGTTGTTGTGTCTTTGTACACAACACTGGTACTTTTCCTGTACTTTTACTTCCTTGGTGACCATTTGAAAGAAATATTAAAACGACCACACAAACATGATTTGTGCGTGTGTGACGTAAGGAAAGTTGACTCACACGGTTCTTTTCTGCAGGTTTCACGCACTCGCTCTTCCTCTTTCACTTTGACCCCGCCGGCTTTTAAGGGCTGAACACACTCACACAGACACACACTCACTCAGACACACACTCACTCAGACACACACCGGAGCCGTCGGCAGGCTGTAACGCGCTTCCTTATCTCTGAACTTTGACGTGTGGACTGGAGGACGGTCCTGACAGAGCGTGAGAGCGGAGAACAAAAGAAAACAATAGAAGAGGAGTGTATTGTTGCGTGTTTAGTGTATTGTTGCGTGTTTAGTGTATTGTTGCTCGGCCACTTTAAAGCGGTTTTACGAGCTTTACTGGACTCTCTGGTCGTTGTCTCTCCGGCCTGAAGCTGTGATGTCTGCGCCGGTCGGCGGTGTGTGTGTCACTGTGCTGCTGGTGTGTGTTGTTGGAGGCCGAGCGCTGGACCTGCTGAGGCTGACGGCTCCCAGTGAGTACCAACTACTGTGTTCTCCTTCTTCTGCTGCTTCTTCTTCTTCTGCTTCTTCTTCTTCTTCTTCTTCTGATTCTTCTGCTTCTTCTTCTTCTTCTTCTTCTTCTTCTGCTTCTTCTTCTTCTTCTTCTTCTTCTTCTTCTTCTTCTTCTTCTGCTTCTTCTTCTTCTTCTTCTTCTGCTTCTTCTTCTTCTTCTTCTTCTTCTTCTTCTTCTTCTTCTTCTTCTTCTTCTTCTTCTGTGGTGGAAGGGCTTCTCGTGTCCTGTTTATATTTATTCATAATCATGTGTCTAGAAACATGCTCTATGAGTAAATTATGATCCAGTCATAAATTCCCCTAAACGACACTCTGGAAATAACCTGAGTTATGATGTTGCACCGGCCTGATGAGAGCCACATGTTATTATTTACTCACTTATTTGAGATATTTCAACATGTATTTGAACTTTTTTATTATATTATTTATTTTGTTATTTTAATGTATTATTATAATATTTTTTTGGATTATTATGTCTGCTTATTATTTATATTCTATTGTTTTATTTGTATTTAATATATATATATATATATATAATATATAGTTTTTTTTTAATCATATTTAAGCCTTAAATAGACTTACACAACCATTTTCCTTCTGTAATGTCTCATAGTGTGACTCTCACGTGTCACTTCCTTCCTCACGTGTCACTTCCTCCCTCACGTGTCACTTCCTTCCTCACGTGTCACTTCCTCCCTCACGTGTCACTTCCTCCCTCACGTGTCACTTCCTCCCTCACATGTCACTTCCTCCCTCACATGTCACTTCCTTCCTCACGTGTCACTTCCTTCCTTACATGTCACTTCCTCACTCACGTGTCACTTCCTCCCTCACGTGTCACTTCCTCCCTCAGACCCTCCCTCCCCTCCTGCAGTAGCTTGTCGGTGTGCGAGTTACCCCAACGTGACCTTCTGCTCCTGGCCCGAACCTGCTGGCTCCCAGAAGACTCGCTACGAGGCCACGTGCAGGTGAGTGACTCCTGTTGACCTCTGACCCCACACACCCTCTAGAGACGCCCTCCTGTTGACCTCTGACCCCACACGCCCTCTAGAGACGCCCTCCTGTTGACCTCTGACCCCACACACCCTCTAGAGACGCCCTCCTGTTGACCTCTGACCCCACACGCCCTCTAGAGACGCCCTCCTGTTGACCTCTGACCCCACACAGCCCCCCTGCAGTGTCCAGTGTGACCAGCAGCTCATGTATGTGTGTGTGTTGTTTGTCAGGGAGAGAAACGGGCCGGCCCTCACCCGGCCGTGCGAGCTGCTGCCGCCCGGCTCGGCCTCCTCTGACCCGACTCCAGCTGCCTCGGCCTCGTCTGAGCGGGTAATATATATATATATGTATATGTATATGAAGCTATACATAGCATAGCATCATACATGACCTCTATACGCCTCTATGTCCTGCAGCTGTGGCGCTGCCAGCTGTCCAGCCTGAAGCTCCTCACTGATTACATCATCAACGTGACGGCGGTGTCTCCAGCAGGAAGCAGCTCCCACCTCTCCAGCTTCATGCTGGAGGACATCGGTGAGTGCAGTGAAGACATGTAGAGCCTGAAGAAAGGCCCTCCAGGTGATGTTAACCCCTCCAGGTGTGACGTTAACCCCTTCAGGTGTGACGTTAACCCCTTCAGGTGTGACGTTAACCCCTTCAGGTGTGACGTTAACCCTCCGGTCTCTTCCCTCTGCAGTGAAGCCCGACCCCCCCGTGGACCTGAGGGTGTCCCCTGCTGGCAGGAGTCTGCTGGTGCAGTGGTCTGCTCCTCCCACCTGGACCAACCTGGACATCGTCCCCCTGAAGTACCACATCCTGTACCGGTGGGGGGGCGGGGTCAGCATGAAGACCGCCAACGTAAGTACCACTTCCTGTCCCAGTGGGGCGGGGGGGGCCCTTTGTGAGACCACGTGCCATCATTTTACACGCTTATTTTAATATTTCAACATATATTTCATCTTTTTTATTTTGTTATTTAAAATGTTGATTGTGTTATTATTATTTTAAAATATTATTATATTATTTTAATTGTATTATTTTTAATTTATTTATTGTATTATTATATATATAAAATTATTTTTCATTTAAAATCTCTGGGAATATTTCTCACTTCAACTCATCTAAACTAAACTGGAATGTTTTTTTTAATCTTTAATCTGTTTAATATAAAGCATGAACATGATGACTCATAAGCAGCTTAAACATCCACACACTAATACATCGTAAAGTGTTTCAAATGATGATCAGAGCACTTCTCATTTAAATTATACCCGATGCTTTAAAGTGTTAAAGGAGCAGTAAATACATAGAGATGCATCTGTAAATACATAGAGATGCATCTATAAATACATAGAGATGCATCTGTAAATACATAGAGATGCATCTATAAATACATAGAGATGCATCTGTAAATACATAGAGATGCATCTATAAATACATAGAGATGCATCTATAAATACATAGAGATGCATCTGTAAATACATAGAGATGCATCTATAAATACATAGAGATGCATCTATAAATACATAGAGATGCATCTATAAATACATAGAGATGCATCTATAAATACATAGAGATGCATCTATAAATACATAGAGATGCATCTATAAATACATAGAGATGCATCTATAAATACATAGAGATGCATCTATAAATACATAGAGATGCATCAGTAAATACATAGAGATGCATCTATAAATACATAAACATCACTATTATGGGGACCTTCTTATATCAGGTCACAAGGTATAAATCAATAATAAAACATGTTAGGTATCAAATTAAAGATAAAAATCAGGGCTACAACAATAAATAATCCCCATGTCCATCCTCTAAACACAACTCATGAAGTCAGATGAGGGTTAACAGACTTAAAGTGTTAGTCTTGTGTAGTATGTTGAAGCTCCAGCTGTTGAATCCAAGTGGATCCAATCAGGACGCTCCGTGCTTGTCTCCTGCAGCTCGGCCCTTTTGAGAACACGCGTGTGGAGCTGAAGGGGCTGGCGGCCGGCAGGACGTACCTGTTCCAGGTGTGCGCCAAGGAGCTGCTGGGCCTGGGCCGCTGCAGCAGCTGGAGCTCAGCTGTGACGCACGCCGTCCCAAAACCCCCGAGGGTCCCGCTCACGTCCTGATCCTGCAGCGCCGGACCTGCAGGAGCCCAGACGGGTTCTTCAACGCACGCCACAGTTATTCATATTTTATTTATTAAACATTATCTGTACAGTGTACAAGCCGCATTTACAGTGAATATTGTTACTGTCGCTGATCTTCGGAGCTTCATCTTCGTCCCCGTTCTTCAAGTAGTCAGAATACTTGAGTTCATTTATATTCATTTTTCAGAATTTTATTTTGAATAAAATGTATATTTTCAAAAATGAAGCTTGCATAACATATTTGGATCATAACTATGAACATGTAGCATGATCCGAGCATGACTTGATCAGGATTACTCAAAACTGCCGCCTCGAGTCGCCCCCGAGTTTTTCCAGACGCTTCAAGGCCAAAACAACCCACAGAGCTGAGAGACTGTGAAGATGAAGATGAAGATGAGGATAAAGACCTGAAGGATCAGAAAAGACTCAAATAATCAAAACGTTGAGGTGTTATGAAGAGTTTCATTCAAAAAACTGTGTCGTTCGGTTCAAAAATGTAAAAGTTATCACCGTTATGCCTGAACATGAACGGAATGGGGCATGCTGGGTATTAATATTTGCATACATTTTCGAGTAGGCAAAAAACAGTGTGAAGTGATTCTTCAGGTACTAATACACACAAGTATTCTGAATACTTTGTAAAGAGTATTTATTAATAATTATTATGATTTATTAACCACGAGGCTACGAGGTTTGTGTACTGACATGAACTTAACGGGAAGTTTACTTTGCTCTGTTTGGATAGAACTCTTCCCACAATGCTTTGCTGTATTTCAGCCACTTAAATGAAGTGGCTGAAATACACGGCGGCCTGTGTCGTCTCTTGACTCGTTCCTTGTCTGAAAATGGCCGCCGCGGGGCTCGAGGTGCAAGAGCACAATTATGTTTTGCATATTTTTCTCTGGAATGGAATAAAACCCTCGTGGCTCCGGCGCGGCTGTCAGTCGACCACGTGCAGCACCAGCGGCGTGACGAACTCCGAGTGCCTGACGCCCAGACTGAAGGACGGCGGTCTGGGCAGGTGCAGCAGGGACTTCTCGGGGCTGTAGGCGCCGGGCCCGGGGCCGGCGGCGGCCCGGCTCGGCCCCCCGGTCCGCTTCTGCATGGAGAAGGACGGCTGGCGCCGGTGGTACACGTCCGGGTCCGTGGTGTCGTAGCCGGCCGGCCCGGGGCTCATGGAGAGGTCTTCGGACGGAGCGCCGACGGCCCGGCGGCCCGTGAAGGTGTAGCGGGCGCTGGAGGGCTTGTTGGGGGCCGGGCAGCCCAGCAAGTGAGGAAGACTGTAGCTGGAGGGAGGAAGAAGGTTTTCATTTCAGCTGCAGGGTCTCTGGCGGGGCCTCCAAAACCTTCCAATGGCCCCAACTGGAGAAGTACATCCTCACATGACCTTAATATGAATACCAGACCATATTGTCTTTGATCTCTAATGAATCTGCAACTCCTTGACTTCAAAAAATATGGTTTTACTTATTTTCTGCATGAATTTGATCAAAAGTCAAGAGTCAAAAAAATGACTTTGTAATCGCTCCCAAAGTTTTATAAAATTGTATTGTTCGGTAGCTTCCCATCATGCCACAACATAATACTGTACTTCTTTAGAAAGATTAAGATCTAAAGCATCTAAATATGCAATAATATTCACAATAAATAAAAGCGTTGACATGTTATGAAGCAGTTTCATTCCAAGAAAACTTGTTTTTCGGTTCAGAAATAGAAAAATGACCCGCTTTGACCTGAATCTTGCTCGCACCATGACATAACTGACCGTTTCATTATGCATGTGTCATGTGACGCGCTTCAGACGAGTCTGAGGACCAATGAGATCGCAGAACCTCAAAATGCCCCAAAAATCAAAAAGATCCGACATTGTTAGGAAGATTTATGAGTGTTTTAGTGAAACGTTGTAATTGCTTAGTCATGTTGGAGAGTTTAGGGAATTATTTAAATGTAACAATATTTATTTTAAAATGTAAACCGTCACATTTTTTCTCACAAGGGTTACGGTACTTTAGCAATTTAAATGACTTAGATCGGACCTGTGGAGGAGGAGATAGCACAGTTTTAGTCTGTGAGATCAGAAAAAGGGGTGGGGCTTAACAAGTCACGAGCGGCCCATGTTCATCATTACAAGGTCATCTCACAGGGCGCAGAGGTCACGGCCTCCTCACCTGTTGGGCGCCGGCACCGCGTCCACGGAGCGGTACCTGGTGCGAGAGCCGATGGTGAAGGACGGCGGCCTGTGGTGAGCGCCGAGGGGCGGAGCCTTCTCCGGGCTGTAGGCCCCCGGCCCCGGAGTCTGGAACACCGGCCCTGTGGGGACGACGGAGGCGTGGAGAGATTTATTTTACTGATTTATTGATTTATACGGAAAGAAAGGATTCTCTAAATATTCTTCTGGTCTTTTGATCGTTTGGAAGATGGAAGAAGTTCACAATATTTTATTCAACAATTTAATACATTTATGTCAACCACTGATTGAATCCCAACATATAAATACATATATATATATATATATATATATAAATATTATATACATAAATATTAAAAAAAAAAATAAAAAATAATATTTATAGATATAAAAAATAATATTAACATAAATATATATATATATGTATATATATATATATATATATATATATATATATATATATATATATATATATATATATATATACATATATATATATATATATATATATACACATATACATATATATTAATATATACACAGATATATATACATATATATATGTGTGTGTGTGTGTGTGTGTGTGTGTGTGTGTGTGTGTGTGTGTGTGTGTGTGTGTGTGTGTGTGTGTGCGCATTACTTCTGTAGCTGCTCCGTCCTCTCCCCAGCATGGAGTAGGACGGTGGTTCCGTCCGGCCGAAGCGGGTCACCTTGGCATCAACGTGGTACCGGGGTCCTGGACTGGAGTCCACACAGACCACTGCAGAGGACCAGGGGCACCAGTTAGACCAGTTAGAGGTCACAGAACCAGGCACACACCAGTTAGAGCTCACAGAACCAGTCCCACACCAGTTAGAGCTCACAGAACCAGGCCCACACCAGTTAGAGCTCACAGAACCAGTCCCACACCAGTTAGAGCTCACAGAACCAGTCCCACACTGGTGGAATAAACCCGTGTTCACAGGGACTCACTGGCGCTGCTCAAGCGGCTGTGGAAGGAGTACGCCGGGCTGCTGGGCTTCGTGAAGTCATGGTTCATGTATCCAACTGTAGGAGGCAGAGCGTAGCGGCCCGGACCCGGGCCTGAGGAGGAGGAGGAGGAGCAGGAGGAAGAGGAGGAGGAGGAAGAAGAGGAAGAAGAAGAGGAAGAAGAGGAAGAAGAGAAGGAGGTGGTGATGATGCAACAGACTGGGCTCCTGCAGCAGTGTGTTACTCCCACAGCTCTCTGGCTCACTGTGTTGTCCCTGATGAGTTCCATATGGAGCTCTTTCACACACACACACACACACACACACACACACACACTCTCTCTCTTTCTCTCATTCTCTACGGTCACGCATGTTAACGTCTTTCCTCCGCTCGCTGGATGATAACTACAGACGACACCTCCAACCAACAACATCATGCTGGAGATGACACACACACACACACACACACACTCACACACTCACTCACACACTCACACAAACACTCACACACACTCACCTCTCTCTCTTGCAGAGATTACCGGTCGCTCCTTCACCTCCTGCATGCTCTGTCGGCCTCTTTCTTCCTTCTTCATCCTCTTTGTCTTCTTCACCTCTTCAGCTCCTCTGACACTTCACACACATCCTCTTTGTGTGTGTGTGTGTGTGTCTGAATTATACATGTCCGTGAGGTGATAGAAACCTTATCCTGATCCGAGGCCCCGAGGCTTCCTCTTCCTCCTCTTCCTCCTCAGGATGAAGATCCTCTCAACAGGTCGGCTCTCCGGCTGAAACCAGAGGAAGCGACGCGTCTTCTGCAGGTTGAAGTCTTTTATTTGAGACGTGAAATGTCAGCGGCATCCTGCCCCGGGGCGTCGGGTTGCTGCACCTGACGTGTGTGTGTGTGTGTGTGTGTGTGTGTGTGTGTGTGTGTGTGTGTGGTGAACCTCTCGGCTGCAGCCAGTGTGTTGTAACTAATAGCGTCTCGCAGCACATGCTATTAAAAATGGAGGCCTTACACGGGTCTGCTGGATATTTAACTCTCTGTTGTCGCAGAGTAAATACATATTCACAGCAGAAGCTCGGTGATTTGTCGGCAGCTGATCTGGCTGCTGTCAGCGAGGTGAGCGCCTGCCAAGGAGGGAAAACAAACAACAACAACAACAACAACAACAACAACCACAACAACAACAACAACAGGCTCTTCCTCTCCTGGCCGGTGAATCACAACCATGAAAAGACAAAATGTACAAAACGTATCTTTCCTCAGTCGTGGAAACAACTACATAGAAGTACATTTACTGTATTTTACATATTACATGTATACAGAGATATGCAATATATAATACATTTAAGTACTTTTTTTATGCCGTCTGAATATTTAATATTGCTACTTCTTTACTGTTTTTATTACTGTTTGTTTATTTATTTGTTTATATATATTTCTTCCTATGTCTGTAATCCTGCAGTGTCCACACTGTGGGACAAATATAGGATTATTTTTTATCTTTTTTCTTATTATTTTGAGAATCGTTGTGATCGTGTGACTGCTCATGAGATGCTGGAGCGGTTCATGTTATATTTCATTTTAAGTGCCTCTTCAGCATTATTACTGTTTACTTTTTACTAGAATTAAAACTGCAATATTATTATTATTATTATTATTATTATTATTATTATCCGCAAGAAGCTGCATCCATGATAAATACTCAGGTCACACATTGAAGCTCCAGGACGAGGTTCCAGTGAGATGAGGAAGTCACATTGAGGGCAGACAGCGCCACCGTGTGGACGGATCATTACCTTCAAATATGCACCTGAGGCATCATCTGATTAAATATTTGCTAAATTGGGCACATTTTATGATCAATAATGTGAGGATGAGAGGTTCAAACTGTTTCTTTTGGTGTAACCCTGTAGAGTCAGAAGGTTTAATCTCTTTGTGTCACTCCGGAAAATAAAATGTTCCTTAAAACCCGTCGTGTAAAACCATAAAGAACACAGAGGGACATGAGAAGTGTGCGTGCTGCTCGCTAACGAGGAAAACTCCTTTTGAGATAAAGATAAATATCTGCAAACACAGCATAACTTATTCTTAAGTCGTTAAGTAGTTAAGAAATCCACCGTAAAAGTCGGGTTACGAGCCGCTACTAGCTTCTGTGAGTGTCCCCCGCTAGCTCCACGCTGTCGCCAGCTAGCGCTGCTGCTAGCTCCCTGCTAGCTCCTCGACAACCATCGAAGGTGGCAGGGACGCAAGCAGTAGCAGCATGGAACTAGCAGCAGCACTAGCTAGCTACAGCGGGGAGCTAGCAGCAGCGCTAGCTAGCTACAGCGGGGAGCTAGCAGCAGCGCTAGCTAGCTACGACAGGGCTATTACGGCACCGAAAAGACCAGAAAGCATCGTACATGAGCTACAAAGTGTTTGCATGAACCAGATTAATAAATAATAACTGCTTTCTGACCAGTTTCATCTTCCTCTGATGGTGTCACGTCACGTATTGAGAGAAAACTGTGAGTCTGTCCCTTTGTGATGACATCATCTTGACCCAACAGCACTGCAGACGGACAACAGCTTCAGTCGTTGATATTTCTTTACTAACTAAACATAACTTAAGACATAAAACATAACTTTATACAGATTTAAATATGCTGGTACAATTCAGTACAAAAATAGAGGCAGTGAAACGTCTCCACACACACACACACATGTACACACACACACACACACACACACACACACACGGGTCACACACGATGCTGCTGCCACGTCTGTGGGCCGCCGCTCTGCACTTGGTCCTGTGTCTTTGCGTCCTGCGTGGACGCCCGTTGGCCACCAGATGGCGCTGCGGTTCCACCGGAGGAGACTGTGAGTGTGTTGGATTGTGTTGCGTTGAAGTTGTCGTTGTTCGCGCT
>NW_027176207.1:22159987-22194987 GCF_023055335.1 Clinocottus analis | reverse complement strand
GGAAGACCGTAAAAGTCGGCTTACAAGCCGCGTTTCCCCGCTTTAGCCAGCTAGCGCTGTTGCTAGCTCTACGCTAGCTCTACGCTAGCTCCCTGACAACCACCAAAGGTAGCGAGACCAGCCCCGGGTCGACGCCCGACTGCGGCAGCGGGGACACGAGCAGTAGCAGCAGCAAGCTAGCAGCAGCAAGCTAGCAGCAGCGCTAGCTTGCTAAAACGGGCCGCTAGCAGCAGCGCTAGCTCGCTACAGCGGGGACAGGTAGCAGCGGCTTTTACCCGACTTTTACTGTCGTCAATAAATCTGTAAAACGATTGTTAGTTGACTCTTAACCACATTTCCATGATTTAAAACCACATTTCTATGAGCGAACATTTAGAAAAAACGGACTTTTCCAGTTTTCCCATGAGCGTGAGAATATATTAATATTGTTGCATTCGGACAGGAACGACATGCTTTGAGGCTGTTTTACGATCTTTTGGGCCTTGAGATCGTTTAAACCCGACAGATGTTTGTCCAACATCCAGCCGGATGGATTTATACATATTTACTGGGAGAAACGGCGTGACTGTGATGTCATCGCCATGCGAAGGCGCTCTGGCCTTGATTACGCCCGTTAAGAGAGCGTCTCCACCCCGAAGGCCGAGCGCCGCTTCTGGAGGACAGATGAGCGGCGAGGACGTTACGGCCAAGAAGCCCTCGCTTCAGGGGCCTTTCCTCCATTTTTAGGGTCAAGAAATCCCACTTCATTCACTTCACGAGGAGGAGGAGGAGGAGGAGGAGGAGGAGGAGGAGGAGGGTTGTGGTTCTGGAGTGGAGCTGGAAGAGGCTCCTTCATCTGACAACGATTATCCTCTCGACAAACAAACGTGCTGACAGACCATTATTTTAACTTTCCTGGCGTTTTTTTGTGTTTTTTTGGAGATCGTTTCAACGTCCACGTCTCCTCGTCTCCATCACCTCATCCCATGGTGATAAACAAACAGGACGAGCCCCGAGGGAGGAGGGAGGAGAGGGAGTCCACACGAGAGTTTGAGAGGATTTGTTTTCAGAGGAACCAGAGACGTTCTATTCAGCAGGAGGCGTCACTTCAGACGTGTCGGGTTCTTCTGAGAAAAATGATTTTAACAAAAAGTAAAACTTTTAAAGTCTTTGTGAAGCGAAGAGTTACGACTCAGAGAGACACACACACACACACACGCACACACACACACACACACACACACACGCATTCCCACACACAGCATTGGGCTCACAGAGTGTTAAAGGGCGCTCTGTGCCCAGTGTTTTGCCTCTCAGGCATCAAAGAGACTCTTCTGGTTTGTGGACGTTTGGACAAAGACTCATGTGGAAAACATGATTCATATATATTTATATTTATATATTTATATATTTACATTGCTAGACTTACACGTACGAGGTCTCAACTCACTACAACTCACAACTCACTTCACAGACCGACGCTCGCGGCTCCTTCAGAACTCGTTTGGCATCCAGATATTTATTTTGAGATGAGAACATGATTCATGACGTCATCCTGGTTTTACTCCAGCACAATTATTCCTTTATCACCAGAAAGATAATGACCATAATGAGATGATTAACTGAAGATAATTGCCGCCCCTTTGTGGTTCAGTCAGGAGAGAAAATCATTTGAACGCTGTTTGTTTTTATTCTGTCTGCGTATGTAATACTACTACTACAGTACTATTATAGTACTATTGCAGATGCTCTAGTGTGTACTGTATTCATTGTACTGTGTGTCTTGCTGTGACGTCCCCTCTGCGACTAGTAAAGGATTGTCTTATCTTAAAGTGAAGATAAGAGCAGTTCAGGCACATTGTGTGCAATAAAAGTCAATGAGACAAGTCAAATTACAGATGAATCACTGTTAACACACATTGTGTCATCCCCTCCGACTCCATTACAACCTTACAAGTTGCCGCTAGTCCCCGGCTGCAGAGGGCTCCCCGGGGCCCAGGAATGTGGAGCGCTGGAGGTGGAGGTGTTCTCCTGGCCTCGCCTGATTGGTCGAGACCGGAGAGACGCCGGCTGACTCACCGGGTGTGTTTAGAGGATCTGCTACTGTTGTGGAGACTCTGAAGAGAATGGCCGGGGCAACCCGAGCGAAACAAACCCCTACACACACACACACACACACACACACACACTCAGAGACGCACACACACACACACGCACACACACACGCACTGTAAAACACTCTAACATGAACTCACAGTTGAGCTGCAGACATAAAGACTCAGTGATTTGCAGTTTGATCAACGTTCAGGTTGTATTGATCAATTCCAACGTGTTGAATTAACTCATTTGATCTAAATTGATTTTATAGACAGTCGATGTGTTTGAAAACTTTGATCCGTCCTAAAGACAGGACTCTGTAAATTAACATTTTTCGGCTTTTTTTTGCTTTCATTGTTCAAAAGGTAAGGATAAATCTAGACCGTACGATCCGATGACATCGTTACTGTAACCAGCAGACCAGAAGGATCTGTCTCTCCTCACGACGGAGTTCCTTCTTCATGTGTAAGTGGGCGAGCTTTACCCAGCATGCAGTTAGACGGTGTCATTTTATAAATGTACAATTATGAGTGTTACAAATTGTTTATGTGTCACAAACTGTTGTGTCGTGATGTTTACCTTGTAAAAGAGAGTTAGTTGTGTTTAATTGTTGTTATGAAGTTTTAACTATTTAACTATGACTAAAGTTAGAACCATGACTAAAGTTAGAACCATGACTAAAGTTAAAACTATGATGGATACGTAGCTTTGCCCTTCGTTTCATCTGAGTTCGTACAAACATTACAAATAAGTTTAAATAATGAGTATGTTTTAAGTTCGATACAAAGAATGGAGGTAGTACTCGTCGTGTATTTACTTAAGTACTCCTAACAATAAATACTTGAGTTAAGAGAACTCTCTTTAAGCATTTGTTTCCACTCAAAGGATTTAAGTTATTTAACTTAAATGGTTCAAGGCAATCGGTTTCCTTAAACTATTTGAGTTTACTCATCAGGTTTTACAGTGCACACACACACACACACACACACACACACACACACACACACACACACACACACACACACACACACACACACACACACACACACACACACACACACACACACACACAGAGTCGTCCAAAAACCGCCTCCACCTCAGCTTGCCTCTCTGTTTCTACACTGTTAGTGGGCTCTGCCCTGCCCTCAGGGTGTGTTAACAGGTGTGTGCGTGTGTGTGTGTGTGTGTGTGTGTGTGTGTGTGTGTGTGTGTGTGTGTGTGTGTGTGTGTGTGTGTGTGTGTGTACACACTAGGGAACAGAACAGGGATTACAGCGTGATGGACGCCGCTTTTCCTCTCGGTTCGATTCCCAGGTGAAGAGCTCCGAGCTAATCAGGTCGTATTATTTCAGGTCCTAAAGCCTCAAAGCCCCGAAAACTCCTCAAGGCGTCGGCGGGGCGGCGTGTGTGTGTGTGTGTGTGTGTGTGTGTGTGTGTGTGTGTGTGTGTGTGTGTGTGTGTGTGTGGGGATTAGGTGTGAGGATCAACCCGGAACATTCCCCCGCTACATAAAAGGCTGTCCAGCGAGAGCAAAGAGAGGATGAGCTCACCAGGAGGAGAGGGCGTTGTTTTCATTCGTCACACACACGCCTACGCCCGTCCAGGTGTGTGTGTGTGTGTGTGTGTTGTGTGTGTGTGTGTGTGTGTGTGTGTGTTGTGTGTGTGTGTATGTGTGTGTGTGTGTGTGTGTGTGTGTGTGTGTGTGTGTGTGAAGGGGATAACGAGAGAAGACAAGAATGTTGATCTGGTTGTCCGTTTCTTTAAACCTCTTTAAGCTCGCCAACGGAGCCGCAGAACAAAGCTCAGAAGGGAACGCCGCGCGCCGCGTCAAGCTAACGCTGCGCGGCGGCTAAACAACGAGCTGCTAGACACACAGAAGTTACACCGACGTCCTGCCGGAGGAACAGAAGGGAACAGTTAATAGAAAGAAACAGTCAAAGGAGCTCCATGTCGTGAAAAGCTAAAGAGTCTCTGCTTCCCGGCCAAGAAAACGCCTGAACGCATCGCCGCACGTTGTTATTACAGCTAATGAAACACGCGAGACACCACGTGTTAATTAATCCCAACCTGGAGCGACATCAGCGCCTCAGGAAGAGGAGCTGAAAGACAAACGATGAACCAGACATCGAGAACCCGATCCTTCAGATGCCTTCAAGAGGTCATGTGACCCAAAGAGGTCATGTGACCCAAAGAGGTCATGTGACCCGTGTTCAAAGAGAACAAACAACTCACCAACAGAACATTTATTCACTTTTCATATTCTATGTTTTCCTTTCATTTTCTAAATCACTTGGATGTTCGTTTAAATTCATTTTATCTCTCTTCATTTTCCTGTTGTATCGATACTGTGAGATGTGTTTTATTTGTTTCATCATTATCATTTTATTTATTTCTTTTTAGTATTTTTTCATATTTTTTGTATTTTTTTCATATTTTTGTATCTTTTGTATTTTTGTATTTTTATATTTTCTTTACTTTTTTTGTATTTCTTTTTGTATTTTTGTATTTTCTTTACTTTTTTGTATTTTTTGTATTTTTTGTATTTTTTGTATTTTTTTAATGTTTGAAATTTTTTTGTATTAATTAACTAATTTTAAATTAATTTTGTAAAGCCCAAAATCACAAATACAAACTTGCCTCCGAGGTCTTCACATCTGTCAACATATTGCATGTGTTCTTTAGTATAATATACGTATATAACATATGTGTAGAAGTATATATTTTAAGACGAGCTCCCGCTGGTTGACCCGTTCTCACAGGAACATTTGACGCTTTGTTCCCGTCCCGTCCCAAACTCTCTGTTCCAGCCCGACGGCTGGAGGTCACGGGCTCTGATCTCTAGAGACTAAACTAAAGGGATTTGATCTCTAGAGACTAAACTAAAGGGATTTGATCTCTAGAGACTAAACTGAAGGGATTTGATCTCTAGAGACTAAACTAAAGGGATTTGATCTCTAGAGACTAAACTAAATGGATTTGATCTCTAGAGACTAAACTAAAGGGATTTGATCTCTAGAGACTAAACTAAAGGGATTTGATCTCTAGAGACTAAACTAAAGGGATCTGATCTCTAGAGACTAAACTAAAGGGATTTGATCTCTAGAGACTAAACTAAAGGGATTTGATCTCTAGAGACTAAACTAAATGGATTTGATCTCTAGAGACTAAACTAAAGGGATCTGATCTCTAGAGACTAAACTAAAGGGATTTGATCTCTAGAGACTAAACTAAAGGGCTCTGATCTCTAGAGACTAAACTAAAGGGCTCTGATCCCTGGAGGGTCTGGGTTCAGTGCTCACACTCACCCACGTCCAGGATGTCCAGCGTGATGACGTGGGAGGCGGCGCGGCCCAGCTGGTTGGAGGCCTCCACCCAGATCTCGTACGGCGTGAAGAGGTGGAGGTCCCGCGTGATGCTGCAGGAGTACGGCTGCGTGTGTGTGTAGTCCTCACACTCCTTCTCCTTCCCGTACCACCTGCAGGGAGCATGCCACGGTGAGCAACGCTGCCAGGACTTTCCAGGACTTTTCCAGGATTTTAAACCAAATGTCATGCCTTTAAACCACATTTCCAATTATTTTCCAGGACTTTAAATGAATTTTCATGACTTCAAACCGATTTTCCATAACTTTTCTATAACTTTAAACAAAATTCCATGACTTTAAACCAAGTTTCCATGACCTTTCCATGACTTTATACCTAATTTATTTGTATTACTATATTATATATTTTTATTTCTTTTCCAGGCCTTGAATTATCCATTTTAAACTTCCATTGCTTTTCCAGGTTTTCCATGACCCTGCTGGGAGCATGATGCTCCTGCAGCCTCTGCATGCACGGCAACGCAACTTCCTCTCTGCATGCAGGGCAATGCAACTTCCTCTCTGCATGCAGGGCAATGCAACTTCCTCTCTGCATGCACGGCAATGCAACTTCCTCTCTGCATGCAGGGCAATGCAACTTCCTCTCTGCACGTGGCTCCCTGCTGGAGAGCCTCTCCCCTGCTGAAGGAGGCTTCCCCTCTGGTTTCATTTTGACTCATAAGATCTGCCAAAGAGATATTTTTTGTCTGTTTTTCTGCATCTCAGATTCATCAGAAAATCCTGGAACATGTTTGACTAACATTAGCAATCGGCTGCAGTTCAGATGTTTACCTCTGTGTGTGTGTGTGTGTGTGTGTGTGTACCTGAGCTTGTACTTGAGTGTGTACTGGGTGCTGATGTTGGTCTCTCCTCGGCCTCCGGGCGCCCAGCTGCACGTCAGGTCCTTGGTGTTCCTGGACCAGCAGGTCAGGTTGACCGGCTTCTCTGGAGGCACTGAGAGGAGCGAGGGAGGAGCAGAGGGGAGAAAAGAGGAGAAGAGGAGAAGAAAGCAGACGTGAGAGACAAAAGAGAGCAGCGCAGAGACAAAGACGGAGGAACAAAGTCACCTGCAGCCATGACGGCAGTGTTCCTCACCCACGAGGGCTGTGCTGCACAAATTGGTGTGTTCTTCTCCTAATTGGCAGGAGTGTGTGTGTGTGCGTGTGTGTGTGTGTGTGTGTGTGTGTGTGTGTGTGTGTGTGTGTGTGTGTGTGTGTGTGTGTGTGTGTGTGTGTGCTGTCTGAGTCGGTCAGACTCTGGATCCCTGCCAACATTCCTCGTCTCAGAACACGGGGTGCTCAACACCAGCGTCGCAGAGATTAGGATCATGCTTCTCCGTGTGTGTGTGTGTGTGTGTGTGTGTGTATGTGTGAGAGTGTGTGTGTGTGTGTGTGACAATGCAAGCGTTTCTTCATGTTGGAATTTTTTCATCTCGTCTTAGATTAATGCCACGTATGTTTCTGTACATGAGAACTCCAAAAAAGGAGCAACAAAAATAGCAAAAGAAAAGGTGTGTGTGTGTTCGTGTGTGTGTTTGTGTGTGTGTGTGTGTGTGTGTACTTCTATCTTTGAGAGCACCATTTTTAGAGCGAGGCTGCTCCTCACTTCCACAAAGGGCTGTTTCCAGTTATTGGACGAGTCCACGGTTTATTATTACAACTTACTCCTGTAGCTCCCAGCGGCTGTTTCCATCGCTCATCACAAGGAACCAACTCCCTGAGATGTCAAACTATTTCTTGAAGATACAAAGAAAGAGAGTGTATTGCAGGGCGTCGCATCGAGGAGAACAGAGAACACTTGTGTGCTTCGGTACGTACAGAAAGACGTGACCTTTGACCTGTGAGTGATCGTGTGAGTAAAGGACCACACAGGTGAGCGAGGCCTCTCGCTGGCCTCAAAGTCTGTCTTCTAGAAACCCTTTAAAAAGGTCTAGAAACCTTTTCAAGTCTAGAAAGCCTATGAAAACGGTGTAAAAGGTAACTCTGATGACATCACTGTGACATCATCAGGGTTCCTACACCTTTTAAAAGGTAGAAACCCTTTTGAAAAAAAGATCTAAAAGTTTTTAAGACCTTTTTTAGAGGTCAGAAACATCACTGTGACGTCATTAGTTTTCTAGAAACCCTTTAACGAGAACAGAGGACACTTGTGTACTTCGGTCCTCATACGTACAGAAAGACCTGACCTCTGACCTGTGTGTGACTGTGTGAGTAAAGGACCACACAGGTGAGCGAGGCCTCCCGCTGGCCTCAACGGGAGGACACCGAGCATAAAGTACAGGCTGCTACTTCCTTATGGTTCCCTTTATTCACATTTCCTTTCCTCCTGTTTTGGACTCAGGTATCTGGTTCCAACAGGTTTTATTTCCTGACTCCTGTCCAGCACTGAAACAGTCTCTCTCTCTCTTGTCCCACCATTAATGACTCTTTCTGTCTGCAACGAGACAAAAGCAGAGACGCTGAACCAAATAAAAACCCTGATAAAATGACTTACTGCCCACGTAGAGGCAGGATCCGGCCAGGATGTGTCCCTTGTGGTTGTGGCAGACCAGGTTGTCTCCGGACGTCTGGCGGGAGGCGTTGAGGCCGGCCAGCGTCACGCTCAGGTTGGTGGCGCTCAGCACTCGGTACAGCGAGCCGGGCAGCTGCTGGCCGTTGAGCGTCCAGAACAGGGAGCTGGCGTGCACGCCGAGGTCCGGGTGCACCCAGCAGCTGGCCGTCAGGCTGGAGCCCATGCGCAGGACCGGGTCCTGGGGGTAGATCACCGCGACATCTGGAGGACGTGGACGGCAGAGGTACGGGTGAGGATCAGTCTGCTCGGTTTATTCTACTCAGTATGTCTGAAGAGACATTTTAAACGGTCTAGACGGTAGAAACCCTTGAAAAAAAGGTCTAAACGGTCTAGAAACATCGCTGTGGCGTCGTCAGAGTTTTCTAGAAACCTTTTTAAAAAGGCCTAGAGACTCTTTTAAGTCTAGAAACCCTTTAAAAAAGGTCCAGAATCCTTTTAAGTCTAGAAACCCTTTAAACAGGTCTAAAAGATAACCCTGATGACATCACTGTGACTTCATCAGGGCTTCTAGACCTTTAAAAAAGGTAGAAACCCTTTTTTAAAAAGGTCTAAAAGGTCTAGAAACATCGCTGTGGCGTCATCAGTTTTCTAGAAACCTTTTTAAAAAGGTCTAGAGACTCTTTTAGGTCTAGAAACCTTTTAAAAAGGTCTTAAAGGTTTTTCAGACCTACCCTCTTTAATAGGTATAGAAACCCTGATGATGTCACAGTGATGTCATCAGGGTTTCCTTTTAGACCTTTTTATAGGCTTTCTATACTTAAATGGGTTTCTAAAGACATTTTTAAAGGGTTTCTAGAAAACTATAATGACGTCACAGTGATGTTTCTATACCTTTATAAGGTGGAAGCCCTTTAAATAACAGTCTAAACGTTGTTTTAGACTGTTTTAAAGGTCTAGAAAAACATCACTGTGATGTCATTTGAGTTTTCTAAAAACCCTTTAAAAAGGTCTAGAAACCCTTTTAAAGGGTCTAGAAGGTGATTTCGGGTCTAGAACGTCACTGTGACATCATAGACCTTCTAAAAGGTCTTGGAACCCTGGACCATTGACGTCCAGGACCAATGACGTCGTCAAAGTTTTCTAGAAACCCTTTAAAGAAGGTCTGTGGTTTTAGGGTTTAGCTTGAGAGGTACAAACATCTTTGTCATGTATGTGTTCATGTTTATTGAATATGCATCATGTTGTCACATTTACAGCTGCAGTGCAACATTTAAAACGTGTCCCTGAACGCTTCACAGTGCTTTGAGTCCTTTTTAAAACTTATTTGTGTTTCCTTACAGCAGCAGAGGAGATCCAGAGAGCAGAAAGCGTTACACAACTTCAGGAACACACAACACTTTGTCCGACCGCTGCGAGCCGGAGCCCGGGGGCCCGATTCCATTCATCTGGCCTGACAGACATTGTGAAGTCCTTCTCCTTTGAAGCTCCGCACCTACGTCAACATCACAACTCCCCCAGCGGCGCCCGCTTTGACACGGGCACGCCCCGGACACGAACATCCACGCACACGCGTGAAGACCCACACACGCGTGCACAGAGGGCGGCGGCCTCAAAGGCGCTCCGTGATTAGCCGAGGACGCGCCGATCCGCTGAATAACAATCAGTGTTTATGGATTCCAGACGCAGAGGAGCTCCTTCACACCCTGGAAGCTCTGATGGGAGCCAGGAGGAAGGTCAAGGACGGGAGGAGGAAGAGGAAGAGGACGAGGTGGAGGACGAGGAAGAGGACGAGGTAGAAGACAAGGTGGAGAAAGAGGCAGAGGTATAGGACAAGGAAGAGGAAGAGGTGGAGGAAGAGGAAGAGGTATAGAGGACGAGGTAGAGGACCAGGTAGAGGAGGAAGAGGAAGAGGTGGAGGACGAGGGAGAGGAAGAGGTGGAGGACGAGGAAGAGGACGAGGTGGAGGGAGAGGAAGAGGTGGAGGACGAGGAAGAGGTGGAGGGAGAGGACGGGGTCGAGGAAGAGGACGAGGTAGAAGATAAGGTGGAGAAAGAGTCAGAGGTAGAGGACGAGGAAGAGGTAGAGGACGAGGAAGAGGACAAGGTGGAGGACGAGGAAGAGGTAGAGGAAGAGGAAGAGGTAGAGGACGAAGACGAGGACGAGGTCGGGGACGAGGTCGCGGCTGGTTTTAATCTCTAACGCAGAAAGAGAAGACTTGTCTTTCTGGTCCTCAGAAGGTCTCTGTGACGTCGTCTCCTCGTTCTAAAGGAGGATTCCTCTCCTCTCGTCCATGAGACGGCTTTAGAGAAGCTGTCTGTCTCTCTGTCTGTCTCTCTGTCTGTCTGTCTGTCTCTCTGTCTGTCTCTCTTGTCTGTCTCTCTGTCTGTCTCTCTGTCTGTCTCTCTGTCTGTCTCTCTGTCTCTCTGTCTGTCTCTCTGTCTGTCTCTCTGTCTGTTTCTCTTGTCTGTCTCTCTGTCTGTCTCTCTGTCTGTCGCTCTGTCTGTCGCTCTGTCTGTGGGCTCAAGCAGCGCTGCGTGTGTTCACGGTCACGCTTTACTGACAATGAGTCGGGAACACGCCACCTCCTATTGTTGTTAAAAGCTTTAACTGACGCTGGCGTCTGAAGAGAAGATGTCGTACTTTGTGTTACAGTCTGACAGGACGTGTGTACTGAGGGATGTGAGAAAGTACTTTTATGTATAATAATACCTTCATTTATATAGAGCCTTTCAAAACAAAGTTTACAAAGAGCTCTCCAGAGAAGCAAAGCAGAGACACAACTGAACAAAACGAATGAATACAACACAACCAAACAAATCACCAAGCAGAAAACACACAAAAATATCAAATATACAAACAGAAGTGCACTAGTGACGATAAAAGGAGGACATTTTGGGGGATTTCCCTGCCTTTCAGACTCAAATCTGTGTCTATAAAAGCATCAAGTCCAACATGAATGCCTGTTTAAACGCTAACAGTACACATGAACTCAGACTTTACGGGATCAGGAGCCACGCTGGAAGCTAATTATACGTTGGGAGAGGACTCCAGGTCTGAAGCGCAGTGTGTCTGTGGCGTCGGTAAACCACAGCCTGAGTGAGCGGGGAGCAGCCTCCATTATCACAGTGAATAAAACCCTAATGACCAAATTAAGCTGTGTAGTAAACGGCGGGCAGCTCGTGATCCCGGCCCCTGCTGCTCTACTTTATTTTATTAGCGCCTTTCAAACAGGATGAACGGCAGCAGATCCTCTCATAAAATATTTTAAAAAAAACTAATCCAGCCACTTAACCGCGGGGGGAAGCGGACACAACCGAGATTTATTTAGGTTACTGTGCATTAAAGCTGCCGGTTAACATTCCCCACAGCCCGAGCCAGTGATGTCACTGTTTCTGGGTCACACACACACACACACACACACACACACTGCTCTGCATGTGTTAAAGGAGTTATGGGCTGGCTTGTTGGGACGCAGCCTCCCGGGACAACAGGACTCATCAATAACACCCCGAGGTGTCGAGAGGGCCGAGGGGAAGTCGTCCTCCTGCAGCGGGTCTGGAGGGAGTCCACCGTGTGGATCCCAACACGGCCCTGACGTAAGGATACTGGAGCATGTTTAAAAGCATATTTACATATTGTATCCTCCTCCAGAAACCTTGAATAGAGAGTTAAAGTGAGCTTTAAGTGTTGTTTGACCTTCTATAATATTCATTTAATGCTAAATAACCATGGTGAGCAGTTTGTTAGCACTGATTTACATCCTGTTGAAACAGGATTTACATGTTTTATTACAATAAAATGTGTTATATGCTATATAGAAACCTTATATTAACAGTTAAAGTTTCCTTTAAGTGTTTTTTCTACCTTCTTTAATACCTCTAGTACATTCCTATAATGCTATAAACACGGTGAACAGTTTGTTAGCACTGATTTACATCCTGTTGAAACAGGATTTACATATTTTAACATGATAAAATGTGTTATATGCTATACGTATAAGGTTTCTATATACATATAGAAACCTTATATTAACAGTTAAAGTGACCTTTAAGTGTTTTCTACCTTCTTTAAACATTCCTATAATGCTATAATCATGGTGAGCAGTTTGTTAACACTGATTTACATCCTGTTAAAACAGGATTCTCATCTTTTATCCTCGTTTAGAAACCTTATATTGACCTTTAAGAGTTTTTCTACCTACTGTAATACTTCATATAATATTCCTATAATGTTATATAATCATGGAGAGCAGTTGTTATGCCATGTTTGCACTGATTCACATCCTGTTAAAACTATATTTACACATGTTATCCTCTTATAGAAACTTTATATATAGAGTTAAAGTCACCTTTAAGTGTTTTTTTTTACCTTTTATAATATTCCTATAAGGCTATATAATCATGGTGTGTTGTTTTAATCATGTTTTTATCATGTTTATCATGTTTTTATGTGACGTTAGCACTGATTCACATCCTGTTTAAATTGTATTTACACATTTTATCCTCGTGTAGAAACATTATGTAGAGTTTAAGTCACCTTTAAGTGTTTTTACCCTGCTGTGCATCCTGTAAGCAGCACTGTTGTCTTCACTTTTAAAACTTTACATCGTCTTCATCCCGCATTAATATCCTCGTTATGATCCTCTAATATCCATAAGAAGTCGTCAGTGTTGACTAACACACCCTGCGTGTCGTCAACGTGTTAAAAACACACATGCATCTGTTTCTGCTTCAGACTCGCGCACGGGGACGCGGTCACGCACACAGCTGTTGAAGAGAGGCACCTTTGGGTGACACCGAGACGCCGCTGCTGTTAGTGAGGGGCCGAAAACAGGGCAGCACCCCACCCACACACCCCACACCCCAACACCCCCAAAACCATGTGCACGTGAGTACTTACGTGTGGACAGACACCGCGCAACGGGAGCGCGCAGCAGGAGGAAGAGACAGCAGACATCCAGCACGACGCTCATGTTCCACCCAGTGTCTCTCTCTCTCTCTCTCTCTCTCTCTCTCTCTCTCTCCCTCGCGTTGTTGTGATGTCGCCTTTTCTTTTACTCTGTTCTCTTCTCTTCTTCTTCTCCTCGGTCCTGGAGATAAATTACGCACAGTGGTTTAAAAAAAAAAAAAAGAAAAGAAGAAGAAAAACCTCTCAGCTCGGGTTCCAGAAGCTGAAAGCTCCGGATCAGGAGAAGAAAGGATCAAGGAGCGCGCGAGAGAAGAGTGACCCGGTTAGTGACGTCACCCTGCGAGCACCCACAAGGCGAACCCGTCCTCGGTACCGTGTGGAGGAGCCGAGTCTGTCCGCTGCTTCATGCTTCCTGCAGCTCAAGCTCACAAGTTCATACTTTATAAGCCCCTCCTCCCTCCTCCTCCTCCTCCTCCTCCTCCTCCTCCTCTCTCTCTCTCTCTCTCTCTCTCTCTCTCTCTCTCTCTCTCTCTCTCTCTCTCTCTCTCTCTCTCTCTCTCGGTGATGAGGACTCAGTCTGTTTCTTTCCGTGCTGCAGGTCAGCTGCTGAGTCACTGACAGACTATTGTGTCTTTATATAAATATATATTTATATATTTAAATCATGTGTATACCTCTTTGTCCTTTGACTGTGACTCAGACTTTTTTATTTGCAAAAATCACCAAAGTTTAAGTAGCATTCAGAATTACATTATAAATATTTAAGAAACGCAATATTTTGAAGAGGAAACAAGTCATTCTTCCTTTTATGAATCATTTTATTTGCTTA
This sequence comes from Clinocottus analis, assembly GCF_023055335.1. NCBI lineage: Eukaryota > Metazoa > Chordata > Actinopteri > Perciformes > Cottidae > Clinocottus > Clinocottus analis. The sequence continues at coordinate 22,181,303 of NW_027176207.1, read as the reverse complement.
TTTCCAAGACTAGTTGTGATCTTACATGTCTCGTATTTTCTCTTTACTCTGCTGCTGGAAATCCTGCTGCAGGAGTAATGAAGGATCTTATCTTATATTATCTTATCTTATCTTATCTTATCTTATAATTATCTCATCTTAACTTATTCTTTCTCATCTGAAGTCTTTCTTGGTCTGGTTGGACTTGGAGCCTCAGGTAGCTGCTGGTTGCTAATGCTAATGTTTTGGTCGTGTGCTACTAGCACGCTAAATGTTAGCATGTAGCTCTATCTTGTGTTTGTGACTTTTGGGAGACGTTTCTTTACGTCTAACCGATCCAGACTTCAGACGTCGTCGTTCCTCTGCTCCTTAAAGCATATATATATATATATATATATATATATATATATATATATATATATATATATATATATATATATATATATATATATATAAACGTCCTGGGCTTTGCTAACGGGGCTCATTTGCTAACTGGATTTCAGGAGTAACTCTACAACATGGCTGACGGATCAGGAAGTGATTTGCTTCAGACCATAAAAGGCTCTTAGTTCAGCCTCGGGGTTAACTTGTAGGCTTAAATTAAACGTGTGTAACGTTAACTAATCCCAGAGCTGGATTAAGACAGTCTACAACATGGCCGCCTCGTTCAATGCAATACTTCACATTAAACTGCGCTGTGGTTCATCCTCGGGGATCAACGTTGAAGGAAATGATCATACGAGGTTTCTCTTCCCATACAAACAATAAACAATGACGTCACAGTTGCGTTGCTGTTGTCGTGAACACGTCTCTGTTGCTGAAGACACTCTGAACACACACACACTGTCTGACTTATTTCACATGTATTAATGACCTTCCAGTCAGAATGACCTTCATGGAGGACGTGGACAGGAATCCCAGCAGTTCCAGTTATGACTGAATGACCAACAACTTCCTGTCAGCCTGAAGCAACTCAATGAAGCTCATTGTTTGTTCTTGTGCTTCTCCTCCTGTGACAAGCAGGAAGAACTTCTTCTGTGTGAAAGAAAAACCTTCTGAACAGGTCGACTATAAAAGCATCTTTTACTTTAATAATCCATGGAGTAAATATACCTTTTCCAAAAAAACATTAATGATCTGATAAGAAGGAGAAGAAGAACCAGAAGAACAAGAAGTAGAAGAAGAAGAAGAAGAAGTAGAAGAAGTAGAAGAAGAAGACGACGAAGAAGAAGAAGTAGAAGAAGTAGAAGAAGAAGACGAAGTAGAAGAAGAAGAAGAAGAAGAAGAAGAAGAAGAAGAAGAAGAAGAAGAAGAAGAAATAGAAGAAGAAGAAGAAGAAGAAGTAGAAATAGAAGAAGAAGAAGAAGAAGTAGAAGAAGAAGACGAAGAAGTAGAAGAAGACGAAGAAGTAGAAGTAGAAGAACAACAACAGGAACCAGAGGAACCAGCACGCTGAAACTGGAGCAGCTGAATGGAATCCTGCCGTCATTAATTGTGTTATTTAAACATGTGCTTCCGATACTGAGACAAGTCAAAATATGTACAAGTGAGGAGTCGCCTCAGCTCAGTGGGAGTCCTGCAGAGGAAGAGGAGGAGGAGGAGGAGGAGAAGGAGAAGAAGAAGAAGAAGAAGAAGAAGAAGAAGAAGAAGAAGAAAAACCCAAATTCTCCTCGCGTCCGTCTCCTTTAGCGTGACTAATATTCGACTATTCGACTAATGACACACACACACACACAGACACACACACAGATTCGTTCCGGTCGGACCGGCGGTGAGTCGGCGGTGACCTTTGACCCCCTCTGGTCCACAATGTCCCTCTTTCTCCTCCCTCAGAGGGGACTCTTGTTCGAGGGGGTGAGTTCCCGCTCGAGCCGCCGGCAGCGACGCCGTCCAGGAAATGTGAACGGAGACCCGTGACGGTGTTGTTGGTGTCACTTCCCGGTCAGCGTTAGCATCGTCGCTTCATGACGGCGACTTTTTGTCCCTGTGTCACTATGCAGAGACAAACACACTCGCACAGATGCGTGCAACACAGTCAAACACACACACAGACACACACACAGACACACACTCACGTTGCCATTCAAATACCACATCTTCCATCCAGACTGCCCTTAATCCAAAACACCGCAGGAGAGAGAGAGAGAGAGAGAGAGAGAGAGAGAGAGAGAGAGAGAGAGAGAGAGAGAGAGAGAGAGAAGAAGATGACTGTTGAGAGGCGCTGAAACTCAGTAAAGATGGAGACATGTGAGGGGAGAGGAGGACAAGTCAGAGAGATTAAGAGAGAGCAGTTAAAAGCAGCTGTCTGTCGTGCTAGCAAGGCGGCTCTTTGTCGTGCTAGCAAGGAGGCTCTCTGTCGTGCTAGCTGTGTGGCTCTTTGTCGTGCTAGCAAGGAGGCTCTCTGTCGTGCTAGCAAGGAGGCTCTCTGTCGTGCTAGCTGTGTGGCTCTTTGTCGTGCTAGCAAGGAGGCTCTTTGTCGTGCTAGCAAGGAGGCTCTCTGTCGTGCTAGCAAGGCGGCTCTCTGTCGTGCTAGCAAGGCGGCTCTCTGTCGTGCTAGCAAGGCGGCTCTCTGTCGTGCTAGCAAGGCGGCTCTTTGTCGTGCTAGCAAGGAGGCTCTCTGTCGTGCTAGCGAGGCGGCTCTTTATCGTGCTAGCAAGGCGGCTCTTTATCGTGCTAGCAAGGCGGCTCTCTGTCGTGCTAGCAAGGCGGCTCTTTGTCGTGCTAGCGGGGTGGCTCTTATAATACTGTATAAGTAATAAAATGCATTTTTATAAGTATGTTTAATTTAATTATTATAATTTTTTTTTTAAATGATTTTTTGTGAAATCTTTTGAAAATTTTCCACACTTTCTTTTTAATGTTTGGAGAGAAAAAAAGTTGATTGTTATGCACTTTTCACCGAGTAGGATTGAAAACATAAAGAGTTTACATTTATGTGACTTTTACCGGAAAAGTCTGGAAGGACCGGAGCAGCAACCGAGGAACAATCGCAGGGAACGAGGGATGGAGAGAGAGAGAGAGAGAGAGAGAGAGAGAGAGAGAGAGAGAGAGAGAGAGAGAGAGAGAGAGAGAGTAATCAAGGAGATCAGGACGTTTCCTCTGTAATACCCTCAGGCCACAATCCTCCTGATTGGAGGTTTTGTTTGAAGAGGTCAAGACCATCAGTACCTTGTTAAGGAGACGCTGTGTCCAGAGGAATGAAGCTGACTCCTTCCTGAGGAATCCAACGGGGGATACTGCGTCTGTGTGTGTGTGTGTGTGTGTGTGTGTGTGTGTGTGTGTGTGTGTGTGTGTGTGTGTGTGTGTGTGTGTGTGTCTGTCTGTTTCTGTCTGTGTGTGTTTGCTGAAGACAGAGAGAAAGCACCCGATGTTTGAGAAAGAGACAAAGTTTGTGTGTGTGTGTGTGTGTGTGTGTGTGTGTGTGTGTGTGAGTGTGTGTGTGTGTGTGTGTGTTGATAGAGCCACTAGAAGGAGCGGTGCAGCAGAGGAATCAGACTCAAGCATCAACCCCCTCCTCACATAGTTTCTGAAGCGCTGGCATTCACTGCAATAATGCATGACAGATGTACGTCCACCAGCTCTCTGTCTCTCTCTCTCTCTCCATCTCTCCGTCTCTCTCTCCATCTCTCCATCTCTCTATCTCTCTCTGTCTTTCATAATCAATGTGGATGAACGACATTAGTAGAAACCTCATGGTGGGATGCAGCTACAAAACATTTTATTCATAGTTTAACTGCATTATATTGTTTTTCTGCAGCTTTTTATACTGTCAAATGTAACATTTTATACAATATAGTCAATCCATATATATATATATATATATATACATACATGTTTACATATATACATATATATACACACACACATATATATATATATATATATATATATATATATATATATATATATATATATATATATATGTATGTATGTATGTATATTAAATGTTTTCAGTTCTTTACATTTAATATTCAGTCTAACAGAAATACAGAGGGTTCAACTCTCTGAATTTCTGCTTTATATGTTAAGTAAGTGTTTAATATCAGCAGTTTAATATAAGTAATTTGCAATATTTTAATTTTAGCCACATTTAAAAGGAAAATACTTAGCAGAGGTGCAGATGTGCGTGTGTTGCTGTGTTCAAGCAGCAGAGGGCAGCACTGCACAGAGCATCACCTCTTCTACCAACAGGAAGGAAACTCAGTGCTGCTCCTTCCAGCACACAGACTTAAAGGACACCTGCAGCACGTTCATGTCCAGAGAGGTCGAGGTCGAGAGGGCGGCCCAGAGGTCAAGCCGGCCCAGAGGTGAAGAGGGCGGTTCAGAGGTCAAGAAGGCGGCCCAGAGGTCATGGGTTGGCCCAGAGGTCGAGGTGGATGCCAGAGACAGGTGCAGGAAGAGACTCCACCTGACAGAACAGACTGCTGCAGCTTTCTGCTGCGTCACCGTGCTGTTGTACTTTGTGTGATCACTTCCTCGTAGCCGTGAATGGACTGAAAGCCTCTGAAACACACGCAGCGGCTCACCAGAACACAGACATCAAATATTGTATTGAACGTCTGTTTTGTCAAGTAACTATATGCACTTCACTCTTTTTTTATTTTCATTTTGTGCTATTGGATCAGCATATATTATTTATTAATAATAATAACTAATACTTAACACTTCTCCTCCGTGACTCAGTGTACACAACGACACGTTGCATTAACGACATGTGAGCAGTTCAAACACAACATTAGAATAAAATAACTCAACATTAGCGGCGCTAACAGACGCGTGCTAGCCGCGCCTCCACAGTTCCTCTTCACCTTCCTGGAAGAGTTCATCACCAACAAAAGCAGCTTACTGTCAGTGATCCTGGTGTTTATTGTCCATAATTTGAGACGCTTATGTGTTTATTGCGCGGTGAAGACGCTTGAGGTTAAGTATTTACAGAGGATTTAAAAAAACATATATAAAACCTGCAGAATAACCTGATCTGATCTGCACATGTGACCCAGAAGGAATATTTAAAAAGTCAAACGTTGGAGACGGAAATGAGCCAAAAATAGTGAATTGCATTGAAATGAAATGTGTGTGTGTCTGTGTGTGTGTGTTGTGGATAATTATACATGACGGCGCTAACAACACGTCTGGGACAAACGCTCTAATTACACTTTAATAACGTCATAAATCAATTATCTATCGATGATCCTGTATGTGAGACACACGCTCACATACGTGACCTTTTCAAACTACTTTTTAAGGTTACAAATGTCAATGAAGTGTGTATATATATTTAAACTCTTATTTTTTCTTTATATGGAATGAATTATCTTCTTTAATTCTTAATACAAATATAAATAATACATTTAGTTAATGTGCCGCTTCTCGTGGTACTTAAAGACACCTGACAAAACATTTTTAAAACCATCATATAATCACTAAAACAGAGGAATAAACAATAAGAGCGTGGAGCACACTTTCACACATTAAAAGCTCTTTCATTGATAATAATTTAGGATATAAATATAACAGCATTTTGCTCCAATATAACTTATTTTAATATATTAGATTTACTTTATTTATAGTATTGCATGTAATGATAGACAAACTACAGTGAGTAGTTATAGTGCTGAAGGTTGACCTGCAGTTCTGTTGCATCCTTATCCTCATCCTCACCATCATCCTCATCCTCACCATCATCATCGTCACCATGAGCAGTTATAAATAACCATCTCTGTCTCCGGTGATGAAAGGAGCATTGGTAAGCTGCTCAACAAGTCTGTTTTTGTTTTTCTAACAAAAAAAATGCAGGGGAAGAAAAACATGCCAGGTGGCCACCTGCCAGGGGGCGTGGCCATCGTTTAAAGGGGCGTGACTATCATTTAAGGGGCGTGAATTTCGCGTAATATATATATATATGTATATATATATATATATATATATATATATATATATATATATATATATATATATATATATATATATATAACGTTTTCATTCCTCAGGGCCTGCAGAGTGCTTCATATCGCTCTCATGATTCATAAATATAACTTCTTCTTGGGAAACCCTGTGGATTTCCTGTGTGTGTGTGTGTGTGTGTGTGTGTGTGTGTGTGTGTGTGTGTGTGTGTGTGTGTGTGTGTGTGTGTAACCCCGTTTCAGCAGTGTCACGCTTACATAATCATGAATCAATCCTCCAGCTCCAGTTTGAGGAATGGCGCTCGCGCAACTTGTTGCCGTATATACATACATTGCTGTGTGCGCGCGCGCGCCGCCGCGGTGTCTTTGAAGCGGCAGAGTTGCTGAGTCATGTTGAGGCATTAATCCCCCCCTCCAGCTCCACCTCCTCCACCTCCAGCAGCAGCAGCAGCGACATCTCGGCTCTCTCCCCGCGGCTTCACCCCGAACCCTGCGACGCGTGTCCCGGGCTGCTGCCGCTCTCTCACCGGCTTCGTCCCACCCGCCACCGGGGACCGAGGGACCGGGGGACCGGGGAAGACCTCCAGCTGGAAACAAAAACTCCCCGACAGGGATCCCCGCGTGCTCCCACGTGACGTGGACCAGCTGCTGCTGCGGGTGAGTGGCTCTACACAGCGGGGGGTTTGAGTCCAACGCGGCGGCTTCGTGGACGCGCCCTTTGCAGAAGTAACACAAATCACTGTAAGAGTGCAACAACTGGTGTTATTGTTGGAGTTGGAGTCACGCGCGACCGTGTGTGTGTGTCTGTGTGTAACTGGCTCGTGACATTTGTTACTTTGGATCAAAGTGTGTCGCCGCTCTGGACGCGCGAGACATCCGGTTTGCGTCCAGCATTCCGCGCGGCTCCTCGCCACTGCGCATGCTCCGGAACGGATTGAAACGTATTGCAAGTTATTGTTGTGTTTTTGTTGTCATTTATGTAACGAGAGGCAAATGTTCACAGTCCACACGGAGCAAGGCTTCCAGGGAGATGATTCATCCGCGTTGTGTCCGTTAAATGAAGTAGTCACGTGACAGAAATGTGCAGTAATTATTATTTATTACAAAGTTTCTCTGGTTGCAGATGTTTTTTTTGCAGATGAATCATGAAATAATCATTTGTTGCATCACATGCAACGAGAGTATGAGCACTTTTTTTCTTTTTACTTGTGTTTTGCGTTACATGTGAACCCTGCGTGTTCTCTGCTGCTGCAGGTCAGCGTGTCGCGAGCAGCGCGTTGGTGAAGGTCTGAGCGTCTTCAGTCCTCAGAGACCTTTGACCCCGAGGCGTCCAGCAGGGAGCTGCAGGAGGACAGAGCACACGTCACTGCTGTTACGAAACACTGACGGGTGTGTGTCTGTGTGTGTGTGTGTGTGTGTGTGTGTGTGTGTGTGTGTGTGTGTGTGTGAGTGAGAGTGAGAGAGAGTGTATGATCCTGTGAGTGTGTGCGTGATAGTGTGTGTGTGTGTGTGTGTGTGTGCGTATGATTGTGTGTCACGGAGAAGCCTCCTCTCATACTTGTTTGATAGGCTTTTGGTTAAAAGTCATAAAATTTTGGTTTAAAGTCATAAAACTTTTGGTTTAAAGACATTAAATTTGGTTTAAAGTCATGGGAATCCATTGGTCAGAATGTGTATGAAACCCCCCCACCCTTCTTAATCTCACGCTGTGGGTCATGTGACCGCTGAGCGGCTGCAGGTGAGCGGCAGGCTGGGCGCTGCAGTCAAACACCCAGCACGCAGAGAGGAAACGCGGCCGGTGCCTCAGTGACGGGTCAGAGAGCAGCTGGTTACAAGTGATCTGCTGTCAGACGGCAGGTGTCGTTCTTATAAAACGCTTATAAAAGATATCGAGCTGCTCAACAAACGGCTCGCATGAGCAAATATCCACTTCACCAGAAGCAGAGATTGTGAAAGATAAGCAGCCTGTTAGTCTCCACCAGGAGAGAAGTACACTTTATACAGAAAGTACTACAACCACGTGGTATTCATGGTACCAGTAACACTTTCCTCTGCAGACATTCACTGACACCTTGTTGTATATCTTCAGAGGAGCTAAGCTAAGCTAGGCTAAGATGACTGACAGACACAGACTGGCATCACACCCTCATGTAGCTGAACTAATACAAGTCATGCTTTACTTCACCGGCAACCATCTTGACCCGTTGCACATTATTAACGTGAATGAATCAACAGTTATGTGATAATCTATTAGGTGTGAAGTGATCACATGAAGCCACAACGACATCACTATGAGGATCATTGAGCAAACAATAAAAACAAGTAAAGTACTTCTGAATGTGACCTAGTTTCAGCTGACAGGAAGTGAGCGAGTGGTTTCATTTCTGTTGACACGTGTGCGATTAACGATGCAGAGTCCTTATCTCCTCTGCTGGATGGGAGCGATACCGATTTTATAATTCTTGAAACGTCATCAAGGAGAGCGAGAAACATATTAAGATCTGATAAGAGAGGCCGAGATAAGAAGTATAGCAACGAGTGTGTGTGTGTGTGTGTGTGTGTGTGTGTTGTTGTTGGCATGGACTGCGTTCAGTGACGGTCCAACAGGTTCCAGTCAGATGACGGCAGCTCTGGAGGGAGTGGCTTCACTTGTTTTTTATTGTACTTTACTCCTGAAGTGAAGCAAGAACACAAGACGTGAGCGAGGATCAGAGGATCAGAGGATCAGAGGATCAGAGGATCAGAGGGAGTCGTTTGTTTGTTCAGCGACAGCTTCAGGCGTCTGGTAGGAAGTCTTTCATTCCTTGTGTTGCCTTGTAACAGAGTGAACGTGTGAAGGTGTGAATGTGTGCTGTGGATACCATGCAGGCTGAGGACTCAGAGACTCAGAGGACTGACTCTGACTCCTGAGCCCGGGACGCTCCTCTGTGGGGTTTGAACCGAGGACTCTGCTCTTATTCCACCGGCGTGAGGCCAGCACGGGAAATGTTTAGTTGTTTATTTTAACAACAATCAACGACCAAAATGCTCTGACAGACATGTAAGAAAACACTGAATCTGTGGCTGCCGCAGGGCTGTGATACGCCCGTAATAAGTCTGTAATAAGTCTGTAATATGTCTGTAATATGTCTGTAATAAGCCTCTAATATGCTCGTAATATGGCGGTATTATGACTGTCATATATGCCGCTAATATGTGCGTAATATGCCCGTGTTATGCCTGTCATATGCCTGTAATATGGCCATCATATGCCTGTAACATTTCCAGAATATTCTTGTAATATGGCCGTCATTTGCCTGGAATGTGTCTGTCATAAACCCGTCATAAACCCATGACATGTCCGTCAGATTGGGCTCAGATGAGTCTCCCCGTGCGTCTGCGTTTCATGTCTATCTTGCCAGCTGAGCGCGTCTCACGCCGTCGTGCCGGTGGTTATTTTCATCCTGATGTATTTCCCGTAATAGTGATCGTCTCTGGGGGCGTGGCTGTGGCGCGAGGCCTGCAGCGACGCGGCGGCGGCGTTGTACAGCTGCAGCTCGCGCTACGAGTCGGCTGCACAGGGCCGGCTTTTCAGGTTGGATCATTACTCGAAGTCTAGCTTTCTCTCGCTGGTTTCTCCAACGTTACAAATAATAGATCAGCCGCAGGTCACGATCACGCTTCTCTTCACCGTGCTGTCATTTAAGGCTCTAACTGCAAATTACTCTCAATATTGCAAAAGGTGATGTCATCAGGTGGCTGGTTTTGTTTGACTAATAATCCAAAATCCCCTAAAAAGGTATTCACCTTCCAATAATCCACTTCAGAGAGAAGCAGGACTCACTTTCAGAGTTTACAGATCAGATTATGAATATTATATTTCCAGAATAAACCAAACCATGAAGACATCGAGCATTTCTTAGAGCAGTATTTTCAGCTGCAGGGAAGTGAAACCTTGAGCGTGTTCACACACACACACACACACGTGTTCACACACAGTGGACACGCGTCACATTGACGTGCACTTTTCATTCCATTGGCTGTTTCTAAAACCGCTAAAAGTCTCTCATCTCCCTGAACTGAATCAGTTTTGTGTGTGTTTTTTTGCAGGATAAGCATTGCAACAGACGCAGGTCAGAGGACACTTCCCGCTGTGCAGTTACACACAGCTGCCCACCGCTTCCTCTTTTCTTCTCTTCTTCCTACTGGACAACAAAGTGCAGAAGGACGTCGACATGAATCACTTTCACAGCCCTGAAAGCCGTCAGATGTGGACCGGCGGCGACGTAGCGATCGCGGTCTGACTCTTTTGGATTAAAACCGGCGTGCGGCCCGTCATGCCGGCGCCCGGCCCCGTGGACCAGGGAGGACGACGCGGCTCACCGCCGGGCTGCCGGTTCGTTTCCCAGCTGGAGCCCAGCGCCTTCTACGAGGAAACCGGATTCTGTGGCCGGGATCACCCGTCGCGGGTGGCACCGCTGCGCTCTTCACTGCCATAACTTCTGGGGAAACTTCTCCCGACCGAACAGTTGAACGTGTTAAATTTAAGGCGGAAATAATGGAGGAACTTCGGAGCCTTCACAGAGACAACAGTTTGACAGTCTGAGCCCACCGGGGGAAGAACTGAACACTCTGAACTGTACTGAAGACTGTGAGGACAGTCTTTTTTTTGCATTGAGTACTCCTCTCCCAGAATGCATTGCTCCAGGAAGAAACGTCCCACTCGAGACTCCGACTTCTCGGCGATCGTGGTTCCCTCGATGCACGGGTCCGGCTGCCTGGACTACGCGGTGGAGACGCACGCCTCCAGAGCCATGGAGGTCATGGAGGAGTTCAGGCGGCAGGAGATGCTGTGCGACCTCGTGCTGCACGTCACCTACAAGGAGCGCACGGTGGACTTCAAGGTGAGGCCAGGGCAGTGTGTGCAGTGTGTGCAGTGTGTGCAGTGTGTGCAGTGTGTGCAGTGTGTGCAGTGTGTGCAGTGTGTGCGTATACACACCCAAAACACTGTGATGGAGCCCCGACACTGAATAACTGGCAGGGTTCATTTGGTCATGGGAAACCTGGAAAAGTGGAAAATTGGTGAAAAGTCATAGAAATGTGGTTTAAAGTTATGGCAATTTTGTTGAGAGTCATGGAAATTTGGTTTTAAGTCATTGAAATTTGGGTTAAAGTTATGGAAAGTCATGGAAATTTGGTTTTTAAGTCATGGAAAATTGGCTTAAAGTCATGGAAATTTGGTTAAAAGTTATTGAAATTGGGTTTTAAGTCATGCAAAAATGTTTTAAAGTGATAGACATTTGCTTTAAAGTCATACAAATTGGGTTAATGTGATAGAAATTTGGTTAAAAGTCTTGAAAATTTGGTTAAAAGTTATGGAAATTGGGTTTAGAGTCATAGAAAAGTCACGGAAATTTGGTGAAAAGCCATGGAAATCCATTGGTCAAAATGTGTATGAACCTTGTTAAATAGCCGTATCCAGAGTTATTCCCCTTCCCAAGAAAGCTTGCTCTGAGCCCCATGGATGTGGAAGGTCTAAGGAGATTGACGGCCGCTGACCAGAACTAAACTGCTTCTTCCCGAGCGGCCAGACGTCCTCAATCCCGTCTCTTGACCCGTGAGCATCGAAGGCGTCTCTAACCCAGAGCCGGTGCTGTGTGCTGGTGCTTTCAGGTGCACAGGGTGGTGCTGGCGTCCTGCAGCCCGTACTTCAGAGCCATGTTCACCAGCAGCTTCAAAGAGTGCCGCGCCTCCGAGGTCACCCTGCAGGACGTCTGCCCCCAGGTGCTGGGGAGGCTCATCGACTTCGCCTACACCTCCCGCATCACGGTGGGGGAGAAGTGCGTGCTGCACGTCCTGTTGGCCGCCATGAGGTAAGCGAACGCGTCTCCATCTTTCAGTCTTTACCAGGTAACCGATTCAAAAACCAGACTGAGAGATTGTTTCTCTCAGTCTCTCAAAATGTTGTATTTGGATGTATTGAACACCATAAGTTTCATACAAGTGAAGTGTATGGTTTGGTGTATGAGAAAATTCAAATAGGATTCAAATATCCCTAATGGGTCCATTGGGGCCATTGGGGCTATTTGGCCCGTTGGACCCATTGGACCCATTGGTGTCATTAGGGCTATCGGACCCATTGGGGCTATTGGACCCATTGGACCCATGGGGATATTTGAATGCTTGGGGCTATTGGACCCATTGGACCCATTGGGGCTATTGGACCCATTGGGGCTATTGGACCCATTGAGGCTGTTGGACCCATTGGGGCCATGGGGATATTTGAATGCTTGGGGCTATTGGACCCATTGGGGTCATTGGGGCTATTGGACCCATTGGGGTCATTGCGGCTATTGGACCTATTGGACCCATTGGACCCATTGGACCCATTAGACCCATTGGGGGTATTGGCGCTATTGGTCCAATGCTACCTCGTCTGAATGTTTTCTGTACTAAACTCTACCTTTTGTACATTTTATTATACAACAACGTTATTCAAACAGCCCTAGTGGTCGCAGAGATACACTCTTTTTATTTTTCGGGTACGCAATTTTCGAGCAGAGGCCTAAACATAGGTGGGTTCTTCCTCAGGTACCAGATGGAGGACGTGGCCCGGGCGTGCTGCGACTTCCTCACCAAGCACCTGGAGCCCGCCAACGTCATCGGCATCGCCCGCTTCGCCGAGGAGATCGGCTGCACGGAGCTGCACCAGCGGAGTCGAGAGTATGTCAACACGCACTTCAACGAGGTGAGCTGCACCTCCGGGAACGCTTGCACACAAACACACACACACACACACACACACAAACACATACACACACGTCATCTTTTGCAACACATCGTCACGTCCAGTTTTCATAGAAAGCTTGTTCTGTCGTCGCTTGTACTTGGTGAATAAAACGTGAATGCAGTATATTTACACATAGCAGGCAATGCCTCACCAGGACTTCAGAGGTCAAAGGTCACCAGGACCTTCTCACAGTCATGGAAAAACCTGGAAAAGTCATGGGATTTTGAAATGGTTATTTCCAGGCCTGGAAAAGTCATCTTACCTGAGCGAGTGTGTTGCGTCTCTCTTCCTCAGGTGATTAAAGAAGACGAGTTCTTCAGCCTCTCTCACTGCCAGCTGCTGGAGCTCATCAGCCAGGACAGCCTCAAGGTGCTGTGTGAGTCTGAGGTGAGTGCACAGGAACATACGTGTGCATGCGTCTGGAACACGCTGTCAACTCATTTCACATGTGTGTTTGTCTTTTCTTCTTTGTGTGTGTGTGTTGATGAAAGCGCGAGTTGAGTAAAAGTGTATATTATATGTAGAAGACCAAAGTGCAAAACCTCTTTTCTGCATTTTGTGTCTTTATTTTGTATTTTTTTGTATTTTTGTTATGTGTTGGGTATCTTCTGCAAGAAAACTTCATAATAACTGCACACCATGTAGCATCAGTAAAGCTTTGTAAATGATGAGTTCAGTGTTTACTGACGCTTTACTGATGCTAAATAGAGTGTAGTTATTATAACGTGCTACATACGTTATTGTCCATTGAAGATGGTTTGACTGTGTACATCTGTTGTTGAGACCAACACAAACATCCAGTAAGTGACATTCAAACTGTGTATTTAGTTTGTGACGTCAGAGAATAATTTGTTTTGTCGCTTCGTGCTAACACAAAAGCTCCATCAGGGCACAGATGCTCGTGGTCCAGGTCCTGAGCCGAGTGGAGCTGCATGTCCGTAAACAAACCACACACACACTGACGAGACTAAACAAATCCCCTCCAGGTGTACAAGGCCTGCACGGACTGGGTCCGCTGGGACATGGAGGGCCGGGCGCAGTACCTGCACGCCCTGCTGAACGCCGTCCACATCTACGCGCTGCCGCCCAAGTTCCTGAAGAACCAGCTGCTGTCCTGCCCCATCCTCAGCAAGGTGACGCCGCCCGGCTTCACGGGGGCCTTCTGCTTTTTGGCCTTCTGCTTTTTGACTCCTGATGTTCAACGCTCCTCTGAACTCCTTGTTGCTTTATTATCTCCAGGCCAACTCCTGTAAGGACTTCCTGTCTAAAATCTTCCAGGACATGACTTTGAGGAAGCTGCCTCCTGCACCCCACCGAGGAACACAGCTCATCTACGTAGCCGGCGGGTACTTATCTCATATTTCATATTCACTGTAAGGCAGAGTGCATAACACGTCTATTTGGACCTATTTTTCTGATATTGATCATAAAAAGGAACCGTTTGTGCTCACATTTGATGACATTTATGACCCCCAATGGGGCCATTGGGGCTATTTGAATGCTGTTTTAATTTGCTCATGCACCAAACCATATATTTCACTTGTATATTACTTATGGTGTTCAATACTAGTAATAGTGTTATCCAACAATCGTTCAGTCTATTACATTTTCCCTCATCCCTCAAAGGCCATGATGGCTCAAAACCATCAAAACCATCAAAACCAGCCTTTTGACAGCAGCTGTGTTGTTATTTTTTCATGTTAGAGCAAACCATGGATCCAGAAAGTGTCTCAGTCTGCCACCTAGTGGCTGTTCTACAGCACAACACAGGATTCTATGATTTATTATCAAATAACCACATTGTGTGACACTCTTGTGGGCACTAACAGAGTATCTTCACATTTTAAACATGCATACATACGTCTATATGCATGTTTCTACTGTGTACTTTTCTGTAAAGGATGCATCTGAAATCCAGAGCGCGTTCAGAGTGAACACATGACTTCTGTGCTCAGGTACCAGGAGCACTCCCTGGACTCGATGGAGGCGTACGACCCCCGGAGGAACGCCTGGCTGAAGCTGGCGGACATGGGGGCGGCGTGCAGCGGTCTGGGGGCCTGCGCGCTGTTCGGCCTGCTCTACACCGTGAGCTGAAACGTCACTGAAAAACATGGCCGAGAGCCAAATGCTGCGTTCACAACAAACGCGTTGCGAATTTGACGCACGAGAAATTACATGCACAGACAGAATGGTTGCAAAAAAGTAAAATTCCCGCCGGGTGGCGCAAATAGCGTGTTTGATGCGTCGCAACTAGCTTGTTTGACATGGCGCAACTAGCTTGTTTGACATGGCGCAAATAGCGTGTTTGACGCGCAGCGAATAGCTTGTTGTGCTAAAGCTTTATGCTTTAAACAAGCAAGCAGAAAGCAGAACTAGCGGTTATTTCCATGGTGGATTACGAAAACGGTCACTGTTTCTACAGAGGTAAAGCCACGGAGATAAGCCACGGCCCCGCTCAGGCGCGAGTAACATTCGTAACGCTTTTGGTGTGAACGCAGCTTTAGTTTCGATGAGGTGTTTCATTGCATGAAGTGTCATGTAACCTCCGCTCAGGTGGGAGGCCGGAACCTGTCGCTCCAGAACAACACGGAGTCCGGCGCCCTGAGCTGCTACAACCCGATGACCAACCAGTGGAGCCAGCGCGCCGCCCTCGGCGTCCCCAGGAACCGGGTGGGCGTGGCCGTGGTGGACGGCTGCATCTACGCCGTCGGAGGCTCGCAGGGCTCCACGCACCACAACACGGTGGAGAGGTGAGGCGGGAGATTGTTTTAAATGCTTTAGATCGATCAATATGAAATATGAGAGCTAAATATCATCCAATCAGACAAATTAACTGAGCAGATCTTATGTATTTTGCGTATTTTGCGTTGTCTTTCACACATTTTTTAGGCTGTGTTCAACTGGTTCAATATGTGAAAGTACATGTTATGTTATATTATTATCGTTCACTCTTTAAACCTTTTTATATCAGGTCACAAGGTACAAATCAACACAAAAACATGGTATAAATAAAAAAAAACATGTTGGATATCAAATTAAACATAAAAATCAGGGCTACAATATTATATAATCCCCGTCTACAACCTCTAAACACAACTCAAACAATAAATAGGATTAGAGGTCAGTGCTAACAACTAAAAACAAGCGTTTTTAAATGTAGCATTTTCTTTAGATCTGTCACAACCTGCAGCAGCAGCCATCTTGGAAATCACATGACCTGTCACATGACCCACCACGATGTTCAGTAGGTGTCACTGAGGCACTTCATGAGTTAAAGTCTGTATCAGGAGCTGTGCAGAGCATTTAAAGGGCCGTGTCGCTGCGGGTCCTGACGGGTGAACTTCAGCGTCGCAGCAGTTGATTGTATTTTTAATGGCATCTTGTTTCTGAATGTAAGGAGAGCAGATGAAGTGCGTTCACCTCAAGTTCTCCCTCTCGGGCTAATTACACAACGGGTTCCTTCAGAACGTGTCGGGACACAGCGCAGGAATGCCGATGTGGTCGTGGGAGCTTTACGTCTCTGCAGGGAGGAGATCTGACGCCGGCTATAAATCAGTTTCAATCAATTAATAACGCAACTAAAAAAGCCCCGTCAGGCCCGATGATGATTCTTTTTGATAAGCTCAACCCTTCTGTTCCTTTTCGTAATGAAGGGTGTGTGTTTTCTAGAAGACGCCCCCAGAGAGTTATGAGAACTCATCAGACGCCACTTGGAAGTCTTCTCACCAGAGGGAGGATGAAAACCTCTTGAAAGTGAGACGCGTCACAGGAGATTACGGCGTTTACTCCGCTCTGGAGGAACGCGTCCCAAGTGAATCCTGGGCGCCGCGTGTGAAGAGATCCAACGCCTCCTGAGATCACGCTTATTGTCGCTTATTGTTTGTAGTGATTTCAGGCTCCGGCGTCGGCAAGAAGTGACTCGAGCTCGTGCAGCGGCGCTCTCGACGAGGTCTGAGGTGTCAGGTGAACACTCGCTAACCAGAACTCGCCTAATCATCAACGCAGGCTAACCGGCCGCCGGGACGCCGCCCTTTGTTGTTGTTGTGAAGTTAAGGAGTAGTCCAACATTGTGTTGGGGGTTGTGTGTTGTTTTCTTTTCTTGCAGCGAGTTCGATAAGAGGATTAATGTCACGATCGTATATGACGCCGTACAGCTCGAGGTGGTTAGCTAAGCAAGCTAGCTTAAAGACAGAAAAACAAACGGTTTGGCTAGCTCTGAACAGAGGTAAAAGAAGAACGCACAACCAACATCTTTGTGTGTGTGTGTGTGTATATATATATATATATATATATATATATATATATATATATATATATATATATATACATATATATATATATATATATATATATATATATATATATATATATATATATATATATATATATATAAAGCTTATATATATATATATATATATATATATATATATATATATATATATATATATATATATATATATATATATATATATAAAGCTTTGTTTGTTTAGAGGCGTAGTGACGCAGGTTTGTTTTCCCCTGTGGACCGAGCCACGCTAGCCGTTTCCCACTCCATCCAGTCTTTATGCTAAGCTAAGCTAACTGTCTCCTGGCTCTAATAAACGGACAGATGTGTGATATTAATCTTCTCTCAATATAAAATTATAAAAATAGCTATTATTTCATAAAGATAAAGGAACCTCCTGCACATTTATACGACCTAATTGTGATCCAACTTATAGTCAAAGTGAGACATGTAGTAGTGTACCTTAATTGAACCTTTTCAAACACGTTTCTTCTCAGGCCGCGTGAGTCTTCAGAGTGAACTCTCTGCTCTGTCTCACAACCTCGTTGGCTTCAAGTAAAGCTCGTCAACAGTTGCCAAACACGGTCGCCGGCTTTACCTAATCCACTTAAAGTGGACCGGCTCGTGCAGATTGAGGCGGTTGCTCCGCTAACGCTCCGTCTGCGGCTCCGTCTGCGGCTCCGTCTGCGGCTCCGTCTGCGGCTCACTTGTTTGAATATAGTAATTGATTTAATATATAACGCTGGTTTGGTTTGCAGGTGGGATCCGGAGTCTAACCGCTGGTCCTTTGTCTGCCCGATGGCGGTGGCTCGCCTGGGGGCCGGCGTGGCGGCGTGCGGCGGCGCTCTGTACGTGGCGGGCGGCTACGACGGCCAGAACCGCTGGAACACCGCCGAGAAGTACCAGCCGGACACCAACAGCTGGCAGCAGCTGGCACCCATGAGCACCATACGCAGCGGCCTGGGTGTGTGTGTGTGTGTGTGTGTGTGTGTGTGTGTGTGTGTGTTTGTGTGTGCGTGTCCGTGTGCGTGTGTCTGTCAGTCTCATAAAACAAATATCTAAATATATATGATTAGTGAGCTGTAGAGCTGCTGGTAGGCAGGTGCTGTTACCTGCAGAGCGAGGAAGGCTAACTATTTACCGCCGGCTCCTGTCTTTAAGCTAAGCTATGCTAAGCTAAGCTTACATCTCCTCACTGCAGCGTCATAATTTCAGACAGATATGAGTTTGGTGTCAATCATCTCATCTCACTTTCAGTGAGAACATGAATCAGAGTATTTGTAAACAATTGTTTTCCAGTTTTCATGCTAAGCTATGCTATGCTAAGCTAAGCTTACAACAACAGCATCATATCTTCAGACAGATATGAGTTTGGTGTCAATCCTCTCATCTCACTTTCAGCATGAACGTCTATCAGCTTATTTGTAAACTAAAAGTTTTTCCATTTTCATGCTAAGCTACGCTATGATAAGCTAAGCTAACAGACTGCCGGTTCCAGCAGCCTATTGATCTTCTTATTTGACTCCAGGGAATAAGCCGTTTTGCCAAAAATGTCCAATCCCCCCCTCTGTGTGTGTGCTCGTAGGGTTGGTGTGTGTGAACGCTCACCTGTACGCGATAGGTGGGTACGATGGGCGGAGCCAGCTGTGCTCTGTGGAGCGCTACAACATCGCCAGGAACCAATGGGAGCCCAGGAGCTCCATGCAGTCCTGCCGCAGCGCCCACGGGGTCGCAGTGCACCACGGACGCATCTTTGTCTTCGGTCAGTCATAAATACTTATTCATTTTTATGATTTTGTATTTTTACATTAAAAAAACCTGGAAAAGTCATAAAGAAAAAATAAAATCCCCAAAGTTGTGTAAATGTGTTATATTCATGTGTTCACGACGTTCATTCAGTTATAAATAATGAATCTGCTTTTAAAAGAAAGAGGCTCAACATATCAGCAGCATCCATACAGACATCTATATAAATGTTTATTATTTTAATAAACTATTGTCTCTCATTCATTTGAGTCATTTAAGGTTTACTGTATGCTTTGAATCCTCATTGTTAGTTTAAATACTACATTTTATCACTTTTTACCATTTACACACATAACCTATGGAGGCCCATTTCCGCCACGAAAAAAGTGGCAGAAATGGGACTTTTATTAGACTTTTTATCTCATACTTTTTTTGTTGACTTTTTTTGGTGTCAGAAATTATGACTTTTTTGTCTACATTTTTTGTCACGACTTCTTTTGTCATGACTTTTTTTGGATGACTTTTTTTTCACATGACTTTTTTTTCGTCGACTTTTTTGTGTCATAATTGTGACTTGCGACTTTTTTTTGTCATGACTTTTTTTTTCCTTTTTTTTGTCATGACTTTTTTTTGTCATGACTTTTTTTGGCATGACTTTTTTTTTGTCGAGTTTTTTGATCATGAATTTTTTTGTTGCCTTTTTTTGGCAGGACTTTTTTTGGCATGGATTTTTTGGTCATGACTTTTTTTGTCATTATGACTTTTTTGTGGACTTTTTTTTTTGTCATGACTTTTTTTTTCGTCGACTGTTTTGTGTCATAATTGTGACTCTTGTCGATTATTTTCTTCTTTTTTTGTGGCGGCAATGGGCTTCCGTAGATTTCACACAATATTTGCTCATGAACATGTGGTTTAAAGTCCTGTAAAGTGGTTTAAAGTCCTGTAAAGTGGTTTAAGGTCCTGTAAAGTGGTTTAAGGTCCTGTAAAGTGGTTTAAGGTCCTGTAAAGTGGTTTAAAGTCCTGTAAAGTGGTTTAAGGTCCTGTAAAGTGGTTTAAAGTCCTGTAAAGTGGTTTAAAGTCCTGTAAAGTGGTTTAAAGTCCTGTAAAGTGGTTTAAAGTCCTGTAAAGTGGTTTAAGGTCCTGTAAAGTGGTTTAAAGTCCTGTAAAGTGGTTTAAAGTCCTGTAAAGTGGTTTAAAGCCACGATCATGTGGTTTAAAGTCCTGCACCTCATTGGTCAGCGTGAGTCTGACCCCAGAACCTTCTGCTTTCCGCCCCGTGGCTCCTGCAGGAGGCTTCAACCAGCTGGGCTTCCTGTCCAGCGTGGAGTGCTTCTGCCCGGAGAGGAACGAGTGGACGCGCGTCACCGACATGCCCGTGGGGCGCAGCGGCATGGGCGTCGCCGTCACCATGGAGCCGTGTCCCGGCAGCCTGCCGGAGCAAGACGAGGACGAGGACGGGGACGGCGTCACATGACGGCGAGCGGCGCCGCCGGACAAAGTGTTTCCAGTTGTTGAGCAAAACATTTGGTGATCTCAGGATGAAGGACTCGCTCTCACGGACCTCAGACGCACAAGATCTCTAGACCTGAAGGAGGAGATCTCTAGACCTGCAGGAGGAGGAGATCTCTAGACCTGCAGGAGGAGATCTCTAGACCTGAAGGAGGAGATCTCTAGACCTGCAGGAGGAGATCTCTCCACCTGCAGGAGGAGATCTATAGACCTGCAGGAGGAGATCTCTACACCTGCAGGAGGAGATCTCTAGACCTGCAGGAGGAGATCTCTAGACCTGCAGGAGGAGGAGATCTCTAGACCTGCAGGAGGAGATCTCTAGACCTGCAGGAGGAGATCTCTAGACCTGCAGGAGGAGATCTCTAGACCTGCAGGAGGAGATCTCTCCACCTCAGTGTTACTTAATATTTGTAGCTGATTCCTCTGGTTGACTCTCTACCTCTGTCTCTCTCTGAATGAGCACTTTTCTTACGTGGTTTCCTTTTTGTTTTGTAGTTTGCACCTTTGAAAACAAGCGGCCATCTTGTCTGCAATCACCGTATTTTATTTAATGAAAATAAAGTTGATCACGTGTACCTCCACCTCTTCATCGTCTGCGCCTCACACCGTGTCAGCGCTCTGACGACGTGTGTGTGTTTAATTGATCTCAATCACAGGGATGCGTCCTCACACACACACACACATGCACACGTGCACCAGCACGTGCACGCCACTAGGTGGTGGGATTAGTCCAGAAACAGCTGCAGCCGAAAAACCCATCATTTATTTATTCTCATGTAGAAGGGCCCTCAAGGAACTCACAGAATGAAATAAATAAACCAAAGCAGCAGAGGAACGATGATGCGTTCACAGATTAATGGATTCAGGGAATAATGAGCGCCGAGCGTCCAGCGGTCCGGATCAAAGACACCGAGGTGCTACACAACAGTGTTGTCATCGAGCGCAGCCTCCTCTGGAGTGTGTGTGTGTGTGTGTGTGTGTGTGTGTGTGTGCTCTCCTCCCCCTCCGTGGGTCACCTGCAATTATCCCAGCAGGCCGACGAGGAAGACGAAGCTCTGAGCGGAGCAATTATTCAAATGCGTGTTGAGGTTTGTGACGGAGGAGGATGAAGGACGAGCAGCAGAC
>NW_027176207.1:22147487-22154987 GCF_023055335.1 Clinocottus analis | reverse complement strand
TGTTCTAATTGGGTTCAAATGTTGCGGTGCGTTTTACAAAAATTAAAACACACGACATATTCGCTCGCTCAACGCCGGTTTGCACGATCCTGCGTGTCTTTGATTCAAGGTTCCACTTTTCTGTTCTGTTGAATGCGTCTTTGCTCAAGGGCACGCTGGTACATACGACAACCTCAAGTAGAGAGAATCAAGTCTGAAGACTGGAGATACAACGAGTACACAAACCCGAATGTTCAGCTGGGTTCCTCCAACGGGGCAGCACCAAATGGAGAGGGGGTCAACTCCCTCTTTCTGTTTCCTGCTGTATTAACGTCTTAAAGCGACAACGCCCCGATTGCCGATTGCGTTGCCCGACAGTTGTCTGATGACGCACTCCAGAAGGCAACAACGTCAGAAATTTATCACGCAAAGCTCGAAACATCTGCGAGCGCCGACCAGATGCCCAGATGGTAACAATGAAACTATTGTTTTTATATATGCAGCATATTACATTGTGATGCTCTGATTGGACGGCCTTAAACCTTAAACCTTAAACCTTAAACCTTAAACATTAAACCTTAAACATTAAACCTTAAACCTTAAACATTAAACCTTAAACATTAAACCTTAAACCTTAAACCTTAAACCTTAAACCTTAAACCTTAAACATTAAACCTTAAACATTGAACCTTAAACTTGACCTTCTAGAAACACGACTCTTCATTCCTTTGTCGTCCCGTGTCAAACCACTCGAGTGTGATCAGACTCGTGTGTTGGATCGTGACCTGAAGAACTCAAACATGGCCGCCGCTCCTCTGTGGCTTCCTCGGTGGCTTCCTCGGTGGCTTCCTCGGTGGCTTCCTCGGTGGCTTCCTCGGTCACTTCCTCTGCTCGTCTTTAAACCCCAGAATTCAGCCAACGTAGAACTTCCCCTCCGTTGTTTTTCCGGCGGCCGCTCGTCTCCGTGAAGACGGTTCATTCCATCGATCCGGAGACGCTTCCACAGTTTTTGTCTCCGTAAAAACGTCCTCAGACGACGTCGGCGGTGAAGCGAGGCGCCGCCCGGCGCCGCTTCAGAGAAACATCTGGTTTCCTAGGACACTTGTGGTTGCCTAGGAATGATGTTGGTTTTTCACATGGCGATGACATCACCCTGCCCCCCGACTCCTGTCGGGGGTTTGCTAGAACAGCAGGTTCAAGAGTCCGGAGCGTTTCGGTTCTCCGTCTGGGAACCGGTTCTCCGTCTGGGAACCGGTTCCTCTCGTGTTGTTCCACCAGGAAATGTTTAAAGGTCGAGTTCAGAACCCGCTGCAGCAGCGTGGAGACGCCTCGGGGGGGATGAGATCAGGCCCAAAGACTCACACATGTGAGTGTGTGAGGCACGTATACCTGGACGTGCGTGTGTGTGTGTGTGTGTGTGTGTGTGTGTGTGTGTACATGAGTGCATGTCTATGAATGTCTGTCCGTATGTATATGAGTGCATGCATGAATTTGTGTGTGGGTGTGGATGAAAGTGTGTGTGTGTCTCTCTCTGTGTGTGTATGTGTGTGTGTGTGTGTGTGTGTGTGTGTGTGTGTGTGTCTACTCCCGCCAGCCTCTAATGGGGATCATGTGTGGAGTCAGCAGCACAGACACACAAAAACATGCTAACCCCCAACCCCCATGCACGGTCCGCATTAACACGCGTGTGCACGCACACACAAACACACACACACACACACACACACACACACACACACACACACACACACACACACAGTGTGCCTCAGTCAGCGAGTTAAGAACAACTCCTAGGGGACCTAAAGCACCAGTTTGTGTGTGTGTGTGTGTGTGTGTGTGTGTGTGTGTGTGTGTGTGTGTGTGTGTGTGTGTGTGGCTGAACACACGCTCTGTTTCAGAAGGATGGAGGTTTGGGGGAGGGAGGGGGAGTAAGGAAGGCGGAGGGGGAAGGGAGGGAAGAAGAATGAGGAGGGTGAAGAGAGAAAGGAGAAAGATATGGGCAGTGAGCAAAGGCAAAGGGATGGGAGGTGTGTGTGTGTGTGTGTGTGTGTGTGTGTGTGTGTGTGTGTGTGTGTGTGTGTGTGTGCGGACAAGCAGGGAAAGAGAAGAGAGAGAGAGAGAGCGAGAGAGCAGCGGATCGACAGGGAGGATAGAGTGAATGGCTGAGAGAGAGAGAGAGAGGTTGAGGGGCCCTTTGCGGGGCGAGCGAGGAGGCCCTGTAGTTTCAGCCGAGGGGCGAGACGCACAACAACACACAACAACACACAACAACACACAACTATACACCACACATCCAGACCCTGCAGACGCACCTCTCGGCCCGACACAATACAGAGCTCACAAACCGGCTCTGCGCGTTAGCCGCCGCCGCCGCTAACGGTTCATCCCGGAGCTGAGAGACCGGTTTGGGGGACTTAATGAGATGACTACACAACCCACAATGCAACTTGATCACTGACTGGGTCTGGTGGGCTCACTTCTTCTGCTCCACACCTCGTGAAACTAGAGCTAGAGGTGAGCTAGAGGTGAGCTAGTTGAGAGCTAGAGGTGAGCTAGAGGTGAGCTAGTGGGGAGCTAGAGGTGAGCTAGAGGTGAGCTAGAGGTGAGCTAGAGGTGAGCTAGTGGAGAGCCAGAGGTGAGCTAGAGGTGAGCTAGTGGAGAGCCAGAGGTGAGCTAGAGGTGAGCTAGTGGAGAGCTAGAGGTGAGCTAGAAGTGAGCTAGTTGAGAGCTAGAGGTGAGCTAGAGGTGAGCTAGAGGTGAGCTAGTGGGGAGCTAGAGGTGAGCTAGTGGGGAGCTAGAGGTGAGCTAGAGGTGAGCTAGTGGAGAGCTAGAGGTAAGCTAGAAGTGAGTTAGTGGAGAGCTAGAGGTGAGCTAGTGGAGAGCTAGAGGTGAGCTAGTGGAGAGCTAGAGGTGAGCTAGAGGTGAGCAAGTGGAGAGCTAGAGGTAAGCTAGAAGTGAGTTAGTGGAGAGCTAGAGGTGAGCTAGTGGAGAGCTAGAGGTGAGCTAGTGGAGAGCTAGAGGTGAGCTAGAGGTGAGCAAGTGGAGAGCTAGAGGTGAGCTAGTGGAGAGCTAGAGGTGAGCTAGTGGAGAGCTAGAGGTGAGCTAGAAGTGAGCTAGTGGAGAGCTAGCGGAGAGCTAGACTGGAGCTAGTGGAGAGCTAGAGGTGAGCTAGAGGTGAGCTTGTGGAGAGCTAGTGAGGAACTAGCAGCAGCGCTATCCGGCTACAGCGGTGCGCTAGTGGAGACGCGCCGCGGAAGGTAATAGCGGCTTGTAAGCCGACTTTTTAGGGTAAACAGATCATCTTTAGTTGTGTGAACACAGTTTTGACAGAAGAGCAGAACACGCGTGATGGCGCTGATGCTAACACACGCAGAGCTTCAAGAACACGACGTCCTCCATCTCAAAAGGTGACAGAAAAACAGCCTCTGAAATGACTCTCGAGTTGAAAGAAAACAACATCTGTAGCTTGTCTGCGCTGCCAATTACACCAGCGCACACTCGCGTGTGTGTGTGTGTGTGTGTCTGATAAAAATAAAAAAATAGAAGGAAGAAAAGGTCTCGTAACTGTTCAAACGCGTTCCGAGAGGACGCGCAATCTGGATCCACTTTGACATGCGAGTCAACATGTGTTCCTGTCGCCGGCGTTCAGGTCAAATGTAAATAAAAAGACTGAGAGCGTTTCATGTTGAGAGCTCTTCACACAGACAAAGACCATCGCCACGTTGCTTAATCCAAACCAAATGGAGGACTTGTTGCCTTCACAGGTAAAGACTGTGTGTATAGTCACATGGTTTGGTGCTGAGTTCAGGTACAACAGAGAAAACACGAGCTTTCAGCTTCTCTTTACCAGCCTTATAATAATCAGAAATGTTGGACATTCCAGTGCTTTTCTTTTGGCATAAAGCAGCGAAACATCTGCTACAATCACAACAACACAGTCTGATAAACACTTCTGACATGTTTGACTTCATTCTGACGGCCACAGAGAGATTGTGGTGAAACACTGATTGGTTGAAGGGAAACAGGAAAATGAAAAACAGAATCAATCAAATAAAAAGGCTCGTTTAGGAGAAACTAGCTCGGTTGACTTTAAGTCTTGTTTATTCCGGGCATCAAAATAAACGTGGCGTCACTTTGTTTGATGGAGAATAACAACCAATTATAACACCCGACGTCCTCTAAACCCTTCATTTATCATTATTATTATTGAATAGCAGAGGGGACTCTTCCATGTCAGGTCACAGAAACATGTTGGATATCAAATTAAAGATAAAAATCATGGCTTCAATCATATAAAACCTCCATGTATGACCTCTAAACACAAGTCAGAGAGGTGAGGGCTTAAAGCCTCCAGCTCACAACATGTCAACCTCTTTTTAGGAGTTACAAAATGTTGCACTGCTCCTTTAGTGACGTTCAATAAGCTCAATCACACAGACAGTGAAGAGTAAAGTTAAATGGAGGAAAATGGCGTCGGTTTTTTTTTTTTTTGTCCGTTTCCTGAAAAGGCCTCTACAGGTGTGAGGTCATCAACTTCCTACTTTGTCAGACATTGCAGTGTGTGTGTGTGTGTGTGTGTGTGTGTGTGTGTGTGTGTGTGTGTGTGTGTGTGTGTGTGTGTGTGTGTGTGTGTAGCTGTCAGCCCTGGGAACTTGTGTGTCTGCTGTAAGTCCTGCTCTGTCAGAAATAGGCCGGGTTAGAAAATGTTTCATAAGCTCAGACTGACCTCTTTCCTCTCTCTCTCTCTCTCTCTCTCTCTCTCTCTCTCTCTCTCTCTCTCTCTCTCTCTCTCTCTCTCTCAGTCTCTCTCTCTCTCTCTCTCTCTCTCTCTCTCTCTCTCTCTCTCTCTCTCTCTCAGTCTCTCTCTCTCTCTCTCTCTCTCTCTCTCTCTCTCTCTCTCTCTCTCTCTCTCTCTCTCTCTCTCCCTCTCTCTCATTAATATTTCCTGCTTTCTGTTTCCTGATATCTTTCTTTCAGGAATAATATCCTCGCTGCTCCAGACTGTCGGGGCTGAGATACTTTACGTGCACATGAGACACCACAGCGTGTGTTTGAAGAGAAATGCAACGTGCACGTGTGCAGGTGTGCACGTGTGCAGGTGTGTGCACACGTGTGTGAGCATGTGCGTGTGTTGCCGGTCTGCGTGTGCAAGCATGTAATTAACTGCATGCATGTGTAACCGTGTTGTCTCCGTCTGCCTTTTGACTGCCATCAGACCCTCTGACACGTAACAGAGGAAGAGGAGGAGGAGGGAGGAGGAAGAGGAGGAGGAGGAGGAAGAGGAGGAGGAGGAGGCATCAGCATACAGAGGCAGTCTGTGGTCTTCCAGCAGTAAAAATAGAGGAGAAGAAAAACAACGATGGCTTGAAAGATAAAATTCCTGCTGAGAGAGAGAGAGAGAGAGAGAGAGAGAGAGAGAGAGAGAGAGAGAGAGAGAGAGAGAGAGAGAGAGAGAGAGAGAGAGAGAGAGAGAGAGACTGGTAGCGGTAGTGGGAGTACTGGTAGAGGTGCTGGTTTCGTGCTGGTTGAAGCTCCAGAAGAGCAGAGAGATGGATGGAAATGCAGAAGAAAGAAAGTTAAAGGATCATTTCACCCAAATACGAAATAAAATAAGAAATAAAACATGTTTCTTCACTTTATTTAGCCGAGTACACACTGATAACCTCCTGAGGTTTCCTCCCAGTGGGTTTGGCACAATCGGTGGATTCTGTGGGTTGTAAACTTTCCAGAAAGATGCTAATCATGTGTAGCATCAAGCTAGAGATATAAAAATGTATATTTTGCATATTTGCATATGCATAATGCATATTTATGGTCCCAGTGTTCTAAACATGTGAAGTGGACTCATGTTCTTGTTCGTCAGTGGTCATCGTCGTCCCGTCAGAGGCTCTGGAGAGGCTTCATGGACCAGAGAGTGAGGAAGACCTCCTGATGAAGAGTTCTGCTGCTTTAGGGCCGCCGGGCTCATCAGGTTGTTGTTGATCTTGTGTTCTCATCTTTGTTATCTCCATCCCAAAATAACACACAGTTCACAGAAAACTACACTGTAAAAAAGATCCGAATTTCATGGAAAATTACTTTTAAGTATTATGCTAAAAATAACAATATATTTTTATAGAAATATTACTGTATTATGTATGCAGTATTTTTACTGCTTTCTTAAATTACATAAAAAATCATGTAGGTCCTTCATTGAAGGTGTTTGATCATAAAAGATCTGTAAAATAAGTGTTTCACTGCAAAAAACTTTAATGAAAATGTCCGTTAATTTATGTTTTTTGTCATTTATTTGATTTAAGATATTTTACCTCAATTTAAGGTTTTTGTGTCATTTGGCCCTTTTTTTAACATATTTTTTACAATTATTTTTTAAATTTTTTTACAGTGTACGGCGGGTTTGTGGTTGAACGTTTAAACCTGTTTCTCTACGGAGAGGAATCACTTCTCAGAACCTCCGCCGGCCCGATGCAGAACGTTGTTCTCTCATCTTCCTCACTTTTCCGTGGCGTTGAGATTCACATTGATGAGACACAAAGTCAGTCTTTCTTTTCTTTAAAGTGAATTCCTGCTCACGCACAAAAAGGAAAGACTTTTCCTTTTTTCAGAAAAGGAGCAGAGGGAAGAGGAAGCGACTGCAAAGTGTTGGAACTGGTCCCACATCCCTCTGAGGAGCCGACGAGCCGCGATGGAGGAACTCAACAAAGTGACTGATTGCCTTTCAATTAGAAATGAACGAGTGAATGAAGCGTCTGAGAGGATCTGGAGTGATGGAAAGTACAGGTTTGGCATGATTGAGCTCAAACCTGTTTGGGGGATTGCTCGTGTGTGCCTTTGTGTATAGGTGTGTGTGTGTGCGTGTGTGTGTGTGTGTGTGTGTGTGTGTGATAGGGTAGGGGCTTCGTTAGGGTAATTACAGCTTTGCTATGTAAATAAGGCTGTCATAGAGGAGAGAGACACACCCACCTCTTTTTCAGACCCAATTAACCTAACTCCCTGGAATCTACATACCTAACAATCTGCTGTACACACACACACACACACACACACACACACACACACGCACCAATCAACTCCAACACTATTGCATGCACACTTGTATACACTTTATTAGAGAGCAAATATACTTATCCACGCATACACTGAATGTTCTCCTTCCATACAGAGCCAGGCAGTGTGTGTGTGTGTGTGTGTGTGTGTGTGTGTGTGTGTGCGTGTGTGTGTGTTTTCGGCACAGGTTTGGGCGGTAAACTACACTGTAAAAAAGAAAAACGTTAAAAAAGGGTGAAATGACCAAACCTTGAAATGAAGATAAAAGATCTAAATTCAAATAAAGAACAAAAAACATGAATTAATGGACATTTTCATTAAAGGTTTTGCAGTGAAACTTTGTTATTTTACAGATTATTCTGTATTATTAACATCAAACACCTTCAATAAAGGATCTACTTGAGTTTGTATGTAATTTAAGAAAGCAGTAAAACACACTGTATAAAAAATACAGTCGATAAAAAAATGTAATTT
>NW_027176207.1:22112009-22147387 GCF_023055335.1 Clinocottus analis | reverse complement strand
AGAGAAAGAGTGTCACCTTAAAACTTAGCTGGAACCATTCACATGTTTTTGCGTGGCCTTATGAATATAATCTCACATTCTGGCTGTCAAAAACAACCTCTCCTCTCCATCCCGACTTGACTTCCCCTCTGATCCTCTCACAACTCCTCCGTACAGAAGGTGCATCACCCTCTTATGTTCCAGTCAAAACTCATTTTTCTCCTCTCCACCATCCTACAGCTTCTTCTTCTCCGCCTCAAACTCCTCTTTTTCTTCTCTACAAGCTGGCTTCTGAGCTTTAATAATGCAGGAGGAGGCCAGGTGCACGCACACACAGCCCCTTTTCACAACACACTTACACACACAACACATAAAAATTTCATTGAAGGCCTCTTGGGGGGGATCTGCAGTATGATCCTCGTCTCCCCAGACACAAGACCGAGTCCTTCGACTGTTCTCTTTTTAGTCAAACTCTTACAGGAAGCCGCACATGTGTGAAGCGCGGCGGTGAACCTGCAGCGAGCGCGGAGATGCAAACGCTATCAATATTTGAAGCTCTCTCTCGCTGCATCTCGAGGCCTCGCCACGCACTAAAGAAACCTGTCAAACTCGGTGGAGATGCGGGTGATCTATGTGTTTTTTAAAGCGTGATCAGTGAACTGTAAAGTGCAGAGGTAAAATAATGCTGTGTGTGTGTGTGTGGAGCCCAATACTAGCCTGACCTGCAAGCGGCAGTGACTTACACTCTACACCAGCGGTCACACAGAGCTTTGTGACCTACAAATTGCCAGGAGCCTCAGAAAGTGGTCAAATTCCCTCGGCTAAAGTGGTGTGTTTCTCTGTGAGTGTGTGTGTGTGTATGTGTGTGTTACTGCAGTCTTCCTTCCGCCTCTCAAGATTGTTGTTTGTCCATCAACCAACCGATCTGTCCCGCTATCGGTGTTGAGTGAGGTGTGATGATGATGCTGTTGCATGTCGTTGGTACTGGAGATGCGTCTGAACGAGGCTCCGTCTGCGTCGCTTGTTCCTCTGGACGTCTACCTGCTCATTTAAAGGTCTTATCTCGCTGGCTATCTGCAAGAGAGGGGGGGGGACACCCTCAGGTATTTACGGCCTCGCTGTGCACCACACGGAGCCCCGCGTGCCGCTTTGCACGGTTTAACTTTAGCACTTTTTACACGGGCAGAGCTACTAAAACACGTCCAGCGTGAGGTCTGTTCGTGGACGTCTGATGTCACTCTGCTGTCTGTGGTCATCACGGTGGTTTCATACCGACTACACGTTGACATACATGCAAACAAAGTTCACATGTGTGTTGATGCTCTGACTCTTTTGCACTTAAGAGGGGAAATCAAGTCAAATGGGAATAAATTGAAAGGACATTTCTTTTCGTAATGTACCACAAAATCTGATTCAACAACATGCTCGGTGCAAGTTAAGAGGATGTTTCTTATTCCAGGTCAGACGCTGTCAGTCTGAGAAGGTGTGTGTGTGTGTGTGTGTGTGTGTGTGTGTGTGTGTGTGTGTGTGTGTACTGTCAAGATCGAGATATGATTAATGTGCGCACATATGACAAAGTTACTTGTACAACAAGAAGCTCATTCTGCCGTCTCCTCCTACGAACCAATTTACAATAAAAAGTAAAAACAAGGCCCGACATATAGTAGAGGTATTGCACAATAATGTGATGACAGTCGTGCACACACAGTGTGTAAAGTGCACTATGTCGAGCTACAGCAGTGTCTGGTCCAATGCACAACTATCCATTGGTGTAGTGGAGCCAAGCCAGATGTAAACAAGTCTATCCATAAGTAGTCTGAATTAATAACATCGTCCTCTGTAATAGTATGTCCCAACAGCCATTCACTATTAGTGTGTGTGTGTGTGTGTGTGTGTGTGTGTGTGTGTGTGTGTGTGTGTGTGTGTGTGTGTGTGTGTGTGTGTGTGTGTGTGTGTGTGTGTGTGTTCATTAGTGTGTGGAGTGCAGATTGCTTTGACATTCAAGCAGAACTGATCACGTGTCACACTTAAATAATAACTTTGTTCTCTTGGATTTTAAAAGCAAAAAAAAAAAATCTTTTTTTGTTTTGCTTTTGTTAAATAAACTGATCTTCCACTCCTCGAGGAGCTGCTATGTAAATCCTGCAGCTGCCGGCGCGCCTCCTGCGACGCCGTTCAGAGGAAGATGTCGCCTGACCGCCGGCGCCGCGCTACAGTTATTGTGTCTTTGCCTATTCATATGATCTTTTTTTTTAACGCACTACGTTTTGCATATTAACAATGCATATTTTGGAGACATTTGCATACTATGAGTCGTAAGCAGCGGTCGCATCTCCATAACGCAACACGGCAGTGCTAACTGTCTGTGCGCAGCAGGAATGGTGACTAAATGACTGCGTTGGTGCCTATTTAACCTTTTAGAAACCGTGAAAATGCTCCCGCGCCCATTTTAATACCCAGCATGCCCCATTCAGACAAACATTTGGCATAAAATACGTAATTTTTCCATTTTTTTTCACAGTTTTTTGGCTGAAACTCCTTCCTAACAGTTCAAGACTTTGTTTTATTGTGATTTTTGTTGCAGATTCTGATTCTTTAGGTCCTAATCTTTACATAAAGGTCTTATTGACGCTCCAGGAGGCTTGTTTTAGGGAATCTGGCTCACATCATGCTGGATGTTCATAGTTACCATCAAAATATCTTTTAAAGTGATTTTTTTGCAGATATAGATTTTTTTCCAAAGACTTTGCTGAACAAATGCATACAATAAACACAAGTATTGGAATTAATTTGGGGTTCTTACGACGACTGAAATACAGGGGATAAGGAGGTCTAGAGACGGGTTAAAATGTATTTTGTTTGTGGTTGTTTTCATTCAGGTACGCGTACTCAATTGTTAACTAACTAGATCAATGCTGTTGCATTTAAAGCTTAACCACATGTATAGACAACTCAATTTATGAAGAATGTGTTTCATTCTTGTGAGAACACGTCAGTTTGTTGTATTTTAGGTCAAGAAAAGACAGAAAATTCTCAAATTTTTGAACCCATCATCCATTTATTTGATTGTTAATTTAAAAAAATATGTTTTCACCGATCTAGTTGTGTAACTAATTCTTCAAGCGGTCTGTTCAAAGCTGTTGACTTTAGTGACGTCATCGAGCTACGCTCACCGAGTCCGTTCATCAAATGCACTAACGTCTGCCGGACATTGTTTTAAATCTGGGTTGAGTGATTGTTGGAGATTGCGGTCACTGCTGGCTGTCGCTTGGCTACTCGAATCCGGTGGGTTTTGCGCAGGAATGTCCCCTTTTTTTTTGTCTCTGACCAATCGGTGGTCGGCAGCGCTTTGACTCCGCCTCCTGGTATGGGTTCAGCTCAAAGAGCGCTACGTACCCTCCACCAAATTTAGCGAATGGAAACCCATTAAAGAGTGAGTCACGTCGAGTTGAGTGAAGCCGCGCCGAGCTTTGGAAATGTGGCGTTAGGAACCGCTATTAAAATGTAACCTATTTTAAATTTCTGAGTGAGATCCAATCGGCCTCCTTCCCCCAAACTTTGGACCAAATGTGCTTAAAAAGACATCACCTCCATCCCACCCCCACCATTCAATTTAAGACCGCATTGGAGGAGGAAACAGGCTGCCACCGGTTTTAAAAAACACACTGCACAACAGCCTTATTATCTGAAAACCATGTTTCATTGATCAGTTCATTCATTGGCTAATGACGGGGGATCTGACAGTGAGCTACTGTCCTTCTCATTAGGACCTTATTGGCCTGTCAGAGGACTGTCTGCTCTGGGCACACAGAGCGCTGTCATATCCACGCTGCCGGTCGATTGATGGTCCATTAACAGCCTATTAAACACAGCTAAGTGAAGGCGTGAGGAGTACAATGTTGGGCCAATGGGGGTTTCCCACTCCACAGCATGGCTCTTGTGTCTGTTAATACACCCTGGTGGATTGCTGCTATCAAGTACGCCCAGTTATAATAGTGATTTAAAAAATATACATCAAGGCGAGAGCTTTAGAAATATTGTTGAAATTAGTGGGAATGCCTTTCATGTGTAGCTGTAATTGGTGTGTTCAGTCAGGAGGTTTTTTTAAAGCTGCGGTCGTGATTTGAAGTCTTTGGATGCTTAGGCTTGGTGCGATGCACATGAGTCGTAGCGGCAGAACTATGCAGGGCACAGAGACCTGAGACGACGTGGACATCTTCAATTGAAGAACATTTTCTAAACCCGGGAACCTTTTTTGAGGTACTTTGGTGATTCACCTGCGGTTCAGCCAGAGCAACCTGGAGCCAGCTGTAGCTCCTGGGTCATGATTTCTACCAGACCAGAAGACCCTTCTTCTGTCGCAGTGGACGACCAGAAGCTATTAAAGGGCCGGTAACGGTACTGAAGGTACTGGTACTGAAGGTAGTGGTACTGAAGGTAGTGGTACTGAAGGTACTGGTACTGAAGGTACTGGTACTGAAGGTAGTGGTACTGAAGTTAGTGGTACTAAAAGTAGTGGTACTAAAGGTTGCCATCAGAAGCTATCAAAGGGAAGCTAGCGGTACTGGAGGTAGCGGTACTGGAGGTAGTAGGTAGCGGTACTGGAGGTAGCGGTACTGGAGGTAGCGGTACTGGAGGTAGCGGTACTGGAGGTAGTAGGTAGTAGGTAGCGGTACTGGAGGTAGTAGGTAGCGGTACTGGAGGTAGCGGTACTGGAGGTAGTAGGTAGCGGTACTGGAGGTAGTAGGTAGCGGTACTGCAGGTGGCGGTACTGGAGGTAGCGGCCAACCGGTCAAACGCAACCCTCGAGACGACACCGGCTTGTGTACAGCAGCCATTCATACTGCAAGCGAACATTGGCTGTCGCTAGTGTTAGCCAGAGGACTCTGGATGGGACGCTTTAAATTACACTCTTACCTCAAATCAACTGTTTTTCAGATGAGGTGAAGATGCAAACACAAATTCAGTGAATTACTTTCATCCCTGGAAATAGTTCTCCAAGGGGTTCATGCGATGTATTTGGTTGGAATTTGCTATTGTTGGTTTGCTTTTGGCTGTGAATGAAGCAGGTTGCCAAAATGAATCTAATCTGCTAGCTTGCGCTGCTAGCTTGCGCTGTCTCTCTGTTTGTTCTCGCTGTGGTAAAGTGTCGCGGACTAATCCATCAGGACGTCATGGACATTGTAGCTTCTGTTGTCCTTTCTGCCGCTACATCACTAGCTAGCTTGCGCCGCTAACTCGCGCTGTAGATGAGTTGGGAGAGGCACAAGCTAGCAACGTAAGCTAGCAACGCAAGCTAGGGCAGACCATGGGTGAGTGTGGAACAATTTTGTCCACGAATCAGTCAAAGTTAAATGAAAAAATAACATTTTACGGTAATTTACAGATAAATAAGATGAGTTTTGAGCGTTGACATTACTGACATTTTCCTCTCTTTCTGTTTCAGGTTAGCATTATACGTGTACGAGTACCTGCTACATGTGGGAGCACAGAAGTCCGCACAGACCTTCCTGTCCGAGGTAAGATCCCTGCGAACCACCATCATCGTTTATGCATCTTTTATGAGAATTGCTTCTCTACTTTAGAGCTCAGGAGAAGAGAAAAAGCATCTCCAGCAGAGAAATGAAAACAACGCACGTCACTTATGATGACGTACGAATGTAAAACAGCTGGCCTCGTTAGTAAAACTACACTAACGCAGCTATGCTAAGGTGTTGCATTCATTTTTCATAAGGAAATCCTATGAAGCTGCAGCTCATGCTACAACAATGCATGCACTGGATGCTGCACGTTGTAGTTTGCATGCGTTTCCTCCTCACAGACGGGATGACGAAGAATGAGTGTATGACTTCCCTGTAAAAAAGGGAAACGGAGAGAACAGAACAGAGAGATAAAAGAAAGGAGAGATTCAGTAGGACGGAGATCGACGGAGCCAGAAAAGATGCCTATCGCCCACGTCTCCACGTCCGAGGCCATTGACAGTTTTGAGACTGATTATATGTTCTTAACCCCCGGACCTGCAGGCGTAATCCTCTCTCTAGTGGCCGCGAGTGACTCTCCTCTTCTCTCCTCTCCTCTCCTCTCCTCTTCTCTTGTCTCCTCCAGATTCGATGGGAGAAGAATATCACATTAGGGGAACCTCCCGGATTCCTCCACTCGTGGTGGTGGTAAGCAACGCTTTCACATTTCTCCTTCTTCCTGGTTTTCCTTGTCCGGTACTAAGCCTTTTTTTGTGTCGCCTGCTCAGGTGTACAAACTGTTTTTAAAGCCACAGTCGGGAACTTTAATGAAATAACTTTTGGCACTGTATTGTGACAGCAGCACATGAGACGTGATCAGGTACCTCTTGACTGCGAGGTTTCAC
This sequence comes from Clinocottus analis, assembly GCF_023055335.1. Classification (NCBI taxonomy): domain Eukaryota; kingdom Metazoa; phylum Chordata; class Actinopteri; order Perciformes; family Cottidae; genus Clinocottus; species Clinocottus analis. The sequence goes on along the minus strand of NW_027176207.1, from coordinate 22,141,044 downwards.
TCGTGCCTGAAAGGAAAAGCAACCAATCGGAGAAGAGCATTCCCGTGACGCAGCTGTCAATCACTGCTTGAGGCAGCAGTTTCAGAAACGTATTTCTTTACGGTGTTAAATTAGAAAAAAAAGGTTTCTTCGGTCGGTGGGCGGAGCTTGTGGTTTTCAACATGGCGGCCAGGCCACACACACTTTCTCCTGACCCTAAAATGTGTTTTTAGAAACATTTGAGGCAATACGGTAACAGCATATTGATTCATATCTGATCAGCGCTGCTTTTGATTGACAGCTGTGAGAATCCTCGACTCTGATTGGTTGATTTTCTTCGCGGACAAATTAGGATTTATTATTATTTATCACAAAAATAACTGTCACAATATAGACAGCTTGAGAAAATATGAGAAATGAAAGTTTTTATTCGCGTCATCAACTGTAAGCGGTGTAACACACACACACACACACACACACACACACACACACACACACACACACACACACACACACTGGAGGGTCTCCGGGCTCCTACATTATTCATGAGTTATATGGCTTCATTTGAATGGTCTGAAGCTCATGCGTTACATTAAATTCATATTTAATACAACCAGGTGTTTGTAAATCGCCACGTTTTGGTGTCACTTGCTCGCGCTGCTCTTGCGTCACGACTTGACTTCCGTGAAGTGGGAGGAGTCTCGGCGTCCTGGGGTTGACCAGACTCGGCGAGGGCGTGATCCCCTCCTCCACTCCTCCATCTCTCCATCCTTCACCCCCTGAAACAATAGCTCCAGATGGTTGGGAATGCCCCCCCCCCTCCTGCCCCTCCCTCCTCCTCCTCCTACACCCCCGCCCGCCCGTCACCCTTTGTGTGCCCCCACCTCCCACTTTTCTCCTTTGTTCACGTCGGAGAGGGATTCTTAGCAGATTAACCCGTTGCATTCCATCTTCCTTTGTGTCGCCTCCTCCCTCCTTCCCTCCTTCCTTCCCTCCCTCCTTCTCTCCCTCCTTCTCTCCCCCCCTCCCCCCTGTCATCTCTGCCCCGGGCCAGGATTTGACCTTTAGGGGTCATCGGCTCGATCAGCGATCAGCGGTTTCACTCGTCTCTGGACGTCACCTGTAGTTCAGTGACGAAGCCAGGGTTCCTCTTAGAGCCCGACATGAAGGGTTCCACCTAGAACCACCCGTTAAAGGTTCCACCTAGAACTCCTGTGAGGTTCTTCAGAGAACCCTGGTGTGCTGTAATGGCTTCACTCTGCATGTTCTCCCCAGAACCTTTCCACCTGCTCAGGGTGCCATCAATAACCTACTCAGGAGGTTCTACGGAGAACCCTTCTTTGGTGGAATGGTTTTGCCTAGAACTCTTTTTGACGGTTCTACCAGGGACCTTTCCACATTTTCAGGGTGCAATCAAGCGCTTACTCAGAAGGTTGAGAAGGTTCTCTACCCAGAACCTTTCCAACTTCTCACGGTGCCATCAAGAACCTACTCGGGAGGTTCTGCAGAGAACCCTTCTTTGGTGTAATGGTTCTGCATAGAACGCTCTCTGCGGGTTCATCCCAGAACCTTTCCACCTTCTCAGGATGCCATCAAGAACTTACTCAGAAGATTGGAAAGGTTCTCTATCCAGAACATTTCCACTTCTTAGGGTGCCATGAAGAACTTCCTCAGGATGTTCTACAGAGAACCCTTCTGTGGTGTAATGGTTTCGCCTAGAACTCTCTCTGAAGGTTCTACCTAGAACCTTTCCACCTTCTCAGAGTGCAATAAAGAACTTACTCAGGAGGTTCTACGGTGAACCCTTCTTTGGAGGTTCTACCCAGAACCTTTCCACATTTTCAGGGTGCCATAAAGAACCTCAGGAGGTTCTACAGAAAACCCTTCTTTGGAGGTTCTACCTAGAACCTTTCCACATTTTCAAAGTCCTATAAAGAACCTCAGGAGGTTCCACGGAGAACCCTTCTATGGTGTAATGGTTCCACCTCGTCCCAATCCTTCGCAAAGTGGTTCTTAATGGAACATTTTGCGTCACGACGTCACCTCGTGGATCACCTGATGGATTCTGGGCGTTTCGGGGGATTTGTTGACATTAAGAGGAGATCTTTCACATCAAATAAAGACATAAACTAAAGGGATAAACCGCCGTTCATTTGCTTCCAACGCGCTCTTTAAAAAAACACCCGGCAGGAATGAATCACGTTTTATTGCTCGGTTCTCGCCAACTCTTCTTTCTTTGTGGAAATACCAGCGGTAGTTATTTACTGTGTGGTAGTATATTGATCCTGTTTAAGGTGAAGCTGTTTCCACTTGCTCCGCCTCCAGGAGGACGAACGCGCAGTAATGTACAGTTAGGATTGTACATTACTACAACCAGGCAAATAGTTAAGGACCCGTAGATTTACAGACTTGTAAATATGCTCTTGAACAGTGTTCTCAGGTTGCGTCTCACCTACGGAGGGATGGAGGGATGGATGGAGGGATGGAGGGAGAGAGGGAGGGAGGGATGGATGGATGGATGGATGGATGGAAGGATGGGTGGAAGGATGGATGGAAGGATGGATGGAAGGAGGGAGGGAGGGTTTATTCTGCTGAGTCAGACTCTCAGAGCCCATCAGCAATATGAAACCAAGGACTTTTTATTTAAAAAAAGGATGTTAAGGAACAGAATAAGAATTTAAAAGTATAAAAGTCTGAGTAACTCTCGTTCAAGTCGGGACTTTAAATCTATATGTATATATTAATTAAAATATATAAGAACAATTAGGTTGTCTTTTATCTTGTTGTTCTACTTCTTGTTCTACTTGTTTTTCTTTTACTTGTTCTTCTTCGACTTCTTCTTCTCTACTTGTTGTTCTTCTACTTGTTGTTGTTGTTGTTGTTGTTCTTCTTCTTCTTCTTGATTAGGCTTGTGTCTAAAAAGCAGATCATTTCTTTGTCTTTGTGCCCTTGAGCAAAGCACTGCCGGCCTTATCCTCTGCAGCTCGACCGTGCACTGTCCTTCTTTTGCCTCCGAGGAGGTTTGCGGATACAAATCAATGCAAAATCAAAATATTTTAAATTCCTTTTCTTTTTAAATAATATGCTCTAATGACTCGTAATGGCCGCCGTGAGGCTCCCAAACACACGACTAGTGTCTGTCTGAAGTGCGCGAGGTGTGTGAAGAAGTCCAGATGTTTGGGACGCAACATCCCTTCACTGCCGGGGCGTGAAGTCGCTCCTGATTGGTCCTCGCGTTAGCCGCGTAGCTTGATAGCTTCATTCTCAATGACGAGCTCTGAGACGCACGAGCAGGACGCTCTGTGTTCACACTGAAACCTGGCATGGAACCAGTTTATATTTAAATACATTATATATATATATATATATATATATATATATATATATATATATATATATATATATATATATATTTTTTTTTTTTTTTTTTTTTTTAATTTATTTTTTTTTTTAATTTTTTTTTTTAAATTTTGGAATCAGTTTATAAAATACTACATAAAAAATAATTTAAAAAAAATAATATATATATATATATATATATATATATATATATATATATATATATATATATATATATATATATATTGTGTATTGGGCTTAGCTGTACATGTATCCTTTAGTATAACAGTTCAAGTTTAGGGCATGTATATAAGTGTGTGTGTGTGTGTGTGTGGTTGATTTGAGTGGCCTCGTGTCCCTCTTAAAAGTGATGCTCGAGGAGGTAAGAGGCCGCTTAGGAGCCGTGGAGATAGTGAGAGAGTGAGTGTGAATGGGTTATGAATAGCTGCTACACATGTGCTTGTATTGCTCTGTTTGCTAACCTCTGACCCCCCCCCCCCCTTTTTTTATTTCAGTGTATTCTGGGATTTGTATTGTGCGGCTCCAGACCGAAGGGAGACGTGCGAGCACTCCAGCGAGGCCAAGGCCTTCCATGACTATGTGAGTGACCCTTCATTGTTTCCTCTGTCTTAAAGGTACAGTACACGTCAGGGGAGTCTTTGAGTGGCAGCTGGAGGTTAGGACGCACCTTTTTATAGGACCTTTAGACAGGAAGTATAACTCAAATCACACAGGTGCATGCATGTCACGGGTCCAGGTCTGTTCGGCAGAAGAAGTCCCACAATGCACTGCTCCTCCACGCTAACTGGGAATCATGTCGGTAACATATTGGTTGTGTATTTCCCCCCTGAGAGGGAAACGGTGTGTAAATGCAATGTGTCGGGATTCACACTGTGCACCCGTCTCCAGCCTGTCCTCTGTGTGTGTGTGTGTGTGTGTGTGTGTGTGTGTGTGTGTGTGTGTGTGTGTGTGTGTGTGTGTGTGTGTGTGTGTGTGTTGTATAGTATAGTGTGGGGAGATAATGGAATAGAGTTCTAATCCGGTAATCCCAGCACTGGGCCGAGGCTAAGCCAGGGATTTGTGTGTGTGTGTGTGTGTGTGATGGGGAGGGGGGGGGCATCTTTGGCAACCAGCCAATAGATGGAGGTTCGAGGGGCTCACACCCTGTGTGTGTGTGTGTGTGTGTGTGTGTGTGTGTGCGTGTGTGTGTGTGTGTGTCTATATATATGCAGATGTGTGTGTGTGTGTGTGTGTGCTACATTGTTGCTCTCTCTGCTCCTAACGGTGATAAAGTGAAAGGAAACGATGGGACGGTTTAATTTTGGCTCCTGAGACTCGTCTCTGAGCACTGGTCCTTTTCTACTGGTCCCTCTCTACTGGTCCCTCTCTACTGATCTCTCTGTACTGGTCCTTCTATACTGGTCTTCCTCTCCTGGTTCCTCTCTACTGGTCCCTCTCTACCGATCTCTACTGGTCCCTCTCTACCGATCTCTACTGGTTCCTCTCTACCGATCTCTACTGGTCCCTCTCTACCGATCTCTACTGGTCCCTCTCTACTGGTCCCTCTCTACCGATCTCTACTGGTCCCTCTCTACCGATCTCTACTGGTCCCTCTCTACCGATCTCTACTGGTCCCTCTCTACTGGTCCCTCTCTACCGATCTCTACTGGTCCCTCTCTACTGGTCCCTCTCTACCGATCTCTACTGGTCCCTCTCTACCGATCTCTACTGGTCCCTCTCTACCGATCTCTACTGGTTCCTCTCTACCGATCTCTACTGGTTCCTCTCTACCGATCTCTCCTGGTCCCTCTCTCCTGGTCCCTCTCTCCTGGTCCCTCTCTCCTGGTCCCTCTCTCCTGGTCCCTCTCTACTGGTCCCTCTCTACTGGTCTCTACTGGTTTCAAAAGAATGATCCGGTGAGAGAAGAGAGTTTCTTGGTTTCGAGGGTTGCGTGTCAGTCGCTGGTGTCACATCCTGTCTGCTGGTTCACGGTGAAGACTTTTACTTTGAAGGAGTGAACCTGTTGTCCCCAGTGTGTTCACATGCAGGCACAGAGACACTGGAATGGGTGGACCGGTTGTTGAGCAGCAGATCCAGACATGTTTTGCGAGAAACAACAAGTTTCCTCTTTGTGTTTTTCTCTGTGGCGTCTCAGTTGTTCTCTTGAAGACTTGACATGAACGTTGGGGCTCGATGACGTCACTGGATGCTTTTCTTTTGACCTCTTTAGCCGCCGGCGGCCATTACCGGACAAGGAAAGAGACGAATGAGTCAAGAGACGTTAGCTGAAGGATCTCCTGAACCACCACGATGATCAGCTTCATTTAAATGGCTGAAATACAGCAAAGCATTGTGGGAAGAGTTCTATCCAAACAGAACAAAGTAAATCCCGTTAAGTTCATGTCATTACACAAACCTCGTAGCCTCGTGGTTAATAAATCATAATAATTATTAATAAATACTCTTTACAAAGTCAGCTCTCAATAAAAGACTCCTCTCTGTCAGCTACCAGCTGGTAGGAGTCTCATGAAGTATTCAGAATACTTGTGTGTATTAGTACCTGAAGAATCACTTCGACGTGTTTTGGACTGTGCCGGCTTCCGTGGTCCGTGGTTTATGCAAATATAAATACCCAGCATGCACCAGTCCAACCATAATGGTTATAACTTTTACATTTTTTAGCCGAAAGACATTTTTTTTGGACTGAAACTCCTTCATAACACCTCAATGCTTTGCTTATTGTTGTAGATTCAGATTCTTTAGCTCCTAATCTTTCCATAAAGGTGTGTTGACAGGATGTGGGCTGCTCTTAAGGCCCTGAACCAAACTGTGAGCGCTCATGATATAAAATATGCTATGAAAGGGATTTCTTTGTGGGGTTCAGGCCTCTGAAGGCTTTGGGTGCCGTTAAAGCTGCATGTGCTGGAATCTGTTGAGCATAAGATGCGTAGCAGAAAGCATGTGTGCGTTGAATCATCCCTCGTTCTTCCTGACTCTCCCTCCGTCTCTCACCTGCTCTGTCGCTCCTCGCGCTCGCTTTACTCGTCTGCCCACGTTTGTCACTTCTCTTCTCGCTGCTCTCTCACTCTTCTTCACTCTTTGTGCAACTCCAGCGTCATGTTTCCTCTCCGCTCGTGGTTTCCTCTTTCCTCCCACTCGCTTTCCTATATTCCTCACTCTCTCCCTCCACCACTCCGCCTCCTCTCGTCTCACTCCCCTTATCGCTCACTCCCTCCTCCTCCTCCTCCTCCTCCTCCTCTTCCTCCTCTCGTATCTCTGCCCCTCCCTCCCTCACCACCATTACTACCTCTGTTACCGGGAGACGATTGATTGCCTAATCTAGCCGTTTACCCACAATGCTTTGTGTCGTAGAGGCGAGGGCAGCGTAGACGACGTGAAGGGGAGACAGTGGAGGTATTTAAAAATGGAGAGAGAGAGAAGGTTTGTGGAATAAACTCCTTTAGGAAAATAAGAAAATGTATTATTTAGGATTTCAGTACATTGAGTTAAACTTTGCATTTCCTCTCACTTGTATTCAAAAAGTAGAAACATGATTTTTTAAGACGAGTCAGTAACTTTTAAACAGCTTTAAATAACGACACAGGTGTAATTTTATTTTTTCTTATTGCCTTAAATGTTAAATATGTAAATATGTTACTGGCTGCAGGTCTTTTTAAATGTTTCTTTAAAAAATCAAGCGCACATTAATCTGCATTTAAACCACCTGTAATGTCTTGATTTACTCGTTAAGTATGAGAGTTTTTTCCCTAATTTAAGCTTAAAATGATCTAAATTTCATTATTTTCCCAAAACGTGCTCGCCTGCAAAGCTTCAGCTCTCGTTCAGCTTCTTCTCCGCTTCATGAAGTGAAAAGAGTTTGTTTTGAAGCTGATAATCAGCTGTGAGACAACGTAAGAAAGAAGTGTTACACAGTGAGGTTACGCAGGTGAACGCAGCAGTGTGTGTCTCTTTGTGTGAAAACATGCACACAAAGGTGTGTGTGTGTGTGCCATTGAGTTGTTGTTCAGAAAACATGAAACTTCAGCATCTGTGCTGAATTATTTATTTATTTTTTTGTTCTTGTCATATTCTTGTCTTTCGCCCTCTGGAGTGTGTTGGCTAAGTGGATAGTGTGTCTGCAGCATGTATTAGTGCTGTCATCCCGTGTCTGTGTGTGTGTCTGTGTGTGTGTGTGTGTGTGTCTGTGTACGAGGCGGCCTGTCTGGTTCAGTACTGATGCTTTGGCAGCAGCTTTTGGGGAAACGTGTGTGTGTGTGTGTGTGTGTGTGTGTGTGTGTGTGTGTGTGTGTGTGTTGTGCCAGTTTTGAGGACCAGCTGGGCTTTTAGAGATTGTGTGTGTGTGTGTGTGTGTGTGTGTGTGTGTGCATTTGTTTGTCAGACGTGGCGGTGAGAGCAGCAGCCGTATCCTGTTGCTCCAGAGCGAAACACACTGTTTTGACTGGGCCGATAAATTAGCCAGATCGCCACAGTCAGCTGTTTTTCCTCCCGTCTCCACACCCTCACTCTGCTCTATCCTCACTCCTTCAAAACACACACAGACACACACACACACACACATTTCTTTCCCTCTCTCTGCGCGCTAAGGACAGCAGGTCAAGGAGACAGTGATGAGGTACATATCAGTGTGAACCAGAATGTAGATTAGTACCCTCTCCAGGCAGGGATACACATAAACACACACACACAGACACACACACACAGATGCATGCGCTGTCTCCCTCTCTCCACCAGTGTTTATGTCTCTGTCTTTATCCCGGTGAAAGGTATCAGGCGGAGGTCAATAATGTGTTGAGCACTATTGATCTGTCCGGCGGGGTGAAGGGGCGGCGCAGGGAAATGGAGAGGGAGGGATCAATGCTCTTCCGCACATCTCCATACTGTACCGGCAGCAGCCAATCAGATCATTAGTCTTTTGTTCCCTGATTAGATTGTGCGTCAACATTGTGGGTTTTGTGTGGAGCAGGAGAGGCAAACACAACACGGTGTCCTCGCGGGGAGCCACAACTGTGGATTAGCGCGTCACAGTGGAAGTCTGTCGGGGTTTTTATTTTGTCACAAAGACGCCGGCGCAGAGACTCGAGGAGGATTAACGTCACCGCGCTCGACTGAAGCGCCGAGAATGTTTACAGAAAGAACCGAAGGTTGTGCGGCTTTTTATGGCTGAAGGAGCTCTGACTTTACCTGCTTCCTCCAGACCGAACCAGTTAACGCTGGTCGTGTGTGTGTGTGTGTGTGTGTGTGTGTGTGTGTGTGTGTGTGTGTGTGTGTGTGTGTGCGTGTGTGTGTGTGTGTGTGTGTGTGTGTGTGTGTGTGTGTGTGTGTGTGTGTGTGTGTGTGTGAGAGAGAGACACAATAAACGTAGTATTAGTATTTTTCCTCAACTAATAGTTAAGTCTATAACGGTCAGAAAACAGTTATTTTTCTCAACTCTTCCTTCACTTAACCCTTCCTTTGCTCAACCCTGCCTTTGCTCAACTCTTCCTTCACTTAACTCTTCCTTTGCTCAACTCTTCCTTCACTTAACTCTTCCTTTGCTCAACTCTTCCTTTACTCAACCCTTCCTTTGCTCAATCCTTCCTTTGCTCAACCCTTCCTTTGCTCAACTCTTCCTTTACTCAACTCTTCCTTTGCTCAACTCTTCCTTTGCTCAAGCCTTCCTTTACTCAACCCTTCCTTTGCTCATCCTTCCTTTGCTCAACCCTTCCTTTGCTCAACTCTTCCTTTGCTCAACCCTTCCTTTGCTCAACTCTTCCTTTGCTCAACTCTTCCTTTGCTCAACCCTTCCTTTGCTCAACTCTTCTTTTGCTCAACTCTTCCTTTGCTCAACCCTTCCTTTACTCAACCCTTCCTTTGCTCAACCCTTCCTTTACTCAACTCTTCCTTTGCTCAACTCTTCCTTTGCTCAACTCTTCCTTTACTCAACTCTTCCTTTGCTCAACTCTTCCTTTGCTCAACCCTTCCTTTGCTCAACTCTTCCTTTGCTCAACTCTTCCTTTGCTCAACTCTTCTTTTGCTCAACTCTTCCTTTGCTCAACCCTTCCTTTGCTCAACCCTTCCTTTACTCAACCCTTCCTTTGCTCAACCCTTCCTTTACTCAACCCTTCCTTTGCTCAACCCTTCCTTTGCTCAACCCTTCCTTTGCTCAACCCTTCCTTTGCTCAACCCTTCCTTTGCTCAACCCTTCCTTTGCTCAACCCTTCCTTTGCTCAACCCTTCCTTTGCTCAACCCTTCCTTTGCTCAACCCTTCTTTTGCTCAACTCTTCCTTTACAGAATCCTCTCAATACATCCAACCTGAGAGAGAATAATTCAGCTCGGCTACAGAAATCCATGTTCATTATATCAACTGATTAGTCTGCTGCTGCTTCTGGAGCATGTTCCTCTTGTATAAAGGTGTGCATATACCTCAAAGGTGTGCTCATACCTTAAATAAAGGTGTGCATATACCTGATAAATAGGTGTATAAGTGTACATGTGAATCACAAATACTTGTTTACCTGCAACAACGTCAATGAGACAAGCTCCTGTGTATTGATCTGGATTCAAGGAGGAAGTGTTATTTATTTCTAAGACAGTCTGCCACCAAGCGAGCGTTGAGACTTGGTAAAGGTAGATGTAGAGGTACAGGTAAAGGTAGATGTAGAGGTTTAGGTAAGTGTAGAGGTAAAGGTAGAGGTTAATGTAAAGGTAGAGGTTGATGTAGAGGTAGAGGTTGATGTAGAGGTAGATGTGGGGGTAAAGGTAGATGTAGAGGTAGATGTAGAGGTAGATGTAGAGGTAAAGGTAGATGTAGAGGTAAAGGTAGAGGTTAATGTAGAGGTAAAGGTTGAGGTAGATGTAGAGGTAAAGGTAGATGTAGAGGTAAAGGTAGAGGTAAAGGTAGAGGTAAAGATAGAGGTAAAGATAGAGGTAGAGGTAAAGGTAGAGGTAGAGGTAGATGTAAAGGTAAAGGTAGATGTAGAGGTAGAGGTAAAGGTAAAGGTAGATGTAAAGGTAGATGTAGAGGTAGAGGTAAAGGTAAAGGTAGATGTAAAGGTAGATGTAGAGGTAGAGGTAAAGGTAGATGTAAAGGTAGATGTAGAGGTAGAGGTAAAGGTAAAGGTAGATGTAGAGGTTAATGTAGAGGTAGAGGTAAAGGTAAAGGTAGATGTAGAGGTAAAGGTAGATATTCCTCCTCCGTCTGCACGCGTTCACTTTGCTTTCACAGCGTTCAGCAGTCGGTCGATGATAATGTGACCGAGTGAGGGACAGAAATATCTCTCCTTTCTTTCCTTCTGTCTCTCTCTCTCTCCCCCGTATCTTCTTATTCTCTCTCTCCGTCTCTCTCCCCTGCATCTTATTAGCTCTCTCTCTCTCTCTCCCTGCATCTTCTCTCTCTCTCATTCTCTCTCTCTCTCTCTCTCTCTCCCTGCATCTTCTCTCTCTCTCATTCTCTCTCTCTCTCCGTCTCTCTCTCCTGCATCTTATTATCTCTCTCTCTCTCTCTTCCTCTCCCTCTCTCTCTCTCTTCCTCGCCCTCTCTCTCGCTCTCTCTCTCTCTCTCTCTCTCTGCCGTATCTTCTTATTCTCTCTCTCTCTCTCTCTCTCTCTCTCTCTCTCTCTCTCTCTCTCCCTCTCTCTCTCTCTGCCCTATCTTCTTATTCTCTCTCTCTCTCTCTTTCTCTTTCTCTTTCTCTCTCTCTCTCTCTCTCTCTCTCTCTCTCTCTCCTGGAGCGGGGGATGCCAGGGGGACAGAGTGCAGATAGGACCTGTCTCCATAGCAACAGCTTCTGCAAGCTGCTGACACCCTACAGGGGGGGGGGGGGGGGGGGCAGGAAGGTGTGTGTGTGTGTGTGTGTGTGTGTGTGTGTGTGTGTGTGTGTGTGTGTGTGTGTGTGCTGGGAAAATAAGTGAGGGGGGGTCACAGAGAGGAGAAAAGATGGAGAGAAAAGTGCAGAAGAAGAAGAAGAAGAGGAAGAAGCAGCCGACCCGACTTCTTCCCCCGAGACTCAGTGGCTCATGTTCACCACACATTAACATACAGGGGGGAGGGGCTGTGTGTGTGTGTGTGTGTGTGTGTGTGTGTGTGTGTGTGTGTGTGTGTGTGTGTGTGTGTGTGTGTGTGTGTGTGTGTGTGTGTGTGTGTGTGTGTGTGTGTGTGTGTGTGTGTGTGTCTAAATCTGTGTGTGAGCGTGTGGGTGTTTGTGTGTCTCTCTCTGTCTCTGTGTGTGTGCGTCTGTGTGTGTTGGTTCCAGATAGTCAGAAGGGCAGCGAGTGTGTGTGTGTGTGTGTGTGTGTCTGTATAATGCGTGTAATTGGTAATATGCGTTGTTGTCCAAGCATACAGTGTATGTCACATGGATGTTGTGTGTTCGTTCAGTGTGCGTGCTGGTGGAACGGTGTGTGTGTGTGTGTGTGTGTGTGTGTATTGGGGGACTAGCTAGCGAGCAGGCCCCTCCCCTGGGTCCTAAACCCCCTCCCTGTTCGGTCCTGTAGCCTGTGGTCTGCCTCTCTGTGCTGAAGGGCTGCACTTTATGAGCCTGTGATGCAACTCTTTGTGTGTGTGTGTGAGTCTTTGTGTGTCTCTCTGTTTTTGCGCGTTCATGTGCTTTGCGTGTGTGTGTGTTTGTTCCGGCGTGCTTATGTAAGCACTCTGAACACGCGTCTTGGTCCATGTGTGATGACAGTTATATCATATTTAACTCCCTCTCCTCGTTCCATTTGTTCCATATCGTGTAAATGACGTGACGGTGGTTTTTAAACACATATTATTGTTATTATTATTGTTTATATGTGTTTAAAATGATCAGAGACAGTTAAACAGTTGGATACTGAGTCAGATCTGATACTTATATTCACTTACATGTTGAATCCTACACATAAAAATGACAATTAGAAGTATTTAAAACTGTAAAGTTGCTTCTCCTGAACTTGAGAGGAAGAGGAGGTCTCACTCGGATGGATTTGCAGGAAACTAGAGAAACACTTTTATTTTAACAGATCTCTGACAACGTGCTCGGCTCAGAGTCAATATTCCACGTTGTTGTAGACAATATATGTATTATATATTATGAAGTATGATCTCATAACAGTACTGTGTATTATGAAGTATGAGCTAATAACAGTATTATTTATTATAAAGCTCTAATAGCTAAAAAATATTTGCTGATGATGATTAATCATATGCAGGATTTAAATTATTATTTTAGATATGAAATAAATGTTTAAAATTCTATATTATTATTTATATTATAAAACATACATCTCATACTTCTCATAGTGTGTGTATATGTATATGCATATATATACACACACATACTTTATGAGAAGATTTCTAATCAGTAAATGAGACGTGCAATGCTTACATATTACATTGTAGTGTTCAATATTCATTTTTGATATTTAATATCCAAACTACGATGACAACATGCCTTCAAAAGCAAACAATAAAAAAGTTTAGGTAAATAAACAAATGCATAACTCAAAGTGAAATAAAAGAGAGCAAAAGATGGACCACAGGAAACGTATTCCTAATATATAAAATATGAATGTGTCGTATAAAATGAGACACAAAACACAGACACACTTGTGTTTTGATACAACTTATGGAGACACAACACAGAGACACTTTGTGTTGTTTTGATACAATGTATTGAGACACAACTCATGAAGACACTTATGTTGTGACACAAAGTATCACCACCGACAGACAGACGCAGTATGAAAGTACACATCTGGCTCAGTGAAGAAACAATAACTTTATCCAGTTATATTTCTAAATGATGGTTCTTTAGTTTCCCTTTGGACTCAAATAACAAACACACCGTAGAGTTGTGTTAGTGTTTGTGTACGGATACTAAATATAATCATGATCCTCTCCCAGCTTGTAGTAAATCTGCTCTTTTTTTCCAGCTTTGCATCCCTGAAACTTCATGAATGTTTTGCTTGTTTTCCTTTTTCTCTGCCTCAGATTTAAAGACTTAAAACCGGTTTTAATAGAACTTTTTTTTTTTGAATCAACCATCAACTTTTTTTAGAGGGGAGTTTGCTGCCATTGCAGGTGCAGACACTGCCCCCTGTAGTAATAATCTGACCAGTGCATGATGCACATGCACGTCACTGTGGAGCAGATGGACACACACACACACAGAGACACATACACACACACACACATACACACACACATGCAGCACATGTTAATCCCAGCTCTTGTGTGTTTCAGAGCGCGGCGGCGGCGCCCAGCCCCGTGATGGGCAACATGCCCCCGAACGACGCCATGCCAGGCGGTCCCATGCCCCCGGGCTTCTTCCAGGTAGGACGTCCCGCACGCCGTCGCCTCCCTGCTTCACCTCCATCACCTGCCGACTCCACGCACCTCCGCCCGCCTCCATCCACACCACCTACTGACACATTGAACACAGAAATATCAAAGAATGTAGTTATTTTTCTCAACACAAACAGGTAGAACTTTTCAGACTAATTAAAGGAGCTGACCTGATATCAACAAGTTGTGAAATATATATATATCTATATATAAAATTAAATTTCTGCCCCAAACTGGCCAATTTCTGGGTATTTTCTGCCCCAAACTGCCACAAAGTTCTTTATATGCCCAAAGAGATGCACACAGATTGTGTTTGGGCAGAAAGTTCAGCCGTAAAACAACTTTGTGAAACTTTGATCATCTTTTTTTCAGCCAGTTCTCTGGGTTTGTTGAAATGGAGTGAGAACGTTACAAATATGTAAGAAACATCAGCTGTAAACATATTTATGTATAAAACAAAAAGATCAGCTGCATGAACAGATTATTGATATCGGCTTTAAAAAAATCCTGGAATCGCTCGAAGGTCTCGTTAGAAAAGTCCTTCGTTCTGAAAACAATAATCACGTTTGATCGATGACTATTATTATTATCATTATTATTATTAATTATGTTGACATACACCTCCTTCATCTCTCTCTCTCTCTCTCTTTTTCTCTCTCTCTCTTTCTCTCTTTTTCTCTCTCTCTCTTTCTCTCGCCGCCGTGACTCAAGCATCCATCACCTCTCGTCTCCGTCTGAAGGGAAAGGTTTTAGTGTGGGAGACGGCTGTCTAAAGAGAGAACAGAATGACACACACTCTCACACACAGACACACACACACACACACACACACACACACACACACACACACACACACACACACACACACACACACACACACACAGCGGTGTGATGGACAGCGCTGGCATTTGGCAGGAGGCACAATAAGGTGGTTGGAGAAGAGTCTGAGAGAGAGAGAGAGAAGAGGCGAGTGACGTAATTGAGAGAAGGAAGGAAGGAATGATGAAGAGAGGGAGATGAAGAGAGGGGGAGGAAAAGAGGGAGATGAAGAAAGGGGGAGGAAAAGAAAGGGAGATGTGAAAGATCGCTGCCACCGGGGTTTTGTTTCTGTGGCTACGAACAATCCTTTGTTCGCCTGTTGAGAGGCGATGTGATGATGATGATGGTGGTGGTGGTGAAGATGATGATGGTGAGGATGATGGTGGTGGTGGTGAAGATGATGATGGTGAGGATGATGGTTTTGGTGATGAGGGTGTTGGTAGGGATGAAGATGATGAGGATGATGGTGGTGGTGAGGATGAGGATGGTGAGGAGGATGATGATGATGAGGATTAGTGAGAGTACGGCTGCATAAGCACGGGGAGGGTTGGGGGAGATGGTGAGAGACACATGGACGAGCTATTTATAACATCGGTGGGGGAGTGAGATTGGACGAGTGTGTGTGTGTGTGCGTGTGTGTGTGTGTGCGTGCATGTTGTGTTGAAGGAACCTCATCGTAACACAGCGCTCTGGTTGTTCGCTGCCGATATCGATCCTATTGGTTGCTGGTTAATAATCTGCAACAATGTAACAATATCATGACACATTAACATGTCGTTGTGTTCTTTTCATTTCAACAACAGAGGCCACAATGTTTGTTCATCGCAGTCGCCCTTATTTTATTTACAATATTTACAATATTTACAATATTTTCGGGGTAAATCTCACATCTCCTCCGGCCCCAAAAAACAGACACAACTCAAATAAAAGCGGAAGAGAAGAAGGTTGCTGAGCGGAAGAGAAGATATTTATTAGGGGTCGTTGACCTCTGGCCTCGGGGGGTGAAAGGTCGGCGCCCGAGCAGCTCTTCAGCGCTGACGTCGGCACGACGTCACCCCGACCGCGCCGCTTGTTTCCGTTTGTCCGGTCGCGTCCCCGCGGCCTGAAGTTGCCGCTAAAGCCCGTCCTGCCGCTTCCTGTCCTGCCGGCGGCGGCGGCGGCCTTCTGGTTCAACACTGCCCCCATGTGGTCGAGAGGAAAACCACACACACACACAAACAGACACACACGGTCCCTTTTGACCCCCGAGGATTCATCTCCTTTCACCAAAATCCATCAGAAAGGAACATTTCTGTCGGGCTTTGGCTCTTTTTGTGTGTTTTGTTGAGGAGTTGATGATGTAAGTTGCTCCTCGAGCGCGACACGTTTCCCCCCCCCCTCCTCTGCTTTTTTTTAATGGTTTTGATGGGGTGTAAAAGCCCACTTTTTGGGCCTCCTCCCCCTCCCCCCCCTCTCTGACATGGCTCTTCTTTCTTAAAGGGACCACCCGGCTCTCAGCAGTCCCCCCACGCACAGCCCCCCCCACACAACCCCAGCAACTCCATGATGGGACCCCACGGCCAGGTAAGACTCTTTCTCTCAAGCACCGGCTCTCTTTCATCCATTCCCACTAAACCCTCCCTCACACACACTCACACACACACACACACACTCTCCTCGTCCTCTCAGACCCCCGCTAGCTCTAGTCCTGTCCGGCCGAACTCCTCGTGGATGTCGGTTCCTCCCAGCTTTTTATTTTTTATTTTTAATGTTTAAATGGAGCCGAGCGTCCGGAGGCAGCGAGGCTCCTCTCTGAGGCCCAGGAGGGAGACTCCTCTGTGGGATGAATAATTCACCGCTCGCCCCGCCCACACAGCAGCTTGTGGGGGGTTGCACACTTATCTGCTCCTCCACTCACACACACACACACACACACACACACACATATATACATGCACACGTACACATGCACACATGCAAAGAATATTCCCCTCTGTTCTGCTTACTTGTTCTTGCATCCTATAAATAAAACAAGGGTTCAGGCACTATGTGACACTTTACACACACACACACACACACACACACACACACACACACACACACACACACACACACACACACACACACACACACACAAAGAGAGAGAGAGAGGTTCGAGTGGCTCAAACTTCCAGCTAGATAAGAAAGTAATGCCTCCATCAGCAGCAGTGAAGCTGCAGACTTTTGTCCGTCTTTTGCCCGTTAACCGCTGCAGCCGGCTCTTCTTCCTGCTGGTGCTCTCCTGGTTTCTGTCTGGTGAGAGGGAGAGAGAGAGAGGGATAGAGAGAGGAAGATAGGAAGAGAGAGAGAGAGTGTGTGTAGTGTGGACATGCTTTGCTCGGAGGCTTCTGGACGGCGGCTCGAGGTGTCTGTAACTACGCCGGCCGACTGCAGGCCGAGAGTCAGCTTACACAGCCGGAGCAGGGAGCTGTGTGAGCGCTGGCTTTACACACACACACACACACACACACACTCACACACACACACACTTATGATTTGTGTGAGTGTGTGTGTAGAAGCAGGTATCTTTCCTGGGCGTCTCTCCGCGTCTCTGAGGGTCATCTTCATCCTCCAACAGCACCGTGTCCATCTGTGTGTCCTCAGTGCGGCTCCGCTTCGAGAGCTGGATTATCAATAATGAACTTTTTGATTTGTGTGCGTGTGTGTGTGTGTGTGTGTGTGTGTGTGTGTGTGTCCCCTCCATCCCCCTCTGCAGCCCTTCATGTCACCACGGTATCCAGGTGGTCCGCGCGCTGCACTCCGAATGCCAAATCAGGTACAAGAGAAGTTTTTTTTTTCGTCATTTCTTCGACACTGTTGTTGTTGTTATTTTGTCGAGCGTGTGTGTGTGTGTGTGTGTGTGTGTGTGTCTGTGTTACAATGTGTGTGTGGTCTCTCCTCAGCCTCCGGGGGGGATCCCTGGATCTCAGCCGCTCCTGCCAAACAGTTTGGACCCGACAAGACCGCAAGGTACGCGCCTATATTATGTGTGTGTGTCTATATATATATATATATATATATATATATATATATATATATATATATATATATATATATATATATATATATATATTGTGTGTCTGCCTCCGTGAGGGTTGTGTGTCTGCCTCAGTGAGGGCCGTCGTGGTTTTCGGCTGCAGATTACATCTTCAGGGGCCAGCAGGCTGCAACTAATGGGATTAGGATGAAGCCTTAATTCCTGACTGTAACAGAGGAGTGTGTGTGTGTGTGTGTGTGTTATGTAGTGTGTATGTGACTTTGTGTGTTACGTGGTGTGTGACTTTGTGGGTCTGCTCTCGTAGGACATCCTAACATGGGCGGACCGATGAGGATGAACCCGCCTCGAGGAATGGCCATGGGCCCACAGGTAGGAGCCTGATATATATTTTAAATTACTTGGTGTATATACATATATAATTTATATTAAATTATTTATATATATGTATTTCTTTTTTTTATTTATTAAATATATATTTATATATTTTAAATATTTATTTATTCATATTTATTAAATATTTAAATATATATTTTATTTATTTTTAGTTTATTTATTTGTATATATATATATTTTTAATTTTTAAATATATTTATTTATTAGCTCTTTCGTGGTGATATTGTATCTTTTCTATATTCGTCCTCTTTCCTCGTCTCATATCTGGATAATGTGATGATATAAAATGTGTCCCAAAGGCCAAATCCAACAGGATGATATAATTAAATCCTCCTGTAGATGAACAATAACTGGAATCTGTCTCCTTGTTTAACGCTTTGTCTCTCAGAACTACGGCGGCATGAGGCCTCCTCCCAACTCCATGGGCGGCCCGATGCCCGGCATGAACATGTGAGCGAACACGCCTCGCACACGCCAAACAGAACCACTCGTTGCTTTGAGGTTTTTTCTATGTTTTTAACTTTCTCTCTTCCTCTTTGTTCTTCTCTTCCTTGTCTCGCTTCAGGGGCCCTGGAGGTCGAGGGCCGTGGCCTGGACCCAACGCTAACTCTGTGAGTGGGAACGCCTTTTATCAGGGTTCATACGCTGGTGACAGACCTGGAGAAGTGCTGGAGTTTTTAAATGGCCATTTCCAGGCCTGGAAAAGTCCTTGAAAAATAATAAAGTCCCCAAAGTTGTGCAAAAGTGTTATATTCATGTGTTCATGACGTTCATTTAGTTATAAATAATGAATCTGCTTTTAAAAGAAAGAGACTCAAAATATCAGCAGCATCCATACAGGCATCTATATAAATGTTTATTCTTTTAATCAAACTATTGTCTCTCATTC
Organism: Clinocottus analis; assembly: GCF_023055335.1. Taxonomy (NCBI): domain Eukaryota; kingdom Metazoa; phylum Chordata; class Actinopteri; order Perciformes; family Cottidae; genus Clinocottus; species Clinocottus analis. Next base: position 22,122,286 of record NW_027176207.1, on the reverse strand, counting down.
ATTTGAGTCATTTAAGGTTTACTGTATGCTTTGAATCCTCATTGTTAGTTTAAATACTACATTTTATCAGTTTTACTGTTTACACACACATTTCACACAATGTTTGCTCATGGGCATTTGGGTAAAAGTCATGGAAATTTGATTTAAAATCATTGAAATTTAGTTTTAATTCATTAAAAATTGGTTTAAAGTCAATGAAATGTGGTTGAAAATCATATACATTTGGTTTGAAGTTATGAAAAATTGGTTTAGAGTCATGAAACCCATTGGTCAGAGTGTGTATGAATATTTTTTTAGATATTGGACCATGTGAAGATGTTTTGCCGAGAGAGAGTTGGGGGAAAGGCCGTTAACGTCACGGCAAAGATACTGAACGTTGTCCATGTGACGCTCATGAGGCTCTGCAGCCGGTCGTGTTCTTCCACAAACATCGAGACGAGCGTCCATCTTGTCGGTGGAATCGACATATATTCATATATTTATATCTGATCTGATGGTCCGTGTCTTCCTCCCCTGCAGATAGCGTACTCCTCCTCATCTCCAGGGAACTACGTGGTGAGTTCATGTCCGTCGGTCCTCCTGCACACATTTCTGTACATTCATAATTTAGTTATTGTTTCCAATGAGTGTAACTTTAACCTCCACCGCCTGTTGTTTCCTCTCAGGGTCCTCCGGGCGGAGGAGGTCCACCTGGAACCCCCATCATGCCGAGCCCAGGTGGTGCGTCACCCAAATACGTCCCCAGCACTCGCTAGCGATCAACGTTATCGCTCTACTACCTGTAACTAAAGACATTTTTATTACATTGTTTTCCTCCAGATTCTACCAACTCCAGTGAAAACATCTACACGATGATGAATCCTATCGGACCGGGCGGCAACAGACCCAACGTGAGTCTCACACGCGATGAAGCAAAGTTACACGTATACGTACCGGAAAGGCCGGGTTACAGGCCGCTGCTTCCTTCCGTGGGTGTCTCCGCTGTAGCTAGCTAGCGCTCATGCTAGCTCCCCGCTGCTGCCCAAGTCAAGCGTTGAGCCGGGTCTGGTCCCGTTACCTTTGGTGGTTGTCAGAGAAGCTAGCAAGGAGCGAGTTGAGGAGCTAGTTGAGAAGCTAGCGAGTGGAGAAGCTAGTGAGGAGCGAGCGGAGAAGCTAGTGGAGAAGCTAGCTTATACTGAGCGGAGAAGCTAGTGAGGAGCGAGCGGAAAAGCTAGTGGAGAAGCTAGCAAGGAGCGAGTGGAGTAGCTAGTGGAGAAGCTAGCGGAGGAGCTAGTGGAGAAGCTAGCTTATAGTGAGCGGAGAAGCTAGCGAAGAACTAGCAGCAGCAGCGCTAGCCGGCTACAGCGAGGAGCTAGCGTGGACACCACCGAAGGTAGTAGCAGCTTGTAGCAGGACCTTTACGGTGTTTACAGTATTGAACGACGGACGTAATGATTTAAAATTTCACAAATACACCGTAAAATGTGTTTTCTTGCGACGTCGCCGGGCAGAGTTAGAGGAACGTGATCAATGAATCGACTGGAAAGACCACAAGAGGTCAAACGTGCAAAATAATGATATTGCCGTCATTCATGCGCTCCTCTTGTCACCAGTTCCCTATGGGACCGGGGCCTGACGGGCCAATGGGAGCTATGGGAGCCATGGAGCCGCACCACATGAACGGATCACTAGGTGGGTTTTAAACGCCGAGGGCGGGGCTTAACGAACCGCCGATTAGCTGACACTAGTACAACGAAAACTAGTACTTTTTTTTTTTTTTTTTGGGTAAAGTTGACCTTGAAATCCGACTGAGCCGCTTTTCTTTGCCTCCCTCAGGGTCCGGGGACATGGACGGGTTGCCAAAGGTGAGCGAAGTGTTCAGGAATGTTTCGCTTTCAAAAGTCATGTAAATGTGTTATATTCCAATATATATTAGTTTAAAATCATGAGTAATTGGATTTAAGTCATGTAAATGTGTTGTATTCCAATATATATTGGTTTAAAGTCATGTAAGTGTGGTTTAAAGTCATGTAAGTGTGGTTTAAAGTCATGTAAGTGTGGTTTAAAGTCATGTAAGTGTGGTTTAAAGTCATGTAAGTGTGGTTTAAAGTCATGTAAATGTGGTTTGAAGTGCCTCCATGGGTCAGAGTGTGTGACCTTGACGTCTGACCTCACTGTGCTCCCTCTCCCCTCAGAGCTCCCCTAACAACATGGGCGGCATGAACAACCCTCCCGGCACGCCGAGAGACGACGGCGAGATGGGCGGAAACTTCTTGAACCCATTCCAAAGCGAAAGTGTGAGTAGAGCCCGACGGCATCTCACGCCCCTTAACGGTTTCCCCTGACCTCATGCCCACCGGCGCCAGAATGCAAGCAGAGGGGTCGCCGCCCTTTTTATACGGATCTGTTTAGTGTCTCGTGCTCTTTTATTTGTATTTATTGAATGTGTTGTTGTGGTATTGGTTAGTGCAGTGGTTCTCAAACGGTGGAGCGTGGAGGTATTACAGATGGAGCGGGGGGAGTTTTTAGTTTATTTTATTTCTTTTTTTTAAATACTTGTTAAATACATTTTTTTTAAATTTAAATAATATTTTATAAATATTTTTTCACTTTTTTTATATTTTAATATTTTCTTATATATATTTAAATTTCTATTTTCTTCAATTTCTTTTTTTTAAACATTTTAAATATTTATTTTTAATAATATTTACACAGATATGACTTTATTGTACATCTATTATTTAAAAAAAAAAAAACATGGACGGAGGAGTCACAAAACAAGCTTGAACAAGAACAAGCTTGAGAACCACTGAGTCAGTCCAACACTTCATATGACGCAGCGTGGGAGTCGGGTTACACGCCGCTACTAGCTTCAGTGGGTGTCCCCGCTGTAGCAAGCTAGCTCTACGCTAGCGGGGACGCCCCCTGAAGCTAGCAGCGGCGTGTAACCAGACGTTTACGGCGTTCCTCTAAAGAGGCGCTGCTTTGCATTTTAAAGAGATGCTCATCAGAGGTGTAACGGTACCGGAGCAGTGTGGGGAGGAGCCTGATCCTCTGCAACTGACCCGCGAATGAGACCGCTAACTAACCTGAAGCTAACTAACCTGAAGCTAACTAACCTGAAGCTGCAGTCTGACCTCCGTACCTGATGGGACGCGGCACCGTTTAAATTTAAAATGCACAAAACTCCACTGTGTCCACCGATGTTCTGCTTGCATTGTCGCCGTCCACTAAATCACTTTTAAGAAATGCATCGCGTGTGTCGGCGATCGGCCGACGGTAAACATTTAAATGTTTTCAGCTTTTTAAAGAAGTGAAGTTGTGTGAGGTCGTGACCTCGGCCTGCAGAGCATTCAGAGCCTCGTCCATGTGTTCATGACCACCCGGGTGATCTTTTCCCCCTAATTTCTCACTTTGAGGCGCAATTCTGTGTGTAAATGTCTGAGTTTGGCTTCGCTACATCGTTTAGTTTAAGAACAAGTAAACTCGTCTCACTGTTTCTGATTATAAGATATTCAAACCTTAAAGTCATCAGCACTGAGTCCTTCCAGCTGCTTGTTGGCTCTGTGCTGCTCTGCAGGCCTGAGCGCCCCCTGGTGGTCACACGTTGTCAGTGACACATCCACTCATCTGTGCCCCCTCCCCTCCCCTCCCTCTCTCTCTTTTCAGTATTCACCCAACATGACGATGAGTGTGTGATTTTTCTTTTTCCTCTTTTTTTTTTATTTTTATTTTTTTTATCCCGCCCTCTTATTTTGTCCCCTGCACCTGATCTTTTAATATTTTTTTGGGATTTTTTTTTCCTTCAAATCAATCCTCACTTCACCTCCGGATTGGACCCGCCCTCCCTCCCCTCCTCACACACACACACACACACACACACACACACCTGCGACCCCCAACACACACCTCCCAACCCCCCCTCTCCCCTCCCCGCCCCTTCTTCTTACTCTGGGAACTCTACGGACGCCGCACAGCCTTCTGGGACGGCCCTCGAGCGAGCCGGGACTCTAATTAAGACGGGCCCTCCCGGGGCGTGCAAGATGGCCGCCGGTCTGAACAGGAAGCAGTCGCAGAGCAACAGGAAGAGCCGCCTCCTCCTCCTCTCCGACCCCGGCCTCCCTGGCTTCCTGTCAGGCTCCAGACAATGAGCGAAAGGGGGAAGAGGACAAAGAGATGGAGGGAGAGAGAGAGAGAAAGAGAGAGAGACTCTGGAAGCATCTCAACCACGACTTTGGACTCTTCTTCATCCTTTTGATTCAGTTCCTCCACATTGTTTACTCCGTGTACATTTTTAACAGATGTTGTGATGATCAGTGAACTTTGCCCCGCCCTCCTCCATTTTATTTTCTGTATTGCATTGATATTTTTATTATTGTTATTAATGATATTGCTATGATCATTTTTCACCACGAGGTTCTAACTCCTGTAGTTTTCTACGGGCGCGTTGTGGTGATGAAGACGTGTGCACACGCTGCCCCCTGCTGGTGGGAGCCGGTCCATCGCGGTACTGACCGGCCTCTTCTCTTTCTTTCAAAATGTTTTCACTCCCTTGTTCAATAATCCAGAAGAAGAAGAAGAAGAAGAAGCGGCTCCTGTTGTAGTAGCTTCCATGCAGTGAAATGCACAGCGCTATTTATTTATGTACTTTATGAATCATTGTTACTTTTTATTTTTTAAGTGTTTTGTTTTCTGTTTTTTTTTTTGTTGGGTTTTTGCAGAACTAGTAGCAACTGTGTAAATATGCAGATCCAGTCAGCAGCGTCTCGTCTGACATCGTTAGCTCCTCTTCCTGAGCCCTGAAGGTGCTGAAGACCCTCCTCCCTTCCTCCTCCCTTCCTCCCCCCTTCATCCCTCATGCTGCTTCCTCTCAGCTTGCCGTCCCCCTCCTCTTCCTCCTCTTCCTCCTCCTCCTCGCTGCGTGTAAATCCGTCTCCGCTGACCTCGTAGCGAGCGCTCGGGTTTGTTTTTTTTGTTGTTTTTTTGCCGATGAGTCCTCAACACACTGTGATGTATGTCTGTGCTTTATGGAAGTCTCAGTTAGCTTAGCTTAGCTTAGCTCGCAGCCACGTTGTCATCCTCACCGGCTCTTCGTCTGCTGATCAGTTTGTTTGTTTTTGTTTTACCGTGGGAGCGACGCAGGAAGAGGGGCGTGGCTATGTGACTGAGGGGGCGTGGCCTCCAAGAAAAAGACCTCCGTCCTCCATCTTTTCTCACCTTCACGACTCTCTCGCACCACCCTTCTCTATTATTATTATTTGTTTTTTTGTACAACTCTCACGCATCTTTTTTTTTTTTTTGATTTATATATTTTTTTGTGTAAATACTGTAAAATGCATTTTGATATCATTGACATGTTTTGATATTTTCAAATCACAGCAACAGTTGATCAGCGGATTCGGGGGCAACTGTGTGTGTGTGTGTGCTTGTGTGAGTGTGTGTGCTTGTGTGTGTGCTCGTGTGCTTGTGTGTGTGTGTGTGTGTGTGTGTGTGTGTGTGTGTGTGTGTGTGTGTGTTCAGAGATGATGATGAGCATCGGGAACTGGAGCTGCTATGGACTATAATGCTATCTCACCTCATCGCGGGCGAGCGAGGAAGCGCTCCGACTCGCCGCCGTCGCACACGTTTCCTCCACAGATCTTTAAAATAAAACACGGTTCCTGTCCACAAAAGACACACACAACACACACACACGCACACAAACAAAAACTGCATATTTTTCCCTCTGAAAACAAAATCAGAGGCCAGTTTTTCACAATAAAAGCTCGCCCCGTCCAAACTGCATTGAACTTCCCTCTCGGACCCGACGACAGACTTTTACTATGAAGGATTTTTTTGTTTTTAATCTATTTAAAATGTGCCGGGGGGGAGAAAAAAATGTGTTTTTGGGGGGAAAAATAAGAGGAAAAAAACCCAGAAGTGAAGGGACGGATGTTCAGAAGCAGAGAGCGGGCGAACGTTTGGACTCTCTTCCTGTCCTGTGACGTCACTGCGTTGATCATTTCTGTGTTTCTATCGTGCTGATGTATAATACTGTAACATTCAGGGGTCGGGAGGAGAGGAGGCTTGAGTTTCTGTTCGTTTGACTTGTTTTCTTTGTGTTGAGGGAGGACAGTATTGACCACGAGGCGCTCGCGCGGCGTCTCCTGTAGTTCCACATCCTAAATGTCTCGTGTAGTGAAATGAGAGGTTCCTTCTTCGTACGTTTCTTTATATTGTAAAGTTTCTTTTTAGACAAAAAAATGTTGCTTATTGGAGAAAAAAGAGGTGGGAAAACTGCATTGATAATAAATGTTTTATTTTTGTTTTTATTTTTGGGCTTTTTTGTTTTACTTTTCATCAAGTTGTCGGTCGTTTGTGTCCCCTTGTTGTAGATACATATTAAACAAATAAAATGACTTCACTCCTTTTGCCATGAACACGCGCCTCCTTCACTCCTTCACTCCTCGTCTCCTGCTTCCTGCTGCTCTGAGGTAACGCATGTCTTGTGAGGAAGATGATGATGAGCAGGATCTTCATCACACTTCAACAGACAAACTCCAGATGAAGTTCAACGTGTTTCCATTGAAGTTGTCGCTCAGCGTGAGAACATCTAATATTCTTAATTAATTTTAAATGGTTTTACCGTTTGAGACCTTTTTAAAAAGCAAAATGATAGTTTTCATCTCACTGATGTGAAGCTGAGAGGAATCAGTTTAATATAAAAGATCACAACCGGAAACAACTGGATTAAAATCATTTAACCACTTTATTAAGTCATTTTTTAGATTATGTTCAGATGTTTAGTTTATGGTCAAAGAAAAGTAGCAAATATTTATATTGGTAAACCGATTATTTATTATTTATTTCATATCACAAATGTGAAGCTTTAAATGAAATATTTTATATATTTTATCTTAATCTCATTCGTCAATATATATATTTTATTTTTACTTTATTCATTTTTACATTTTGTGACTATCACAAATGTGAAATAATTATAATTGTGTGTGTATGTATATATATATATATATATATATATATATATTGTATATTAAAAATCAAAACAATCATATTTCTCAATATAAATATATATATACATTGATTTTTCCATTTGGATTTATTTTACAATTATATTTATATTTTATTCAATCTCATTTAAATTTTCATGATTTATTTTGCACTTGTTATAAATTTATATATATGAACATAAATAATCCTAATCACAGATTCAGGATGCTTCACTCTTCTGCTTTCTCGTCAGAGAACGTTATCGAGAGACGACCGTCTAAATGATTTCTCCTCCTCCTCCTCCTCTTCCTCCTCTGATCTGCTCAAGCTGCACTGAGTGTTGACCTCGTGACCTCGTGCTCCTCTCAGAGGAGGAGGAAGGGGAGGAGCTGGGCGGCCGAGGCAGAAACGCCACGCTGCTGCAAACCCGGGCCGGGACCCAGAGGCCCGAGGCCGGCCGGCCGGATAAGGGCGGGAGGTGAAGCGGGGGCGGCGGAGGGGGAGGAGCCACCGCGAGGGAGGGGAGGGTGTTCCTGCGAAGTCGAGCGCACCAACGGGCCGGGAGCGCCTCCACGCCGGCCCTCGGGGTCTCGGCGAGAGAGAGGACCGACTGGGAGAGCCGGGGGAGAGCGCCTCCACACCGGCTCCACCTCCTCTCCTTCCTCCCCTCCGGCTCCTCCTCCTCGTCTCCCATCGCTCCTCCTCTATCGCTCCTCGCCTCCTCCCTCCTCGTCCTCTCCCTCACGCCCTCCTCGTAGGTCCGGTTCAGACGGGCCAGGTTGTGGATGGCCAGCCACGGCTCAGAGGACATCCTCTGTCGGGGCGGAGGAGGAGGAAGAGGAGGAGGAAGAGGAAGAGGAGGAGGAGGGCGCTGACCCAGTGAAGGAGGCGCACAGGTGGGATGGATGCTGCTGCTGCTTCCTCTTTGGCCTGCGGGGAGGAATCAAACACAGACGTGAGCGGAAAACACACATTGCTGTGTGTGTGTGTGTGTGTGTGTGTGTGTGTGGAGTTCTGTGTCCACTAGAAAACTGTCACTGCGACTGTGAAAAGCTCCCACAATGCAATGCAGAAGGCTTTGCCATCTTTCATTGAGACGCCTCTCAGCAGCGTTTCCTCTGAGCAGCACTCAGCTGATGAGGAACATTCATCTCACCGTCCAGACGCCGTCTGTTAAACTCTGCAGACTCGTGAGCCGCCGCCTGCATGTTGATGCTGCTGAGCTCACGTCAAGGTGAAGACACACACACACACACACACCGTGACACACACACCGTGACACACACACAGTGAGCGCCAGTGCGTTTAATCAAAGGGCCGTTCTGCTGGACGGAGGGTTTCTTGGCAGACGCAGCCGCCCCGTTTGATGTAACTGTAGATGTAGGGGCCATTTGTCCTATACAAGCATAAATCAAAGGGCCACTGATGCATCATGGGTATGTGGATTATGCATCGTCCATGTAGGATTCAGTTTTGATAATTTATTGAGACTAAATGAAACAAACAAACAAAAGAACACAGGAAGTCCCCGTGCTGCCGCTCCTGTGCCAGCAGAAGAAACACAGGCCTACCCAGGTGCATGCTGGTCCTGCACCCGCCTACTCCTGTGTATATAAACCCGGTGCCCAAAGCATCACACGATCAATAACCCAATAAACAATCTGAAGACTAGAATAATTAAACAATACGTAAAAGACTTTTTCCAGATGCTTGAAGGCCTGAGATTCTTCAGGTACTAAAACACACAAAGATCCATCAACAGTGTTGCTTCAGGGCCTGAACAACAGCCCACATCCTCTTCAAACCAAAAAACAGAATCTGCAACAATAAAACAAAGCATTAACATGTTAGGAAGGAGTTTCAGTCCAAACAACTGTGTCGTTTGGTTCAAAAATGAAAACGTTATAACCTCTATGCACGGATTGGTGCATGCTGGGTATTTATATTTGCATAAGTCAGAAAACGTTGAGGGTAGTAGGAAAGAAAAACAGCCTCCTTGTGATTCTTCAAGTACTAAATAAACTTAACGGGAAGTTTCATTTGTTCTGTTTGGATAGAACTCTTCCCACAATGCTTTGCTGTATTTCAGCCATTTAAATGAAGCTAATCGTCGTCGTGGTTCAGGAGATCCTCTAGCTAACGTCACTTGACTCGTTCGTCTCTTTCCTGTACAGTAATGGCCGCCGCGGGGCGTCGCTCGCAGGAGGTTCTGCGGCAGTCGGCGAGCCTCACCGGCCGCTCTGAAGTCGAAGACGTTCTCTCCTTCGGGGGAACCGGTCCGGAGGACGATGTCTGACGGGGACATGCAGGACGCCGGCGGGCCGTCGGGACACGGGGGAACGTTCAGGTAGTGCCGGGTCACCGGGCCGCCGCTCACACCCGTCTCCGTGGCGATGATGATGATGTCGCGGCCGCGGGCCCGGCAGGCGTCGACCAGCACCTGGAGACATTAAACTGCTTTCAAATGGATCCTTTCATACGATCCTGAGCTGGTTCCTTCATATCAGCATCAAGGAAACGCTTTTGAATACTCGTGTGGGACTAAAACATGTTGAAAAAGAAGTATTCCTACTTCAGTTGAGTATTTCCTTTAGATGCTACTTAAAAACGACGCTTTCTAACTTTAAAAAATCCTGCAAAGGATTTACACATGATTCTACTTTCATTAAGCAAAAATCAATTATGTTGATCCAACTTAAAGTACTTGAGTAGAATCAACTTAATTTCCTAGAGTTGTGTCCAATTTAAAGTACTTAAGTTGGATGAACATAATTTACTAGATTTGGTTAAATACATTAACTGGAGTTGTCCAACTTAACTTAATAGAGTTGGCTACTTGTTGTACTCCTCAGAGGGAGATATTGTACGTATTACTACATTTACTTTAAAAGTTACTCGTTCCTGTTCCAGTTAATATTGTGCAAACTAGTCACATGACTGACGTCTCCACCGTGATGCATTTGTTCTAAAGTACCCAAATTAAGTCAAGACGACCTCCACCGGGCTCTCTGACCTTCAGCGTGGCCGGCTGCTGGGCGTTGATGGCGTACACCAGCGCCGAGGCTCCGGCGTTGTCTTCCGTGCTGGGGTCGGCGCCCGCCGCCAGCAGGACGGAGGCCGCCTGGGCGCCGGCCCGCCGCATGCAGGCGTACATCAGGGCGGTGCGGCCGGACCGGTCCCGCGCGTTGGGATCCGCCTGATGGGTCCACGCACACGCAGAACACTCAGCATTCATCTCGTTAGCCAAACATCCATGTAATCTGATGGCGGTGGCGCTTTAATCTGGCATTGCATGGCCGGTGTTTCGG
>NW_027176207.1:21999509-22107009 GCF_023055335.1 Clinocottus analis | reverse complement strand
ACATGAACCCTCCATACGTTTTACATTTTAATATAGATCATATTACATCTGTGACGGCTGGATTTTAAGGGAAGGAAACATATAAAACGTAAAGGGCAAAGCAGTGATGCAATAAAACACATTGTGAAGCAGATGAAGGTTATGTGGACTTCAAAAGCTACTCGTGAGCACGTCTACTGTCTGCAGCATTCTGTGTTTATGGGTTAAACCAGCTCCTGAACAAGTTTCAGTGTTTATAAAAAGGAAAACAGAAAAGGCCTGTGGCCTCCTGCTGCCGTGTGAACGCCTGCTGGGAGCTGCTCTCCGTCAGACTCCTGAAATGCCAGAAAGCCAAGGAAGTCTTGAAAATAATAAATGTCAAGGACTTGTTCATCCAAACTGCTCTTCTGAGTCCTGCTGAAAAACACAAAAACTACTTATTTGTATGAGGAGTTAGTGTTGACGGGCGGTGCTCACATTAGATAAACAATCAACTCTGCACAAGAAATGGAAACATATTCAATTCACAATATGAACAATACCAAATAAAGTGCAGAGACAAACCGTCAGCAGCAGTATGAACAAGTTACTGTCGGTACTTTGGAGCTGTTGCCAAAATAACATCAAACTACATGTTGTGTTTTTGTGGAGTAAAAGGAGCTCGAAAGCTCCGTCAGGGCCGCGCTCCTTTTGGCCGTTTGCTTCTTCTTTTCTTTTAACCTCCTCTCCCTCCTTCCTTTCTTCCCTCCCTCCTTTCCTCCCTGCCTCCTTTCCTCCCTCCTCCCAGCCCTGCTGAGGAGCTGTCCTGCCTCGGCGTGATCCAGAAGAAGATGACCGTCAACGCCACGGACGACTCGTACGACAAAGCTCGCCAGAGCATGGCGGCGGCCGAGGAGGAGACGCGCAGCCGCGGAGCCATCGTCATCAAGCAGGGCGGCCGCTTCCAGGGTAGATCATTCACTTCCTTACAGCCTCACAGTCTGTCTGGTTTCATAGGACACACACACACACACACACACACACACACACAGCTTGTTACAGATAAAAAAAGTCGGCCATATTGCATCGGTTGCCGCGGCAACACGCATAGTAACCAATGACATGGAAACAGTCGGTGTTTTTATTCTTCTTCTGCAGGTTTTCCTACGAGACGGTCCTTCTGTACGCCACACACACACACACACACACACACACACACACACACACACACACACACACACACATGTAATGTACATATGAAGTTATTTCACAAAGGTTGTACTCACTAAAATACACACACATGATACAACTAGTGAATTAGCTTTTTTGTGTGTGTGTGTGTGTGTGTGTGTGTTTGGTGTGTGTGTGTGGTGTGTGTGTCACAGCTGTCTTTCTTCTCACAACCAAACCACTTCCTTCTAAACAGATATTTTAGTCGCGTCATCTTGTTTCAGTGAACGTACACACACACACACACACACACACACAGAGTCATTTTGATGATTTGGTGAGTTCAGAGGAAGCTTGTGCAAACAAAACACAAACACACTTCCTCTCTCGCTGCAGGCTGGTTGTGCAACTCTGTGGTTGTTCCCTAAATTACACGCCGCGCTGCTCGCTGAGTGAAAGCTCGTAACGCGTGAGGCTTTCTGAGGAGGCGACATGAGGGCTGACACCACGGTGCTCCTCATGTCCTCCTCCTAAAAACAAAGAGAGCTCTCCTCCTCTGACGCTGACGTGAGATCTCCTCCCTCCTTTGCTCAGGCAAGAGGGTGACGGTGCGCGCCCCGGGCCCGGCGCTAGCCGGCCTCACCAAACCCCGACACTCCGTCAGGTCCCAGTCCCTGCTGCTCCGCGGCGGCGGCGGCGGCGCCAGGAGGGGCGGCGGCGGCGGCGGCCTCCAAGGCGGCGCGGCGTCCAAGCCCAAGAGAGGCGCCTGCGCCACCAACGGGAAGAGCGCGGGCGACGTGCAGGAGAGGCGGCTCAGGGATCGGCTCTCCCACCTGCTGGCGCTGAGGCCGTACACGAGGCCCGAGCTCATCCTCAGGCTGCAGAGAGACGGACTGACGGCCGGAGACAAGGACATGCTGGACGCCGAGCTCACGCAGGTACAGAGGCTACTCTTTGAGTCATTTAAGGTTTACTGTATGCTCTGAATCCTCATTGTTAGTTTAAATACTACATTTCATCACTTTGTACTGTTTACACACACATTTCACACCATGTTTGCTCATGAACATTTGTCTTAAAGTCATGGAAATCCATCGAAACTGATCAAAAAAATGAAATATGTGCGCCGAGTCTTTTTCTCACACGTGTGTGTGTGTGTGTGTGTGTGTGTGTGTGTGTGTGTGTGTGCAGGTTGGCCAGCTCAACAGCAGAGACAACACGTTCGTCCTGAAGGACGCTCTGTACAAGGAGCTGCAGAGGGACTGGCCGGGCTACACCTCTGGAGACCAGCAGCTCCTCAAGAGGATCTTCGTCAGGTAGCGCGCCCGAGCGAGAACCTCCACGTCGCCGCCGTAGATTTTAACGCCGTTGTCTCGTCATCGCCTTTCTTCTTCTTCTTCTCCTCCTGCAGGAGGCTGTTCCAGCCGCAGCAGCAGAACCTCCTCACCGTCCCGGAGGCCCAGGTGAGTCCGCTGCGCGACACGCCCAACTCCTCCCCGGCTCACCGCCCGAGGCTCCTGCCGCCCGAGGAGTACACCGACCCTCTGGCGAGCAAGAAGCCCCGGATATCACGGCTGTCCGGGAAGAAAGCGGCCCGGGACGCCGAGCCGAGAGCCAGGCCCGCCGGACGGGCGGCTCGCGGGGCCGGCGGCGGCGTTGGTGGCGCTGGTGGCGGCGTCACGGGCGATAAAGCGGACGACTCGCTCGACCCCCGGACGCTCTTCGAGTCTCTGTCGGCGGTGTGTCGGCGAGACGCTGAAGCGGCCGAGAGGCTTGAACCGCCGCCGGCGCCCGCCGCCGAGGAGGAACCCGGAGTCACGGCGTCGGACCCGCGACCCGCCGGCGACCCCGCCCGCCCGCCGGCCGCTCTGCCGCCGCCGGAGCTCAACAGACACGCAAACAAGAGGAAGAAGAGCAAACACAAACACAGAGAGCAGGTGAGGAAACAAGCGCCTCCCGGTCCGTGAGTTCTGGTTCTGCGTCATGTGACGCGGCGCTGACCGTGTTTTCGTGTTGGTTCGTCCAGGAGAAGGAGCGGCCGAGAGCCAGGAAGGAGCGCAGGAAAGAGCCCAGCTCGGAGGAGAAAGTCTCCCTGTTCAGCATCGGTGAGCCGCCTCCTCCTTCACGTGTGGAACGTTCACGGTTCTGCAGCAGCGTGACATCGTGTCTCTTCTTTCAGAGCCGAGTGAGCTGCTGTTTGACGCCGGCGCGTTGAACGCAGACGCAGCGGATTATCTCACGTGAGTCAAACCCTTAGGAGCGTCCAAGCCTGAGAGTCGTTCGCTCATGGACTTCCTGTTGTTCATACGAGTCTCGCGCGTGGTTCCTCTGCACAGGAAGTACGTGGTGATCGTGACCCCGGACCAGCGCCTCGGCTACAAGCAGGACTTCAACACGGAGTACAGCGAGTACCGAGACCTGCACGCCGGCATCGACGGCGTGACGCGGCAGTTCATGGAGCTGGACGCGCAGCTGAAGAGGCTCCACCGAGAGTCCCACAAGTACAAGGTACGACCCCTGACCTCTGACCTCTGACCCGTGACCCCTGAAACTGACAGGAAACACGCCACATGGAGAGAAGTCAAGTTGTGAAAATGTCAAATTAAATTGCTGTAATTGTTATTGTAAAAGTTAAATAATGGCACTGAAATGTCAGCGTGCGGCGTCAAGAGAAGAAAACATACAAATATCAATATCAGTAATGATGCATTGTTCCATAAAGGGCCTGTAATATATGATTATATTTAAATTAAGTTAATATATGGTTACATTACCATATGCCCTGTTTGTTATTGAAGTCGAATAATAGTCTTTGATGCATTTCCTTCCTCCATAAAATAATATTTACAATATTTCTATTGATAATTTTATATTTATATATCACATCTCTGCACCACTGTTTCCTTCATCATCATCATAATAATAATAATAATAATATTCAACTTTCTGCATGTATTGTGCATTTTTTAAAATATGTTTTTAAATGTATTGTGCATTTTCCTTTATTATATTTTATTGTATATATTGTGCATTTTTCACATTTTAGTTTTTTGTGTATATTTAACTTATTTTTCTCAATATTTGACCTGTATGTACATCACATTCATATTATTATTATTATTATTATTATTATTATTGGGAAAGTTTCTGGGCACATTATTCAAGTTTTAAAACATTTTAAACACATTTAACCAACTAATAATAATATAATAATAATAACGTCTCCCTGCGTTCTTTCATCCTCGTCTTCTTCTCTTGCAGACGGTTCGTAATCAGATTCTTCAGGAGTATCGCAAAATCAAAAAGGTAACAGCTTTCAATCAATATTCACCTCCAGCTGCACGCCGCTCATTTCTATCAGCGTTCAAATAATCTTTTATTCATATTTCTTCTTCCCAGTCGAACCCCAACTACAACCAGGACAAGAGCCGCTGTGAGTACCTCCACAACAAGCTGGCGCACATCAAGAAGCTCATCTCAGAGTACGACCGGCAGCAGCAGTGAACTCTGGCGTCACCTCGAGACCTCGAGACCTCGAGACCGTCACAGGGAGGAGACGTCCAGAGACCTGCAGACGCTCATGCAGAGCAGCTGGAAGGAAGCGCCGCCTGGAGACTAAACACCAGATGCTCTAATCTCAGATTGGGGGGAAATCTTGTGCCGCGTCACTGCCGAGGACTCCAGGAGATTCTGTTGTTTATTTTTGTACATTTGTAGATTTTCCATCATCATTTTTGTGGTAGTTGCTGGACCTGAACACTGGATTTCATCGTGAAGTTGCAGAGTCGCAGGAGAACAACGAAGGAACCATTGAAGTTGCATGCGGCGAACGTTACAGGATGCATGAGGACTGATCTGGACTTGTGTCTGTTTTGAAATAAATTGAATTTGTATACATTTTCTAGGATTATTATACATTTCTTACTTTCATTTATAATGCTTTATTTATAATTTACAAGGACGGGAAGAATCTCACGTTAATGTTCTAAAGATAGAAACTAAAGGAAATCAATGGCTACAAATTCACTCAAGCGGAATTTACTGGAATAAATATTATGAATCTTTTCCAGTCGGGACAACAAACACGTTTTTATTACACAGAATGTCTTGCAGACGCGTTTCATGTATTTGTTTTAACCGCTCAGCTCATCTAATCTTCTGAGTTCAGCTTCCAGAGAAGTTTCAGACCAAATGAAGCTCAACACGACACACAACTACACGCTGCTGCACAGTGTGCGTTAGTGACGTATTGAAGGACAACGTTCAGCTTCTGGGTTAATAATTCACCGCGTTGTCTGTTGGGGTCCAGATGACTTCATGAGCCTCAGTGCAGGTTCTTCATGGCTGATCACGTTTAACGTCGAAGCGTTTTGTCCGTCCATCCTTAAGCTTGAGTCCCAATTCTTCTCTCATTGGTATGGAAGCCCGTTTCCGCCATAAAAAATAAGTCATTATTTTACTGCCATACTGTTTTTTGTCCCTTTTTTTGTCATACTTTTTTTTTGTCAATTTTTTTTTTTGTCATGATTTTTTTTTTTTTGGTCATACTTTTTTTGTCACGACTTTTTTTGTCATACTTTTTTTTGTCACTTTTTTGTCATTTTTTTTGTCATGACTTTTTTTTGTTATACTTTTTTTTGTCATACTTTTTTTTCTTTATGATGTAGATTTTTTTTTCTTGATTTATTTTGGCATACTATGACATTTGTATGACCTTTTTACCAACATGCTATACTATGATTTCTAATAACATACTGAACTTACAGTTCACTGAGTACACTGAATTTATTTGACTTTTACAACTCATTCATTTAGTTCAACCTGCTTCACTTTCATTTAATTCATGAGACTTTATGCCAGACTTAAAATGAAAATCTCCCTCTTTTACCCTCTCCCTTGGCAACAAAGGACATACATGTGGTAGAGCTAAATATAAAATGTCACATAAATAAGTCCAGTCCTGTAGTTAATTCGGCTGTGACGAAATTCAGCACACAGGTCTGTATTTTAAGAAATCCACGTATCATTTGAATGTCAGCGTTGCCAAATAGCGAGTGTCTTAAATACGCACTTTTGTCAATGGGGTTTGGCACGAGCTTCTTCAGGGTCACGACGCGTTTAACCTGCAGTACCGCGTGAGGACCACTAGAGGAGTGGATAGTGCGCGTGGTGTATTGTTAGGCTGCTTCCAGCAGGGGGCGCTACAGGACACAGAGACATGACGATGAAGATGATGATGGCAGGAGCTCAGAATGACCTGCAGCCACACACACACACACACCGTTTATTGATTTAACAAAGCAAACTACTTTAAAGAGAAACAGATTTTCTACCAATATATTCATGCTTTTTTATTATTATTCGTGTCTCATTACTCGCCATTTATTAATTTAATATGTATCGTGAGAATACATAATACAAATTTAATATGTATTGAGAACTTAATTCATAATTTAACTCAAAGTTTTAACATCCGGGTATTTCAGACTCCATAGCATCAGCTGATGTCTTTCTTTCTTTTAATCGTTTTATTTTCAGTTTATACAAGTTACCCAATACCTCAAACTAGACAACAATAACAACAAATAAATAAATACAAATACATAACAACATAACAATCAGACAAGGACAGAAAAACAAACATAAATCAGCTGATTTCTAATGATAAACAAATGCATATGCGCGCGCGCGTGTGTGTGTGTGTGTGCGCGCGCATTGGGTTGCGTCACAGGGGGAAGAAGGGCGGTGCCCCTCCAGGTAGACGCTCCAGCACCGGGCACGTCACCACCAGCACGCGCACAGAGGAGGCAGTGTGCGCAGAGGAGGCAGCGGAGACTCCCAGGTGCCAAACACACACACACACACACACACACACACAGACGCGCGCGCACACTCTTTCCTCTGTGTGGAAGGAGGAACGACGGAGAAAAGAGCCACAAAACCAACAAAAAAAAAGCCCTGGCCGGAACATTTGGAAACATCGAAACAGGGAAGTTGGAGTCGAGCGCGTGAGTCCCGGAAAAGCAAAAAAAAAAAGAAAAGTGAGCGACGTCAGCAGCAGCGACGGCGGCAGCAGCAGCAGCATGTTCAGCTGGGTGAAGCAGGAGCAAGGTGGCCGCAACAAGGACGGAGAGATGTACCAGACGGTGACGGAGGGGCTGCAGAGCCTCTACCTCAAGAAGCTGCTGCCGCTGGAGGAGACCTACCTCTTCCACGACTTCCACTCTCCGGCCCTGGAGGCCGCCGACTTCCAGAGCAAGCCCATGGTGCTGCTGGTGGGCCAGTACTCCACCGGGAAAACCACCTTCATCAGGTGAGCGCGCCTCCGGGAACCTGCTGCTCGCGTGAGAGAGAGAGAGAGGGGTTTAGTGGCTCCTGTGTCCCCGGGGGGTCACACTGCATGTGCCACAACATATTTATCAGGTTTTGGAAACTTCTGTTTCCTTTTTTTTTAAAGAAAAATTATTAGTGTAGTGGCGCGTTTGGCGATTTCTGCTCCACCCTGTTGCATTCTGGTAGAAAGGCGCCAATGGAAGCAGCTTAAAGACGTCAAATATCACGAAAAGATTAAAGTTTTTTTGGGGTCTTGATAATGCCGAAATGGAGGATGAAACTTTAGTGAATAAAATATGTGTTCACTCTCTCTCTACTACTTGGTAAACTTTGCTAAATACCACAAAGGTCTTAAAAGACGATACTTTTTCGACGGAGTTTGGCGATATTTTTTATTTTGACATTATTTAACTGCAGAAATAAACATTTAAAGTTTCATTGTGGAAGCTAGTTATGCACTTTCGCGTGTTTATTGTCCACCCGACAAACTACGACAATGTTGTTTTTCAAATCTAACTTTATTGTGACAGCCTGGGCGGCCGCGGAGGCTCATGGGAGCTGTAGTCCGGTGCGAAGTGACAGCCTGTCAGACGGATCCCGGGATGAGCGTTGCTCCTGCGTGTAACTGACCCGCCATTGTTCTGTGTATTGACACGACCTTTCTCTTCGTTCTGCTGCTCGCGGACACGTTGTGATATTTCCTGCAGCGTTGTGTTGTTGTTGCAGATGAGAGGACTGATGCAGGACAGCAGTGAGACTCTGAGGTCCTCTGTGTGTGTGTCTGCATCCTGTTTTTATGTTTTAGGACATCAGGTGGAAATAGTTTGATCTACTGTACGTATAAGAAGAGCAGCTTTGATCAGAAGTAAAAGGATTGACATCATGTTCCGAATTGTTTTCATTCATTTTTTTGCAAAGTTCATCATAAAAAACATATTTTTTTCACTGACCGAGGCACAAAGAAACAGAAAAAAGAGTCTTTTTATCCATAAAAGCTTCATGTTAGACTCATGACCTCAGTTTGTTTTAATCCTGGTGGGTTTCTGCCTGGAGGTCGTCACGAGTTAAAGAGCTGATCTACACACTGCTGACACACACACACACACACACACACACACACACACACACACACACACACACACACATACAGAGGCTCACACACACTAACAGAGGCACTCGCACCACTGCATGAACACACACAGACACATTTACGGAGGCTCATGCACTAACCCACACATAAATACACACACACCCATGTATGACCACACACACACACACACACACACACACACCCATGCATGAACACACTCTGTTTCCAGCAGTCATCCTCTCTAAACAGCAGCAGTCATCATTCTAGCTGAGTCTCATCCATCACTCTCCGCCTATTCAAGCTCAATATTTCATTACCTCAATCAGACCGATGACATCACTTCCTGTTTTGGCTGCAGAGGGTAATGGCGTTAGTGCCAGAGGCGCCAGCTAATCAATAATCCATCAGCTGTTGTTCATAAACGAGTATTTAGTTCTGGTTTTTATATCGTCGTTTAAATATTTGCAACACGCCGTGCCAGACTTCCATCAGGAAATGTCGCAATTTAAAGCTATCTTGCTTTGCAGCAAACGCACACAAGAGGTGGAGAATATTCTCGGAGTCAAACAAGTTAATCCAGGTTGTTTTTTTGGCCGCTGCACACTTTGTCTGCACTTGTTTGAAATGTCACTGATCGCTTCAACTTCATCGCTGCCATAGAAATGCAGAGAAGCAAGAGCGGCCTTAAATAGGCCGATTTTTCACTGGAGTTTGGTGTGACTTTATTTTTCGGGTCTCAATGTGTCTAAACACACATACAGCTTTTGATTTCATCCTAAATGTGTGCATCACACAAAACCCTCCGCAGGGGGAACATTCGTGGAAGCGGCGTGTCGGTGGAATGAAGACACGAGGTCAAAGTGGTTGAAGGATTTGTCCGACAGAAGCCGCGAGAAACCAGATGAAGAAACGCGTCTTTTTAACACATTCCTGATCGCTCGAAAGGAGAGTGTGTTTATCAGATTGTCCTTGAACGCCGCAGAAGCAGCAGATGTGTGTGTCTGAGTGTGTGCGTCTGAGTGTGTGTGTGTGTGGTACAAACAGTCGTACGTTTTGGAAGCAAACCAGACCTTCAGAACTGACCCGCAGTCAGATTACGTCCAACACGAGCTGCAGAGTAATCGCCGTTACTGTGTGTGTGTGTGTGTGTGTGTGTGTGTGTGTGTGTGTGTTTCAGCACCGAGACACCACCCTGCCCCGAGGAATGCTATGAATCATGGGAACTGAAGAGCATGCTATGAATCATGGGAAAGAAGTTGCCAGTAGATTTAGTGTGAGGAGGCCGCAACTAAATCTCCCTCTTCCTCCTCCTCGTCCTCCTCCTCATAGGTACCTGTTGGAGCAGGACTTCCCGGGCATGCGGATCGGTCCGGAGCCGACCACCGACGGCTTCATCGCCGTGATGTACGGAGAGAACGAGGGAATCATCCCCGGAAACGCTCTGGTGGTCGACCCCAGGAAACCGTTCAGGAAGCTGAACGCGTTCGGAAACTCCTTCCTGAACAGGTACACACACACACACGGACACACACACACACACGAACACACAGCTGTGACAGAAAAGGCCTCCAGCAGACCAAATAAACTCCTCCCCCTTCTTACCTATCACAATAAAAGTCTGAGACGTTTAATCTTCGCGGGTTTGACGTCATTTAGATGTGAACCTCCAAAGATGGCGAACAAAAGCTGTGTGTGATTTTATAGAGAGGAGGGATTGATGTCATCTGTAATCTCACATTCATAAACTATTTTGTTACCTTCTTACAAACCCTGTGAAGAGTATGAGCTGCATTGGAAAGAAACATGTTAAATATGCTGTAAACTATTTGATTTAGCTGCTAAATATTGTACAATATTATAAGATTTAAAACATTTAAGTAATGATTGTCCTTCTTCAGTCACGCGGGCGCGCACAATGTTACACAAACTCCAGAAGAAGCGTCTCCTTCACCAGCTTTATTCTATTAATATTATTCCATAACTATTGTTCGACGACCTGCTGCTGAAGAACGTCCTGACTCCTCACAGCGATGTCACCGCTTTCCTCAAAACACGCACGACCCGGGAAATGACCCCTCTAGCGCTGACTGACATGTAAACACACACACACACACACACACACATTCTGTGGGTTCATAGCGAGGGTTTAAATTTAGCTAACAACGCTCCGGTCCAAACAGATTTCCTCTGTCCCGAAATATTCTGATGAGTGGCAGCAGGAAGTGGAGGGAGAGTCAACCCTCGAAGTGTGTGTGTTGTGTGTATATAGATGTGTGTTGTGTGTGTGTGTGTCTCGAGGCATTCCTTTAACCAGGAATCCCACCTTGTCCCGGTGTGGTGGAGGAACCTCAGTAAGTTATTGTTTCCAGGGGGAAGTGTGTGTGCGTCACAACGTGTTGGTGCGGCGGTTTTGTTTTTTCCCGCCGCCGCCTGTCTGCTAAATTTAAGTTCATATTTATGACGACCTGGAGGTCACACACACACACACACACACGCACACGCACACGTGAAACAAAAGCTTATTTTTTTGTTTCTAGATTTCATCCTTTACAGAAATAGCTTAACATTTTGATATTATATAATTTTTTTCACTTTTTGATATTCGGATGTCGTGGTTAGCTTAGCTTAGCATAAAGTACATGTCTTCTTCTTTGGTCTGAAGGTTAAGTCCATGAAGCAGGGTTCATAAGGTCATGGAAAACCTGGAAAGGTCCTGGAATGGAGTTTTAAAATGGTTATATCCAACCCTTAATAAAAAAGGTCCCAAAGTTGTGTAAAAGTGGTGTAAATGTGTTATATTCATGTGTTCATGAGGTTCAAAGAAGGAATATTATATATAATATGTTTTATCGTATTTATTCTGATGGAAACGTCTCTCTGTGTTCAGGTTCATCTGCTCTCAGATGCCCAATCAGGTTCTCCAGAGCATCAGCATCATCGACACGCCCGGCATCCTGTCAGGAGAGAAGCAGCGAATCAGCAGAGGTAATGACGTGTGTGTGTGTGTGTGTGTGTGTGTGCGTGTGCGTGTGCGTGTGTGTTGGCTGACGAAGCTCTCGGTCCTTTGGTGTCGTAGCATGCTCGTCCTTGAGATTCACTCGTTCTGATTTGCTTAGGACTCGAAACTTAAAGGACTTGGGACGTGACTTGGGACGTGACTTGGGACGTGACTTGGGACTTGACATGTTACTTAAAATGGGACTTGACTGTCTCACTCGGCACTTGACTCGGGACTTAAAAATGGGACTAGACTGTCTCACTGGCACTTGACTCGGGACTTAAAAATGGGACTAGACTGTCCTGACTCGGGACTTGACTCGGGACTTGACTCGGGACTTGACTCGGGACTTGACTCGGGACTTGACTCGGGACTTGACTTGTTACTTGAAATGGGACTTGAGTGTCCTGACTTGGGACTTGAAATGGGACTTGAAATGGGACTTGACTCGGTACTTGACTTGGTATTTGACTT
The DNA here is from genome assembly GCF_023055335.1 of Clinocottus analis. Lineage (NCBI taxonomy): Eukaryota > Metazoa > Chordata > Actinopteri > Perciformes > Cottidae > Clinocottus > Clinocottus analis. The sequence continues at coordinate 22,094,986 of NW_027176207.1, read as the reverse complement.
GGGACTTGACTGTCCTGACTCGGTACTTGACTTGGGACTTGGTCCTACATGGTGATGTGTTCGCGTCCCCAGCAGATGGTCCTCGGCCTGGAGGTGTTTTACTGAGTGATGAAGGATCCTCGTGAGCAGGTGAACTCCTTCAGGTCAGACAGGTGTTGAGGGTTTTCAGTGTTCTTGTGACATTCTGCTTCACTTCCTGTTTCCTCTGAATCTTCAACCACAAGAGTTCATGAAGGAGGACCTGAAACCAGAGGAGCAGCTCCAGTGCTCACACACATGTTTTATGTATTTATATATAAAACTCTGTATTGTGGGGTGTTCTGAACGCTGGAGACGACCCTCAGGAGGAAACCAAAGATATCACAAATCTGGCAAATGAAAGTCAGCGGAGGAAAACATCTGTGAGCTCGATGACAGCTGTTTTCTAAAACAAGATTTCTGTTGGAGGAAATCAAAACGTTTGGATGAGGAGGCAGGAAACGTTGCTGAGGCCAAAAGAAACGCAGCGTTTGTGTCCAAACACACGCCTGTGGAAAAGTTATGAATCAGCGTTTAAATGGTGTGTGTGTCTCTTTAAGTTGAGGTGTGACTCAGACGCCACGCGCTTCATTTACATGTGAAGTCGCTCGAATGGAAGAACATTTCAGTCCAGAAAAGGTCAGATATTAAATGTGAAGTGCAGGTGAATATGAAGACAAATGTCCTGATGGATCTCACCATGAAACCAGGAGATGAATTACGTCAAGACAAATCACTGTTGTGGACTACAAGTGATGTTTACATATGCAAACGAGGCATTAGAATGCATATTTAGAACATACATGTGAACACTTGTTCACACAAACATAATTTCAACTTTTTATCTCTTTTTTTTCAGTCATACTTTTTTTTTGGTCATACTTTTTTTTTTTTGTCCTACTTTTTTTTTTTTTTTGGTCATACTTTTTTTTTTGTCCTACTTTTTTTTTTTTTTGGTCCTACTTTTTTTTTTTGTCCTACTTTTTTTTTTTTTTGGTCCTACTTTTTTTTTTTTGTCCTACTTTTTTTTTTTTGTCCTACTTTTTTTTTTTTTTGGTCATACTTTTTTTTGGTCCTACTTTTTTTTTTTTGTCCTACTTTTTTTTTTTTTTGGTCATACTTTTTTTTGGTCATACTTTTTTTTTCGGTCATACTTTTTTTTTTGGTCATATTTTTTTTTCGGTCATACTTTTTTTTTTGGTCATACTTTTTTTTTTTGGTCATACTTTTTTTTGTTATACTTTTTTTTTGGTCATATTTTTTTTTTGGTCATACTTTTTTTTCTTGGTCATACTTTTTTTTTTTGGTCATACTTTTTTTTTGGGTCATACTTTTTTTTTTTGGTCATATTTTTTTTTCGGTCATACTTTTTTTTTTGGTCATACTTTTTCTTGGTCATACTTTTTTTTTGGTCATACTTTTTTTTTGTTATACTTTTTTTTGGTCATATTTTTTTTTTGGTCATACTTTTTTTTCTTGGTCATACTTTTTTTTTTTGGTCATACTTTTTTTTTCGGTCATACTTTTTTTTTTTGGTCATATTTTTTTTTCGGTCATACTTTTTCTTGGTCATACTTTTTTTTTGGTCATACTTTTTTTTTGTTATACTTTTTTTTGGTCATATTTTTTTTTCGGTCATACTTTTTTTTCTTGGTCATACTTTTTTTTTTTTGGTCATACTTTTTTTTTTTTGGTCATACTTTTTTTCGGTTATACTTTTTTTTTTGGTCAAACTTTTTTTTTTTGGTCATATTTTTTTTTCTTGGTCATACTTTTTTTTTTTTGGTCATACTTTTTTTCGGTTATACTTTTTTTTTTGGTCAAACTTTTTTTTTTTGGTCATATTTTTTTTTTGGTCATACTTTTTTTTTTTTGGTCATACTTTTTTTTTTTGTCATACTTTTTTTCGGTTATACTTTTTTGAATACTTTTTTTTGTTTGGTCATACTTTTTTTTTTTGGTCGTACTTTTTTTTGGTCATACTTTTTTTTGTCTTTTTTTGTCATACTTTTTTTTGTTGTCATAATTATGATTCCATATGATAATATAGTGAATGAACTAATAATGAACTAATAGATGTAAACATGAAAGTTCACCATATCTGTCACTGACATGACAGATATTTTTAGTATTACACCTTTTCTGTAATGTCATGTTTAAATATGCAAATGAGGTATTATCTGATGGTAACCTTTGGGGAATTTAGGAGAAATCTCCAGACGCGAACAGACAAAAGTAGTAAAATGAATGTTTTCTTTCCACTAGAATGAAGAAAGACAAGTTAACTACAAACTCTCCTTTACTGCCTTTTGATTTATGTTTAATTTTAGAAGCTGTTTTAAACCCAACCATGAGCTCATGAAGCACGGCCTCTTCGTTCCCATGTTCTTTGAGACTTATGCACAGACAACATGTAGTTTCTCCTGCTGCTCTCAGTCACGATGATGATGATGATGATGATGATGATGTCTGTTAAAGGCTCAGCTGGATGGAGAGGAGGGAGGGATAAAGGGAGGGATGAAGGGAGGGATAAAGGGAGGGAGGGGCCACAGGAAGCTGAACCAGGGCGTTTCCTCCATCTGGAAACATTTAGATTTAAATTCCTGCCGAAGACGTTAAACACACACATTACATCAGCAGCATCACTGACAGATTATAGCTACTGCTCTGACAGTGTGTGTGTGTGTGTGTGTGTGTGTGTGTGTGTGTGTGTGTGTGTGTGTGTGTGTGTGTTCAGTGTCCACGTTTTACTTCACCCCCTTTCGTGTCGATGTGTCGACCTCCATGTTTGTTTTGTAGAAGTTCACGACTGAGTTCAGATGATTTAATCACATTTCTGAGACGTCTTCGTGTTTCAGTTTGATTCATTTTAAACCATCGAAAACTCCCAAAGGAGCAAGAGAGTACTGCAGTCAGGAGAGTACTGCAGTCAGGAGAGTACTGCAGTCAGGAGAGTACTGCAGTCAGGAGAGTACTGCAGTCAGGAGAGTACTGCAGTCAGGAGAGTACTGCAGTCAGGAGAGTACTGCAGCTATCAGGAGAGTACTGCAGCTGTCAGGAGAGTACTGCAGCTGTCAGGAGAGTACTGCAGTCAGGAGAGTACTGCAGTCAGGAGAGTACTGCAGTCAGGAGAGTACTGCTGTAGTAACGAGAGTGCTGTAGTAACGAGAGTGCTGCAGTAGGGGAGTACTGTTATAACGCGAGTACTTCTGTAGTAACTAAAATACTGCTGTTACACAAGTACTGTTGTTGTAACTCGAGTACTGCAGTAGTAACGCAAGTCGTGCTGTTACGAAAGTACTGCAGTATTAAAGCTGCAGTAACGAGGGTATTGCAGTAGTAACTCAAGTACTGCAGTAACCATTTGCTTCTTCTTCTTCTTCTTCTTCTTCTTCTTCTTCTTCTTCTTCTGGGGTTTAAATCTCTGCGTTTCATTGAGTCACTGTTGGAGCTCAGCCTCACTTGCTTGCGTTCATACAGCTGACAGCTCTCCTCCTCCCGGGCTTTCAGCCAGTGCTCCCTCCCTTCTTCCCCGGAGACTCTGTCCTCCTGGTCCAGTCCTGGTGTCTGCTTTCACTGGTCTGCTTCAGTCCTGGTGCATGAACCCAGTGACCAACGTCACAGAAAACTAGTTTAAAGGTTTAGTATTTATTCCAGGAGGGTGATAGCTTAATAGCACATTTAGCTAGCAGCACTAGCTTGTTATAGCGGGGAGCTAGCAGCACTAGCTTGCTACAGTGGGGAGCTAGCAGCACTAGCTTGCTACAGCGGGGAGCTAGCAGCAGACTAGCTTGCTACAGCGGGGAGCTAGCAGCAGACTAGCTTGTTACAGCGGGGAGCTAGCAGCAGACTAGCTAAGTAACAATATTACAAAAGGTATCTCGTGATGTTCCATAAGTCACGTTTCCTCTGTTGCACTCTGCACACATTCAGTTTTTTTGTCCCGGACATGAATGCAGTAAGGCACTAAAGAGGAAGTAGTATTGTTCGTCTGAAGGTGTTTCCCTTGGAACAGGAAGTGGAACAAGTGGAGTAATCAGTCGTCCTAGAAGGAGCGGGAGAATCGTTATTCAACCCTGGAAGGAAGTGTTTTTGCTCTCGTAGGTACAGGAAGTTTCCCCCGACTGATGAAGCTGATGTGCTCACATCTCACTCACTCACTCACATCTCACTCACTCACTCACTCACTCACTCACTCGGCATCACAAACACCTGAGCCTGCAGGTGTAACCTGACGCGTGGGGGAGCTTCCTGACACCTTCACACATCTTTTATTCACGATTCCTTCCAGCTGATTCTTCACAGCAGCAAAAAAAAACAAAAAAAATGGTACATTTATTTTTGACCAGTTAATTTTTTATTAAAGAACATTGTTTTTAGTTTTTATTCAACTGTGCCTGTGTGAGTCTGAGTGTGTGTTGTGTCCACAAACAGCGTTGTTGTGATTGTGGACAGCAGCGCCTCGACGGCAAAGGTTGAAATCTGATGCGACTTCCTGTTCAACACGCGGCAGCATCGCAGACATTAATGCAGGGGACGGTGGTCGGTCGGTCGGTCGGTTGGTTAGTCGGTTGGTCGGTTGGTTGGTTAGTTGGTCGGTTGGTTAGTTGGTCGGTTGGTCGGTTGCTTGGTTGGTCGGTTCGTTGGTTGGTTAGTCGGTCGGTTGGTTGGTTGGTTAGTTGGTCGGTTGGTTGGTTGGTTGGTTAGTTGCTTGGTTGGTCGGTTGGTCGGTTCGTTGGTTGGTTAGTCGGTTGGTTGGTTGGTCGGTTGGTTGGTTAGGTGGTTGGTTGGTCGGTAGGTTAGTTGGTTGGTCGGTCGGTGGTGACGTAGTTGAATCTGTCAGAATGAAGTCAGCTGATTTCATGTTCCAGTATTGATTCATAAAGATCTGGTGAAGCCGTTTGAAAAAGGAGTCGAGTGAAAGTCTGGATGGTGATGTGTTTACTGAAGGTGTGTGTGTGTGTGTGTGTGTGTGTGTGTGTGTGTGTGTGTGTGTGTGTGTGTGTGTGTGTAGGCTTTAAAGGTGACCTTTAAGACACACACTACAGTGCGCTAAAGGCACAGCTGATGGAGCGAGTGTGTAGTTTTAGAGGTGTCCTAACAGGAAGTGAACTTTCCTCCTGCTGGTGACTCACAGACCTCCCTCCTATTAGTTCAGCTCTTAAAGGGCCAGTTCACATTAATATCTTCCTCTTTCCTCTCCTCCTTCTGGTTGAGTCTCTGCAGTCGGAGGGTTGTGTGTTTGTTTGTCTCTGAGAGGTCTGTGTTGTTGTTGTTGTTGTTGTTGTTGATCCACAGAACTTTTTCTATTTCATATCATGTTCTCATGAGCGCCGTATGGGAAGAACATCTGGAGGGAATTTATTCAGACGTCACTGAAACAATGAGCTGATTCTATTTAGTAAAGAAAACACAGTAGATTAAAGTAGAACACAGTAGATTACTGCTCTCTGAAACATGTTTCCAGTTAAAATGAAAAAGCTTTTGTCTCAGTTTAGTTTCATAGCCGAGTGTCACCCAGTGTTAGAGGAACCACGCCCAAACTGCTGCCACATATCTCTTTACACACACACACACACACACACACACACACACACACACACACACACACACACACACACACACGTATGTAGACATAGCGTAGCAGCGGTCGTGCCCTCGTTGCTCTGTTCTCAGTTGCATGTTTCCCTCATTGAACACTGGAACGCTTCATATTGCATCATCACGACCTCAACATTATGTTAACATGATAATAACATGATAATAACATTATATTAACATTATCATTCATAATAACATCACAGTTCAAAGGGTCAGAAGTCGTCCGTTCTGTGTCAGTCGGAGTGCGTATGAACCTGCAGCTTATCTTGAGCTCCGTAGACGTGTTGCTGACATCACTTCTTAATTTAAGAGGAAATGTTCTGGGAACCTGAAGATCTGAAGTAATTTATGTTTCAACATTTATCATTTGAGTGGTGCTCAAATATGGGCCTCTCTCTAAACCAGGCGTCTGAAAAGTGGTTGTGGCTGTATAGAAGTCTATACTTCATGTGTTCAAGCTGCATTCTCTCTCCTGACCACCAGGGGCGACTCCTCTGGTTGTATAGAAGTCTATGCTTCATGTGTTAAAGCTGCATTCTCTCTCCTGACCACCAGGGGGCGACTCCTCTGGTTGTATAGAAGTCTATGCTTCATGTGTTAAAGCTGCATTCTCTCTCCTGACCACCAGGGGGCGACTCCTCTGGTTGTATAGAAGTCTAAGCTTCATGTGTTAAAGCTGCATTCTCTCTCCTGACCACCAGGGGGCGACTCCTCTGGTTGTATAGAAGTCTATGTAAACGACTGTTCCGTCAGCATGGTCTCAATCTTAAGTTTCAAATCTTCAATAACTAAATGTTTTTTGTTTTTTTTGGAATATCCAAGTAATTGGAAAATGAAATATTATTTGAAATTCAACCACAAATTATTCGTCACAAGAGTAGAACTTCTGAGTGGGTTTGAGTGCTCACACAGACTTTTATTCTGAAAGGATGCACTTCCTGTCTGCAGGCTATGACTTCGCGGAGGTGCTGCGTTGGTTCGGCGAGCGCGTGGATCGCATCATTCTGCTGTTCGACGCTCACAAGCTGGACATTTCAGACGAGTTCTCCGAAGCCATCCAGGCCCTGAAGGGTCAGGACGACAAGATCCGCGTCGTCCTCAACAAGGCCGACCAGGTGGGAGGAAGACGAGGAGGACGAAGGTTGCGTCGTTGTTGTGATGGAGATGGAATAATGACCTCTTCCTCGCTCTCAGGTGGACACGCAGCAGCTGATGAGGGTGTACGGCGCCCTCATGTGGTCACTGGGCAAAGTGATCAACACGCCAGAGGTGGTGAGAGTCTACCTGGGATCCTTCTGGGGGAAACCGCTGCAGAACAGTGAGAACAGGTCAGATGTTCATCCATTCATCTATTCATTTGTTCATCCAAACCAATATAATACACAGAACAGGTCAGATATTCACCCATTCATTCATCCAAACCGCTGCAGAACACTGAGAACAGGTCAGATATTCATCTATTCATTCATTCATTCATCCGAACCAATATAACACACAGAACAGGTCAGATATTCATCCATTCATCTATTCAGTCATTCATCCTGCTGCAGAACATTGATAACAGGTCAATGTTCATTCATCCATTCATTCATCCAAACCGCTGCAAAACATTGAGAACAGGTCAAATATTCATCCGTTCATTCATCCATTCATATATTAATTCATTGGTCGATCTATTCATTTATCCATTCATATATTCATCCAGTCATATATTCATGAATCTATTCATTCATTCATCTTTTCATTCATCCATTCATTCAACCAAACCGCTGCAGAACACTGAGAACAGTCAGATATTCATCCATTCATTTAAACACTCTAATAATATAATGTATTTCTTCATTGATTTTGCATTTAGTTTCATTAATTGATGAGTTGCTGAATCGATTCACCCGTTCACTTCCTGCTTAACTGATTCACCCGTTCACTTCCTGCCCAGGCGCCTGTTCGAGGCGGAGTCTCAGGACCTGTTCAAGGACATCCAGAGCCTCCCGAGGAACGCGGCGCTGCGAAAACTCAACGACCTCATCAAGAGAGCGCGGCTGGCCAAGGTGAGCGGGAAGCCACGCGGTGTGTTTGGAGCCGACGGGGAATTCTGGGAATATTCTGGGATGTTAGGTTGCGTTTCAGAGACGGAAATAAAGTCAGGAAATGAAAGCGCTCTCATAATGGATGACGCTTCAAGAGTCTGAGGTTTCAGTTTCATGGCTGAAAACCGCTGTGTCCTTCAATGCTGCGGACCGGGAGGAAGGTTGAGGCTGTTTGGACGGCTACATTCCTTCCTCCTCTTCCTCCTCCTCCTCTTCCTCCTCCATTAAATACCTGTTTTCATAACGTGGCTGTCCCGTGGTCCCTGCAGGTGCACGCTTACATCATCAGCTACCTGAAGAAGGAGATGCCGTCTCTGTTTGGCCGTGAGAAGAAGAAGGAGGAGCTCATCGTGCGGCTGCCAGAGATCTACTGCATCCTGCAGAGGGAGCACCACATCAGCCCCGGGGACTTCCCCAACGTCACCAAGATGCAGGTACAGGAAGTCCCGCCTCCTCCTCTCCAAAAATTAACTCACAGAATCTGAATCGAGTAAACGGTTTATTTGTGGCCAGATTTTAAATGAGACGTGTAGAATAAAAGTGATTTTCATGAAATCTCCCGCTCCGTTTTGGCTGCTTTCTCACTCACGACGTGTTCAAGGACCGTCGTAAATCTGAGCCAGAATTGACCAGATACGAGACGATACAATTTAACACAATCGGTTACATTTCTATCAAAGCAAGTCTGAGGCAGGAAGGAGGCGTGGCCTTTCAAAATAAAGCCAATGATATGCTTCGACATTTTTACCTCGATGACGCACGATGATAATTGGATCGATTGGTTTCATTTCTGTCAACGTAAATCTGATTTTGATCTTTACAAAGATGAGTATTTGAAGTGTACTTTGCTGCTGGTACTTGTGTGTTTTGGCTGCAGTACTTTTACAGAGTACTTCCTCCAGTACTGAGAACAAAATGTGATATCTGAACGCTGTTACTGCAGCTGGTCGGTCAGGCCTGTAGAGATGCTACACTGCAGGTGTGTGTGTGTGCGTGTGTGTGTGCGTGTGTGTGTGTGTGTGTGTGTGTGTGTGCGTTCATGTTCCCCAGCTACACTTGTACTTATTGGATTATTGACAAGAGAGAATGTTTTAGATTTTTCGGTTCCCTGGTGGGATGTGTACTCATGACACACACACACACAAACACACACACACACACACACACACACACACACACGTGTTGTGAGTTATTTGGATCCTCCTGGAGAGTGTGTGTGTGTGTGTGTGTTGTTCAGAGGTCAGAGGTCGGGCCTCACTGTGTCCAGCTGCAGAAAGCAGGAGGTTTGAGTCTCATCGTGTGATTATCAGTGTTGTAAGAAGTACTCAGATCCTTTACTGCAGTAAAAGTACTAATACCACAAGTATATACATGCAGTATAAGTAAAAGTATTGCTTGATCAGTGAAATGTTTATCTATTGTATCTGATGTTGAACAACATTTAAAAGTTTATCTAGTCTGAAGAAGTAGCAGGAATATCCTTCATTCTAGTACAAATATACAACATGTACCTCTGAGATGTAGTACAGTAGAAAGTACAATTTGTACCTCTGAGGTGTAGTACAGCAGAAGCAGGAAGTACCTCAGTACTTTGAGTAAATTCTTGCGTAAACTCCTCATAACTTTTTGGAGTATTTTCTGTCTCCATCTGGTGGCCACAAACAGGAACTGCAGCCATCGATGGCTCCTCGGTGGGTTTTCCTCAGACAGGAAGTGTGTGACGTGAAACAGGAAGCTGAGCTCCTTGTGGTTTCCTCCCGCAGGACATGCTGCAGCACTACGACTTCAACAAGTTCCCGTCCCTGAAGATGAAGCTGATCGAGTCGGTGGACAAGATGCTCGCCACCAAGATCGCCGGCCTGATGACGATGATCCGCGACGAGGAGTCCAAGGCGCCGCCGGCGATGGTGTCCGGCGGCGCCTTCGAGGGCTCCCAGGACGGGCCCTTCGGCCGCGGCTACGGCGAGGGCGTGAGCGCCGGGGCGGACGCCGAGGACTGGATCGTCAGCCGCGAGAAGCACCGCTACGACGAGATCTTCTACATGCTGATGCCCGTCAACGGCAAGATCACCGGCGTCAACGCCAAGAAGGAGATGATGAACTCGCGGCTGCCCAACACCGTGCTGGGGAAGATCTGGAAGCTGGCCGACTGCGACCAGGACGGCATGCTGGACGACGAGGAGTTCGCGCTCGCGCAGCACCTCATCAAGATCAAGCTGGAGGGCTTCGAGCTGCCGGCGGAGCTGCCGGACCACCTGGTGCCGCCGGCCCACCGCAAGAACCCCACCGCCGACGCCCTGTACAACCACAGCGAGGACTAGGAGGGGGGCGGGGCCAGAGGAGGAGGAGGAGGAGGAGGGGGCGGGGCCAAGTGTACAAAACCACCAGGGGTTGCTGCTGCTGATCAGACTCACTGGAGAACCAATCAGCTGACAGACGGTCAGTTTTAGGATTGACTCGCCACCGACACGGATCCACTCATATATACGTACACGTCTATATGTGTATATATACATATAGATGTGTATATGTGTGTACATTTTCAATTCAACAAAGAAGTGAAAAGAAAAAACACAGCCTCGTATTTTACTACTCTTTCTTTTAATCTGGGGACTTTTATTTTGAAAAAAAAGGACACTGTCTTAAAGACAATTCAACTTGTCTCTTTTTTTATGTCGTATTCCTCATGAGTTGAATATTTGAACGGCGACAAATGAATAAAAATCCCACTTTTACTCAGTTGTGTTCACAAGAAGAAGCTCTGACCTTCAGAATAAAAGCGTGAGAGGTTTATATAATGTTTTTTTTAATAATCATACATATAATATATATGTGTACAATTTAAATTTATTTGAAAACAAATTAAATCAAAACTATTTTTGTGCCACTTCAGAAATAAAAGATTTATTTCTCTCTCTCTCTCTCTCTCTCTATATATATATATATATATATATCTATATATATATATCTATATATATATATATATATATATATATATAGATATATAGATATATATAAAATTACAATTACCAAATAAATGTCAGGCTTGAAATTTCTTTTATCTTTAAATAATTAACACTCCGATTAAGAATAATAATAAAGTCTGAAGAACAAAGGATCACAAACAAAAATATATTTTACTATTTTAAAGAAAATCTGAAATATTTTAATACATTTTCTTTGTTTTTATTTACATTTTCAGTTTTTGAGACGGCAAAGAAAAGAAAACATTATTGCTGTTTGGTTGCAACCAGCAATTATTTTATGAACTAGTCAAATAATTTAAACACAAAGTGTCTTCATTTGATTTCCTGCCGATGGACTTTCAGAATAAAAGATGGAAACCGCTTAAGGTGACGTCAGAGGTCACATCCCGAGTCGTCTTTACGCTTGAGAGCAGGAAGCGGTGACTGTCCGTCTGACGGGTTCAGAACCAGGAGGCCGGGGTCAAAGGTCAGAAGTCCGTCCTGTTTGAACAGCGTCAGGCGGCGGCGGCGGCTCTCCAGGGACGACTTAACGACGTCCTGCAGCTCGCCGCTTGTTTCCTCACATTGAAAACAGCAGCGTAGACGGTGACCTTTGACCTCTGCTGATGGAAACAGCTTCATTCATCAGAGGGAACACGTCTCTCCAACATGCTCACACGAGCCACACTGCTTTACAGTGAAGGTTCATGTGTCAGAGCCTCCTGACCACCAGGGGGCGACTCTTGTGGTTGTATAGAAGTCTATGCTTCATATGATAAAGCTGCATTCTCTCTCCTGACCACCAGGGGGCGACTCCTCTGGTTGTATAGAAGTTTATGCTTCACGTGTTAAAGCTGCATTCTCTCTACTGACGTCTCTACGTCACTCTTAAATCCTAATATGGTCACTTCCTGTTTGCTGGTTGCAACAAAACAAAATGGCGACGGCCAACTTGCCGAACTCGAGGCTTCAAATCGTACACAAAGCAAAAAATGACGACGTCTGCTTCTTATAAACGGTTTATGAATTATACTATTGTTAATAAATACATTAAGAGACATAATCATGTTACTTGACTTAAGACACAAATTTCTTTTTCTTCTGTTGATTTTTAAGACTTGTCCTCCAAAAGAAGATTATAATATATATGTTAAAACAGTTAAATCACTCGCGGTGCCTGAAAACTGTTTGTGAGTCAAAGAAAAGGGAGAAAGTTTCCTGAACGTGCCTTTAATCACAACTAGAAACACTTACTTTTGCCTTCTTTGCCTGAGCTTTTACTCTGAAAACCTTCAGCACCAAAGAACTCGGCTGTTTTCAAAGATCCTCTCCAGGTGATTCAAAAATAAAAAGCTTATTTTTAAGGTGCCGGTTCCTTTTCGGCGTCGCCGTCCTCTGTTCTCATGACGGGACGCGAGTCGTCCTCGAGGGTTCAGCCGCCGGCTTCCTGTCTGTTTTATCCAGTAAATGTTTTATGAAGTCATCGATCCTCATGAAACAAACAGGACTCCAGTGAATTAACGTGGAACTTCCTCTTTAAATCTCTTACACGCGTCTGAAATGTAAAAGGTTTTATTTTTGTGAGTCTGGTGTGTTTTGTATTGTTTCGTCGTTGCAACGTGTTCCTGCTCAGAAGACTCATCCTGTCATCAGAGCTGGAGACCAATAAAGTTTATTCAAACATGTACTCAACATGCCGCTGGTCTGACGTCACTTTGGAGTTCAGGTTTCTACATTTCCTCCAACAACAACTCACCTGTCTGTCTGTCCTCACCTGTCTGTCTCTCTCTTCACCCGCCTGCCTCTCTCCCTAAATATGAACCAATATAAACTACATGAAACTTCACCACTTCATTACTGACATTCATCTGATTATCACAGGTTTTCTGAAATGTTATAGTTAAAGACTTAAATATGCAAATTAGTTTTTTTTATCTGACGGTAACGTTTGGTGAATTTAGGAGAAATCTACAGACAAAAGTAGGAAATGAAATGTTTTCTGTCCACGAAGAAGACGCGTCTGATGCATAGGAGCTGGTATTTCCTGCAGCAAGTGAACTAAACATTGACAGTAATTAAACACTGATGCGTCAACCTGCTGACCTGCGTGTGTGTGTGTGTGTGTGTGTGTGTGTGTGTATGTCTGTCAGTGTGATCTTTGACCTCTGCACCTGCTGTCAGGTGAGCAGAGCTGCTCATGCTGTAAATCCAAAAGGCTTCAAAGTTCACACACACACACACACACACACCTCATGGGAACACTCTCTCTCACACACACACACACACACACTTCTTCTTCTATGGTGACAGTCGGTTCAGACAGAAACATTCTGACTGTGTGTTGCTTTTTATTTCAACACGTCTTTAGACCTCTCACTCTGTCTGAGATTCTACAGCCTGAACAGTGAGTGGAAGGTAAGAAGCTGTGTGTGTGTGTGTGTGTGTGTGTGTGTGTGTGTGTGTGTGTGTGTGTGTGCATACAGAACATTAGACCTTTAAATTTGTGTTCCTTTGTTCTCCTGCGTTTACATCTGCAGTATTTTCTGCTCTTACATGCTCCTAAATCTGCAGGATTAATCGTCTTTAGGTTGTTTGAGTTTAAGATATTTTTATATGAATAAGAATCAGAATAAAAGTCACATTATTCTTGAAAGTTTAAAGTGATCTTGTTTTGATTTTTTCTCTTATTATAAGAAATTAGGAACAAATGACTAAAAGATACTCAGAGATATTGATTGTTGAGGTGTTTGTATAGCGTCGTCGTGTGCCAATAAAGACCAATAACATTTTAATTTCTAACTGAAGAGCAGATGACCAATCAGCTGACAGCTCACGTCTATCAGAGGGAAACGCTGCAGGAAACACATTAAATCTGAGTCTAAAGGTCTGAGATGCAACTTTTTCTGGGGATGTTTCTCCACCATTAACAACGAGACACGTCTGCTCCCCAGAAGATGAACCCTGAGGATTTCATGAACCTCTAACACCACCGAGACAACAACTCCTCAATGTTCTTTCTTTAATTAATCAATATAAGGATTTTGGTAAAATAATGTCCTGACAAAACCATTCGACTTTAATGCCACCAAAATCGAAAAGTTCCTGATCTCATTCTTGCTCCTCAGAGGATGAACATTTGCAATTTTGAATGACTCCGTGATCTTCCTTGTAGCGCCACCATCAGGCCAAAATCTCCCTTTAATGTCAAGGTTGAACCGTTTTAGTCGCCGGCGGCCATTACCGGACAAGAAAATAAATACATGAGTCAAGTGACGTTCCCTAAAGGATCTCCTGAACCGTGACAATGACTAACTTCATTTACATTGCTGAAATACAGCAAAGCATTGTGGGAAGAGTTCTATCCTAACAGAAAAAAATTAAACTTCCAGTTAAGTTTATGTCATTACATAAACCTCGCAGCCTCGTGGTTAATAAATACACTTTACAAAGTCAGGTCTCAATAAAAGACTCCTCACTGTAAGCTACCAGCTCGTAGGAGTCTAATGAAGTATTAAGAATACTTGTGTGTGTATTAGTACCTGAAGCATCCCAATACGACCTGATTGTTTCTTTTTCTACTCTCTTTCGACTTTTTCGACTCTGCAGGCTTCCGTAATCGGGAGGTTTCTTAGAACGCGTCACACGTCTTAAACTGACTTTATGTAAATATAGATACCCAGCATGCACCAGTCTGACCATGTTGAGGCATAAAGGTTATAACCTTTCCATTTCTTAACCGGTTGACACAGTTGTTTGACTGAAACTCCTTCGTAACACTCAAAGCAGTCATTTCAGTCCTCCATGGTTCTTACCTGAAGAACAAAACGCTAAGATTCATCGTTCTGAACGTCCCTCTGTTACGTCCTCTGATACGTCCTCCGTCTGCTTCCAGCCAATCAGGATGGAGGGCGAGGAGGACGGGGCGGGGCGAGTGAGGGAGCTGCAGGAGCAGAGGATGACGGTGCAGAAGAAGACCTTCACCAAGTGGATGAACAGCGTCTTCACCAAGAACGGGGTGAGACACACGAAGAAGAAAAGATGTTTACAAAAGTACTGAGAAGTAAAACAACACACCTGTTTTATCAACACAACACTATCTGATACTGATACCGCGAGAGAAAGTATATGTTCCCTTACTGCAATAAAACTATTCGTATCTCTGCAATTTAGAATAGTAAAAAGTACAACATGTAGCTCTGATGTGAAGTGAACAAGCACAACATTCACTTTTGAGATGGAGTTAAAAAAAAGTACAAAATGTACCTCTGAGATGTAGTAAAAAAGTACAATAAGTACCTCTGAGATGTAGTAAAAAGTACAGCGTGTGCTGAGTCGGTGTTTCCTGCATTAAATGTGGTTGCAGTGATAATAAAACTAGTGACGCCTCCATGTTGTGATTCAACACTAAACACTCTGACGAAGTGGAAACACAGCAACTGTAAACAGGTTCAGACGCTTTTACTTTGAAAATCCAGTGCTGACACACTGAGATACAAAGTATGTTCACACTATCTTGACATCTACATACATTTACAAAGTGATTGTCACATTGAAATGAAAGAAATGGGAAAGTTTATGTCGAAGGAAACGTTACAACAATGAAGTATTGAGATGATGTCATTGTTATTCCTCGGGCCGTGTGTGATCCCTGTGATCCATCAGCTCCGATACGAGCGCAGAGGAATCATCCGTCACGATAAGAGCCGCAGCTGCCGGTCCCGGTTTGACGGGTTCCAGTCGGTTCTCTCGTGTTCTGGGTTTGACGCCGTGTGTTTTCTCTGATAACTGCACGCCAGCTGCTGGCTGAACTTTGAGGCCCACCGCTGCTCCTCATTCCCAGAATTCCTCTGGGATTTCAGCGGGGTGGCACCGCCGAGAGAAAAATGTGTTTCCATCCACACTGAGGTCGTGTCCTCTGGAATATTTATGGGTGTTTTTGTGGGGGTAAAGGAATCCACAAATATGCACTTTTTTTTTTTGAAGCGTGAACATAATTTGGACTAAATTACACTATTTAATGAAAAAACAACAATATAAAAAACTAAAACTTAAAGAAAAGAAAAGAAACAAGTGTAGACAAGTGGCGCCTGCAGACTGTAATAAAGGGAGATAATTTGAACAGGAAATATAAATTAAATAAAAAATAAACAGATTTTTTTGTGATTTCTCAACTACTGAGAAAATTGTTAGTGGCAACTTTAATGTAAAGCAGTATTGTGGGATAAAACAAATAACAGTTTATTTCAATGTAAGTAGATTAAATTAATATAATGAAATACTGCAGAACTCTATAATTATTCTGTTAAAGTACTCCTTGCTCCATGTTGGAAGAGTATACTGTTGTCGAAAACATGGTATACTGTGACATTGAAACGTCCCTTATTTTGAACCAAAAGCAGGAAAGCAGACGACTCCACATTCTTTTGACCATACATACTATTTGATGTTAGCATAAAAATCACTATTATTACATTAATATACACACTATATTACAATATATTGTTGTTGTAATATACATTCCGGCCACAGGAGGCAGCACTGAACGCGTGAACAGCGCGGCGGTGAGGAAGAATCCGCTGTGCGATATTTTAATGAATCTTAATAATGTATTAAGGTCCTTTGTCTGTCAGAGTAAAATTATGTTCCTGACGTTACTTTTCCTGCCTGATAAATCCAAGGAGGATTATCTTTTCTCTGGTGAGTCTGGATTTCTCCTCATGTTAGCTAAGCGACTGTCAACTAACCAACTAGCAAACAGTAACCTGTTAACTAACGTAATGTTAACTTAGCTAACACTACCATTAGGACTAGCATTTCTACTGTCAACTTACCTAAAGTTAGCTCACCTTCTGTTAACTGACATACTGTTAAAACTAACCTACTATTAACTTACCTACCGTTAAATAAAGATAACGTTATAACTAAACCTAACTGAACCATTATAACCGAGGCTAAAGTTACCGTTAACTAACCTACCGTTAGCTAACAGCATGCTAGTGCTAGGTGAGCCTAATTAAATTACGTTTAATAAATGATGGAAGTCAACAACGTAATTTTCTAACATCTGAGGTACTTATACTTTACTCAAAGCATGTACTTTTACTACACTCGTGTATCTGTCAGTTAATTACTGCTTTATTTGCGTTTCAGAGATTGATATTTAAACAAAATAAGATTAATTACATATTTAGTGAACATCTGTAAAAATCTGTCCTGTTTGACAGTACTTATAATACTTCTCAGTTGTTTCACATTTATCTCCATTTTTTGATATTTAACAGAACAAACTTTTGATGGAGAAACTAGACAGATTAATACGAGAAATAAAAAGTTCCTAGTTTAATAGACTCCATGCTTATTTATATTCAGACGACATGAATGATGTTTTTATTTATTTAATCTATTGTATCATATTTTGTGTTGGAGGTAATGAACCCTGTAACAATGCTATCTGCATGGCAACAGGAAATAAAATCGAGGTAATTCTATGAAACGCTGTTCAGATAGCACATCTTCCTGTTTCAGGACAGAGTTCAGAGAAATCCTACAGCTCAGAGTTGCACCCAAACGCATCGCTGCAGGCATCAGTTTGAGCTTCTTACTGCCAAAAGGTCTCAAGGATCCATCAAAGATTTCCTGCTGACGGACAAACAGTGATGGAGATTAAAACTCCAACAATAAGTTCAGATCAACAACGTTGAACTAATTAATTAACTGTAGTCTCGTCTTTAAAACAGTCAACAGTAAGAATAATGCTCGAAATATTGTATTTATTCATTTATTAGTCTAAAGCAACATAATGTATTACCTGTGATTATATCTTGACTGTTCATCCTTCTTTTTAATCGTTGCAACAAAGGAGAATAATGAACCGATTATAACAATAATAATAATACAAAAATAAGAAAGTGTAATAGTGAAAAGGAGAAAAAATAAATAAAACTGAAATATATTCACATTATGGATGTTTAGGGTTTAATATAAAAGATCCAACTTTCCCTTATTTTAATATCTTGTCCTATTTCAGTCTGATGGACGTGGTGAATTATTTTCATCCTTCTTTTAGAAAATAATACAAGTCCAATAGAAGGAAATGTTTATTTTAATTTTTAAGACATTTATTGCCACAAAATCTGATTTCAGGCCAAAATAATTCTTTGAAAAATGTACAAAATATGTGTTTTTCACATGACTCATGTTCAAAGCCGAACCGAGGAAGGGTTGAGGACCCAGTACAGAGGTCAAAAGAGCTGCATGATGGACTTTCTGTCATAAAACCTGAACCGACACGCCTGTTATTGGGAGGAATTGGCCACTTGACGAGCTGTAAGATGTTACCTGACCTGCTGATAACCAGGATGTCCTGAAGCAGACTGGACGCAGACGTTATGCAACACACTTCAGGGGAAGAAACACTTTAATTATCTTTCTAACTTTGAACTTCCTGTTCAAAGTCACCGAGCTGTAAACATGTCTCCTCACACAGTAAATATGAGGTGGAAAAAGTATTTTTATCCTTTTACTGTACTAATCTATTTATGTAAAAAAATACTGACGTCACAAGAGCAAGTCTTGTGTTAAAAGTCTTGTGATATTTTTAAAGGATGAATGGATGAAAAGCTGAAACCGTGTTCTTCACCTCCTGCAGGAGAAGGTGGAGCTGACGGACGTTTACACTGAGCTGAAGACCGGAGTCGCCCTCATCCGTCTGCTGGAGCTCATCTCCAAGGAGACGCTGCATCCGCCCAGCCGCCGCAAACTGAGAGTCCACTGTCTGGAGAACAACAGCATCGCCATCAGCTTCCTCAAGACTAAGGTACCGCACCTGTTGGGGTCATTGAGAGTCCTAAAAACCAAGGCACCTTCCCTTTTAGGGTCGTTAAGAGTCCTAAAATCCAAGGTACCTCCGCTGTTGAATGTACTTTTTGTCGATTTATTGAGTGGCATTTGTCTCCATCTTGTGTTCATGTTTAGTTATTACAGACCTCATTTTGACTCAAAAGCGACTGACAGACACATTCAGCATGAATCTAATCTAATCTAATCCAGCAACTCAGAGGGCACCAAAGATTTTTGAAAATATAAATAAATAATAACTAAATATAAGATCTCATGTGTTATTTGTTTTAGTTTGACGGCAGCTCCACAGACTGTACATTCATATTTAAATCTGAGACACAAACCAATTACGTCTCTCCCCTCAGATTCGAGTGGATCTGATTGGTCCAGAGAACGTGGTGGACGGGGACCGCACGCTGATCCTGGGTCTGCTGTGGATCATCATCCTCAGGTTCCAGATTGGACCCATCAACCTGGAAGAGGTAGGGAACCACTGCTTTCCCTCCTTTTCTTCCTGTCCTTGATTCCCTCTCCATTCCTCACCTTGACCGTGTCCTTCTCTTGTCTTCTTGTTTATCTTCTCCTCTCTTTATTTCCTTTACTTCTCTTCTTTTTTCCTCTCATGCTCTCCTCTATTCCTTACCTCTTCTCTCACTTCCTTTCCTTTTCTCTCATCCTTTCTTTCCTCCTTTCTTTGTTCCTTCCTCGTCTGTTTCCTTCTTTGCATCTTTTTTTGCTCATTCACTCTCTCTTCTCCTTCTTTATATTTTTTCCTTGTCCTCTTCTTCTCTCTCCTCTTTTCTTCTGTCGCTCTGCTCTTTTTTCTTTTCTTTAATTTTCTTTCCTCTCCTCCTTTCTTTTGTCTTTATTGTTTCATTCTCTCCTCTTCTGTCCTCATATTTCCTTCTTTCCATCTTTTTCTTTCCTCTCACGCGTCCTTTTTGTTTCTTTGTCTTGCCTTTCTCTTCCTTCATATTCACCTCCTCTTCTCTCTTGTATCCTCCTCTCCTCTCTTGTGTCCTCCTCTCTTCTCCTCTCTTGTGTCCTCCTCTCCTCACTTGTGTCCTCCTCTCCTCTCCTCTCTTGTGTCCTCCTCTCCTCTCCTCTCACGTGTCCTCCTCTCCTCTCCTCAGGCGGGAGGAGGCAGTGTTGCTCATCGCTCGGCGAAGGAGGCTCTGCTGATTTGGTGTCAGAGGAAAACGGCGGGTTACGACGGCGTCGACGTGCGCGACTTCTCTTCCAGCTGGAGGAGCGGCCTGTCCTTCAACGCCTTGATCCACGCACACCGGTAACACACACACACACACACACACACACACACACACACACATACAGTCTAACACATTGGTAACACCCCTCTCTCTCTCTCTCTCCCTCCCAGACCTGACCTCTTTGACTACCATCGTCTCGATGGCGACGACCCCCGGCGTAACCTGCAGCACGCGTTCTCCGTGGCGGAGCGAGAGTTTGGCATCATGCAGCTGCTGGAGGTGGAGGACATGGTGGTGCCGCAGCCGGACGAGCGCTCCATCATGACCTACGTGTCCCTGTACTACCACTACTTCTCCAGGATGAAGCAGGGCCAGACCGTCCAGAAGAGACTCGCCAAGGTGAGCGCTGCACGCCACGGGCACAGCGCTGTGCGTGTGCGTGTGCGTGTGCGTGTGTGCGTGTGCGTGTGTGTGTGTGCGTGTGTGTGTATAGTAGTAGTTGTACTGGTACTAGTAGTACCAGAAGAGGTCAACTGTTCAAACCGTTGACTCTTCTGTCCTCTGCAGGCCGCCGTAGGAAATGCAGCAGCAGTCAGATTAACACACACACACACACACACACACACACACACACACGCACACACACACACGGCTCAGTCACGTCACTTCTAATCAGGATTACAGCTGGATTAGATTCACCTGCAGCAACACTGTGGAGGAAATGTAATAATCATTATTAAAATATACAGTGTATTTACTCAAGTACTGTACTTAAGTACAACTATAAGGTACTTTTGTTTATTTACTCCATTTCATCTCAGATAGAAATATTCTACTTTTTTATATTTTGTAGAAAAACACATCGAAATTATGAATTAATCAATTGATTTAAAGAAATATAGGAGTCATTTTGGGCTCTAAGTTAAATACATTTAACTGATTATACTGACATTCTTTTACTTTTTAATGCAGGAAAACAGTATTTTCACCTTGTAGTGTTAGTACTTTTACCTGTAACGTCTGTCAGTGGGACTAATGTTCATGTGGTCATGTGACCGTGGGTCATGTGACTGTGGGTCATGTGTCCGTGCGGCGTCTCTATCCGGTGTCGGTGATTGTGGGCGGGGCTTCGGACACTAATCTCCTCGGATCAGAATCAGTCTGAGACGCTGCAGCAGAAACATTCTCAGAGCTGGCGGCTGCTGAAGCTGCACACCTTTACCTGCTGTTCTGCTCAGCCACAACTTAAACTACCCAGAATTCCTCTGGACTCAGTGTGTTGCCAGGTGTCCGTGTCTCTGTCGGCTCGTTGGAATCAGTTTCTCTTCTTGGTGACCGGGAACAGATGCCGCTAAAAGGTTTTCCAATGTATGGATCAGTGAACCACTGACGTCCCGATGCCGTGATGGTCGGCGTTCGCGCGGTGTTGGCGGTTTGTTCTCATGTAGCAGGTCAACCAGGTGGGTTACCTGGTTCAGGTGTGTCGCTTGCATGCTTGCAGCGACCAGCCTTCAAGGTTTTCCGGAGTGGGGGATTCCAGCTGTGTCCAGGTGTGCAGAGGTTTGGACAACGGCTTTCCGGGTCTGTATTGGTGCTGACAGGTATGCCAGGTGTGTCGTGGGTATTTAGAAACATCCCCAGCGGACATGATGTGGGCACCAGGTGCATTCCAGGTTCATTAGAGGTTTCCAAAAAAACTTTCCAGGCTTGAAGCGGGTTTAGCAAGTGTGTTTCAGGTGTGTACAAATGCTTAAATTGCAGTTACATATGTGCTAGATGTGCACAGGTGTAGACAAAAGCATCTCCAGCAGTGATACTGTATGCACCTGGTGTGTGCAGGTATGTTTTAGTTTCCAACAAAAACAGTTAAATTGTAGAGAACAGGTGTGGTCAAGGTATCTAGAAGCATTTCCAGCAGGTATATTAACGCCAACAGGTGTGTTCCAGATACCTAGTGAGTTATGTAAAGTGACTTCCTGGGTGCTGCACTGTCAGTGCCAGGTGTGCCCATGTTTAACTTGTGTCTCAGGTGTGTCAAAGACTAAAAGGTGACGGGTGTAAAGGCTGCGCTCCAGGTGCATCAAGGTGTTCGTCCGGGTCGCGTGGCGTAGGTGTCTTTAACGGTTAAGTATGTCGATGGGAGGAAGCCTCAGTGGTCGGTGGTTGAAGAAGCAGTTCAGGACAGAATCCTCCACCAGGTGCCACAACCAGGTGTGTTACCTGTCTCTCCAGAAGCGACCGGTTAACTCCTCAGAACCCCCTCAATTTTCTTGCGAGGTTCCTCAGGGATCGATCTCGGTGCCACTGTACATCTGTGCTGATGACACTCGGCCTCATATGGTTCCGTCTGATCAGGTGACACAGGATCAATTAATGCTCTTTCTCTCATCGATCAGTTTTAGATATGTGTCATAAAATGATTTAACATATTTCAGTCAAGTTAAAATATGTATTTTTTTGGGGAAGAATGACTTGATAAAACTAGTAACAACATATATATATATATATATATATATATATATATATATATATATATATATATATATATATATATATATATATATATATTCTTTTTTTAAAAATATATTTATATATATCTTTTTTATAAAAATAAAAATTTTATTATGTTTTTTTATTTTATTTTTTTAATAAAAAAAAAAGAAATATTAACAAAGATAAAAACATTTGAAGTCGACACTTTGAGCTTTAGGCTGTTGGTAATTTTTTCACCTTTTTTATTGACATTTTCTACAGTGTATTATTAAAATGGCTTTTAGTTGAAAAGTTAACATTTTAACTAAATTAACATTTTTGAGTCACCAAATGTTCAAAGTGACAACGACGAGGACGGCCGACTGATCCCAAATCTGTCGTTCTGTATCCTCAGATCGTCGGGATGCTGATGGATCTGGGTGACATGAAGGTCCAGTATGAGAGGCTGGTCTCAGATCTGCTTCGCTGGATCAAGACCAAGGTAACAACAACAACAACAACAACAACTACAGTGTTGACGTTTTGATGCACGGACGCGACGCTTCACTCGCTGGTTGTTGTCTGACTCAAGGTGCTGCAGCTGGACGACAGACGATTCCCGAACTCTGTGAGGGAGATGCAGAAGCTCATGATGGCGTTCAAGACCTACAGAACGGTGGAGAAACCTCCCAAATATCAGGTGAGACTCACCTCCACCTGAAGTATTACATTTAGTTTTGGGGAGTCACAAGTTTTTATTTTTTCTATATATATTTAAAAATATATTTGTATTTTTGTCCGTCTTTAGGAGCGTGGAGCAATTGAAGCTCATCTGTTTAGTCTTAAGACTCAGATAGCAGCCAACAACCAATGGGCTTACAATCCTCCAGAAGGTATAACACACACACACACACACACACACACACACACACACATACACACACACACACACACACACACACACACAGATGGAATACCATACGTAGACACATTGTGTTTATATTCCTGCTGTAATCAAATAGAAAGTTATTTTTGTGCTTCTAAAGAAATTAGAAAGAATGTGTGTGTGTGTGTGTGTGTGTGTGTGTGTGTGTGTGTGTGTGTGTGTGTGTGTGTGTGTGTGTGTGTGTGTGTGTGTGTGTGTGTGTGTGTGTGAAGGTAAAACCCTGAGTGACATAGAAAAGAGTTGGGTTCTGCTGGAGAGAGCCGAACACGAGCGAGAGCGAGCCCTGCAGGAGGCGCTGCTGCGTCTGGAGAACCTGGAGCAGCTCGCCCAGAAGTTTGAGAGGAAGGTAACGTCACCTGTTTCAAAATAAAAGACTTCCTTTATTGCAGATAAAAACGTTGCAGCATCGTCTCTCTTTGGCCCCTGCATTCATTAAATGTTGAGTCAATGGAAGCCGGCTCTGTGCTCACGCCCCCGGGTTTGTTGTCGGCGTCTCAGGCGGCGCTGAGGGAGGGCTACCTGGAGGACACGCTGCGCCTGATCCGGAGGCAGGACATCCGGGGTCTGTCCTCGCTGGAGGAGGCCCAGGCGGCCGGCCAGCGTCTGGAGGCGCTGGCCACCGACGCTCTGGCCAGAGGGCCGCGCTTCGCTGCCCTGAGAGACATGGCCGCGACCGTGGAGAGAGGAAACTACCACAGCAAGGAGCAGATCACCGGGAGGTGAGGGAGACGCATTTTAATATTATATCCTGTTGCTATCCTGAGACTAAAACTGGATTTAACACTGAGGCTGATATTTATTTATTTATTTAATTTTTTTTTAATTAAAAAAAATATATAATTTTGGTATATATAACATATATGTGTGTGTATATATATATATATATATATATATATATATATATATATATATATATATATATATATATATATAAGAAAATAAAAATTAAATTAAATTGAAAGATTTCAAAAAATAAAATGTTTTTTCCCCCAAACACATTTTTCATATATTAAATATCTATATATTTTGAATTCTTAAAATAAATAAAAAATCTATCTATATGAATGAATAAATATTTATACCTATGTTATGTGTTTGTAAGAGAGGAGAACATCAGCCATCGATGGAAGGACCTCCTGCAGCAGCTCCAAGAGCAGAGGGGGCTGCTGGGAAATGTAGTTGAAAACCTCAGCGTCCTCCGAAACATCGAGCTCGTCTCCCAGGAACTGAAAGAACTACAGGTGAGTTCACTCTGAGACTAATAATTATTACTGCTAATTATTAAGGAGGAATTTAAATCATACATGTATTCATATCAATATATATATATATATATATATATATATATATATATATATATATATATATATATATATATATATATATATATATATCAATATATATATTAATAAAGAAATTGAAGGAGTCATAGTGAAGCCTCCGGCTAACGGTTAGCAGGGTGCATGAGTTATTCCCCGCTCTGTCTCCCAGTCCCAGGCCAGTTCCTGTGAACTGGGGAAACAGCTGGCGGAGGTGGAGTCTCTCCTCCAGAAACAGGATCTCCTCGAAGCTCAGATCTCAGCTCACGGCGAAACAATCACCGCCATCAGCAGCAAGGCGGTGAAGGTAAGATATCGATCATGTTGACGTCACTACACCGTCAGGTGTAGTTTTTTTTTTAAAGGAGGTATGCTCTTTCTCTCAGGTGAAGGTGAGAGACGGTCAGCAGATTGAGAGCAGAGTGAGAGCTCTGGACTCTCAGTACAGATCTTTGGTTTCCTTCAGCAGCAACAGGTTTCCTTCTTTTCACTTTTATAATATTATTTATGATCGTTAAGAAACAACAGATAGGAATCTATATTTATCCTTTCTACTCCTCTTACCCTCCTACCCTCTCGTCTGGTTTCCTTCTTGTCTTGTCCTCTTTTCTCCTTGTTTCCTTTTTGGTTTCCTCTCCTCTCCTCTTGTTTCCTCTCTTTTCTCTTGTTCCCTCCCTTCCTCTCTCTTCTCTTCTTTCCTCCTCTCTCTCTCCTCTCTTGTCTTGTCCTAACCTTCCCTCCTCTCCTCTTTTGTTCCCCTCTCCTTTCTTGTTTTCTCCTCTCTCGCTCTCTTCTCTCTTGTTCCCTCTCTTCCCCTCTCTTGTTTCCTCTCTCCTCTCTCTTACCCTCTCTTTTCCTCTCTTGTTTCCTCTCTCTTGCCCTCTCCTCTCTTTTCCTCTCTTGTTTCCTCTCTCTTGCCCTCTCTTGTTTCCTCTCCTCCTATCCTCTCCTCCCCCCCTCCAGGAGGAGACAGTTGGAGTCTCAGTTGAGGCTGTTTGAGTTCTTCCACGACTGTGAGGAGGTGGAGAACTGGCTCTATGAGCGCTGGGTGAGGCTGCAGACGGCCGGACTCGGACGAGACCTGAACCACATCCAGCTGGCCCAACACAAGCACAAGGTGGACACACAAACACACACACACACACAACATCAGCATAATATTAATACAAACTAAGAGTCATATTGATTTGTGTATTTGTAAATTCATCTGAATTACTTCCTGTCAGGCGTTGGAGGCGGAGCTTCAGGCCCAGGAGACCCTGTACCAGGGGGTTCTGGCCCGCGGTCAGGACCTGCTGTCCAAACAGAGTCCGCTCAACCAGCGAGCCGTCCAGAAGTGGATCCGGACCCTGAAGAAGCAATGGAGCCACCTGACCGGCGAGGCCACGGCACGCCGCGACAGACTGCAGGCCGCCGCCGGCATCAAACAGGTGAACGAAGAAACGCTGTTTTATCCGTTTGTCTGGACCAATACTCATTAAATGTCTTATTATACAACACTGAATAATAACTGTGATTAAACCGTCGTGTTTACTGTCGTTCTCTTTATACTTTTCCACAATAACACGACACTAAAGTGTGATCAATAAAGTAGCTAGCATTGTAGCTAACCTATTGATTAGCATCAGTATTGATTCTTGGGAAGAAAAACTAAAGCTTTTTATTTTGAAGGACTTACAGAAGTTTTCAATCAATAATAAAAAGCCCAAACTAATCGGAGTCTCATTTCGGATGGTTGAGGATTTTTACTTCATGTTTTATAAGGACAGCGTCTTTCATGACTTTTTTTTTTTACTACCTTCTCTCCCCGCTGTAGCCAGCTAGCTGCTGCTAGCTACAGCGGGGAGCTAGCAGCAGCGCGAGCCTGCTAGAGCGGGAAGCTAGCAGGGATAACCACCGAAGGTACTAGCGGCTTGTAACCCGACTTTTACGGTACTTTCCCCTCCCGTTCAGTACTTTGCGGACGTGGCGGAGGCCGACTCCTGGCTGAGCGACAGGAAACCGCTGCTGACCAGCGAGGATCACGGGAAGGACGAGTCGAGCACGGCGGCGTTGCTGCAGCGCCACCTGCGGGTGGAGAGGGAGATGACGGCCTACGCCTCAGAGATAAAGAGGCTGAAGGAGCAGGCGAGGAGCGCCGCGCAGCTGACGGCGCTGACCGTGAGTACGGAGGGACGCGAAAGCAAACACAGGAGTCACCCGCTCAGAAAAAAAATACGCTGACTCACTTCCTCTGGTAGGCGGAGCCTCAGCAGAGGAAGATGATCCAATATGGCGACTCGTCCGGCGACGAGGAGGCTCCAGGAGCGGTGACGTCGCCGCCGCCGGCTAGTTTCAGGGGAGGGAGCGCCGCCTCGTCTCCGAGCGACGACGGCAAGGCCAAGGTCCGCTTCAGATACAGCAGAGGTACGGAGGGCTGCCGCAAGGCATGATGGGAAACAAGACGTTGAGGTTGTGCGGTCAGTAAACAGACCTGACCAATAATAGTTTTATTACAGTTTTATTAGGAAAATCATTTTAGTTTTTACTACGGACGGCAAAATAATTGTGACAATTATCTTGAGGCAAAATTCTAGGATACAAGAAAGCCTCAACAGGTCATCACTACGTATGATTTCTATGGTTTTGGGGTGAACTGTTCCTTTTTTAAATGTATTTTGAATTAAACTGACTGCAGGTCAGTTCCAGT
This sequence comes from Clinocottus analis, assembly GCF_023055335.1. Classification (NCBI taxonomy): domain Eukaryota; kingdom Metazoa; phylum Chordata; class Actinopteri; order Perciformes; family Cottidae; genus Clinocottus; species Clinocottus analis. The sequence goes on along the minus strand of NW_027176207.1, from coordinate 22,067,835 downwards.
GGGATCGTAATGAGATCGTGACCGTCGTCGGCACCGAGCCGGACGGAGACCGAGTCCTGGCCAGAGACGACCGAGGGAACCAGCAGCTCGTCCCCAAAACCTACCTGAGCCTGCTGCCGGCCGCCGTAAGACCAATAACCAATAACAGTCCAGATTATCGGTCATCAGGCTTCAAAAAGGGACGTCACAAAACTCCATACCGCTGTAAAAAAACAAAACAATAAATGTACTTAAAGGAGCACACGCTTCTTTATTACCAGTTGAGGTCAAATGTCAAAATAAAAGCCTTGAACCTCGTCTTGGTACTGCCGCATCGGGTCTTGTGACGTCCCTGGTCCCTTTGTAAGACCGGCCTGTAAAGTCATTTTTAGATCAATGATAAGTCTGATCAGTTTCCTCCCTCAGGCTCCTCCCACCTCCCCGCCCGTCTCCACCAATGGCGCGCCAGAGAGCCCGAGCCGTCCGAGGCGCAGACGCTCGACGCGTCGCGGCACGGCGGAGATCCAGACGGCGTGGCTGCCCGACCCGCAGTACCAGAGGGACGCGGTGGAGAGCGCGCAGGCCGAACTGGACCGGGACTACAGCGCCCTGTTCCAGCTGGTCACGGTGAGAGGTGCACCATGGGAAATGGAGTTTTTGTCTGGACTAGGTGGATGCAGCGAAAACACTTTTGTTTAATGTCATGTAAATCCATTGGTCAACATGTGTATGAACCCTGTTTCTCTATGAGAACCAGATTTTCTGATCGTTTTGTTTGCAGACGAAGGCGAAGAGTCTGCAGGAGACGCTGCGTCTGCATCGCTTCTACAACAGCTGCCAGGAGTTCGAGTCGTGGATGGAGGACAAGGAGAACGTGCTGAACACCTTCGGCACCGACGCCGACAACCTGGGAGCGGCGCAGGCTAAATACGAGGTGACGACCACGAGAAGGAATTTCAAGTCCGATTGACACTTTTTTCAAAGTAAAATATAAAAAATTTTGAGATTTGACTTCCTGTTCCAGAACTTCCTGACTGAGTTGGCGAGTGGGCGTGGCCAGTTGGACGACATCATCCGAACGGCGGAGGAGCTGGTGAAGAGCCGCCACAGCCGACAGCGAGAGATCCAGGACCGACGGAGGAGCGTCTCCGACAGGTAAACCCTGACCCCGACCGGAGGCGAACCGGTTTAAAGCGGTTCCGCCGTGAGCTCACCCGGAGGTGACCTCTTGTTTCCGCACGTGGGATCGGATCCAGCGGCTGAAGGATGAGAAGAATTATTTTTTTTATTTCACTTTTTCTAAAATTTCACTTTTTCTAAAATTTTACTTTTTCTAAAATTTCACTTTAAAAAAAAATTTACTTCTTCAAAATTTTCACCTTCAAAAATTTCCCTTTTTTATTTCACTTTTTTTAAAACTTCACTTTTTCCCCCCCAAATTTTTTTTTCAAACTTTTCACTTTTTCTAAAATTTCACTTTTTCTAAAAAAAATACTTTTTCAAAATTTTCACTTTCAAAACTTTCAGTTTTTCAAAATTTTCACTTTCAAAACTCACTTTTTCTAAAATTTCACTTTTTCTAAAAAAATTTCACTTTCAAAATTTTCACTTTCAAAACTTACTTTTTTTATTTAATTTCACTTTTTCGAAAAAAAAAAACTTTTTCAAAATTTTCACTTTCAAAATTTTCACTTTTTCTAAAATTACACTTTTTGGAAAAAATTTACTTTTTCAAAATTTTCACTTTTTTAAATTTTATTTCACTTTTTCTAAAAAAAAATCATTTTCAAAATTTTCACTTTCAAAACTTTCAGTTTTTGTAAAATTTTCACTTTTTCTAAAATTTTCACTTTTTCTAAAATTTCCAAAAAAAAGCTCACCCTGAGTTCCCCGGTTGTTTCTGCAGGTGGGATCGGATCCAGCGGCTGAAGGACGAGAAGGGCCACGAGCTGCTGAGCACGGCGGACGTCCAGTCCTTCCTGCAGAGCTGCCGGGAGGCCAAAGCCCAGCTGCGCGGTCAGCTGTCCGGCATCGGCGCCGTGGAGGCGGGCTGCAGCGCCTTCACCCTGCAGGCCGAGGAGAAGAACCAGGGCCAGACCCTCAGAGACATCCAGACCCTGGAGGCCAAGATCGCCTACCTGAAGAGCGTCGCCAAGATGTACGGCTGCAGAAAAGATCAGTTTAATGAAAACACTTCAACGCGTCAGGAGAAGTTTAATGCAAAGATTTGACGTCATAATAATCATAAAACTGGGACCCTTTTACATCAGGTCACAAGGTTTGAATCAAGAAACAAACATGGTCTAAAAAAACACAGAAAAACATGTTAGATATCAATTTAAAAAATGAGGTTAAAAGTAATTCAGAGGCTAAAACCATTAAGATTTATCTCAAGTTTTAACTAAACATATTTGCTTCCAAATGATAGATTCTTTGTTTTTAACAATTCTTTGTTTGTGTAGTTTTTTCACCTGATAGCCCGAGAGATTCTAGTGACAAGTCTTGATTTAAGAAAGCAGCTGTTTCCTGTTCTGATTCGGTGTTTTTATTCCCTGTTTCACTGCATCTTCCAGTGCGTGATGAGCGTCTCTTGTGTTGCAGGAAGCAGGACTGCAGTCCAGCAGAGAGCGCCGCCATCGTGGAGGAGGTTCTGGGTCTGGAGACGCTTCTGAATCAGGTTTGAGTTTGATTTAAAGTCATGAAAAATTGGTTTAAAACATCAAAAATTGGTTTAAAAAGATGGAAATTTGGTTTAAAGTTATGGAAATGTTGTTTAAAGTTATGGGAAATTGGTTTAAAGTCATGTAAATGTGGTTCAGTCATGGAACATTGGTTTAAAAATATGAAAAATTGGTTTAAACTCATGAAAAAGTAATGTAAATCCATTAGTCAGAATGTGTCAGAAGCTCCCCGTCACCTTCTCTGTGGTTGTGTTGTTGTTGTGTTGCAGCTGAAGCGTCAGGCTGCAGACAAGCAGCGGCTCCTGGAGGAGGCACGCCGCCTGCAGAGCTTCCAGCGGCAGGCCAAGGAGCTGCAGCGCTGGGCCGGCTCGGTGCGGGAGCGCCTCCTGCAGGAGGAGGCGGCCGCAGACGTGGCCTCGGCCACCGCTCTGCTGGAGCAACACCGGGAGCTCCGGCTGGAGATGGAGGAGCAGAGGAGCAGGTGAGGGCGGAGGCGTGCTGCCTTCCCACCTGTGATGCAGTGGCTTGTGGGAGTTTTGTTCAACCCATCTTGTGTTTACGGGTATTTAATATTTAATAACTTTCCTCAGGTGGACTGAGATGGAGGAGTTGGGTGAATCCCTTCAGCGGGGCTCCTCCAACGGGAAGACGGGAGGCGTCGACATCCAGCAAACTCTGGACAAGCTCAAAGCCGATTGGTCCGAGCTTGACGAGCTGTGGGCCAGTAGGAGGGAGCGTTTGGAGCAGGGGGCGGAGCTCCAGAAGCTGAACCAGGAGGGAGACCGCATCGAGGCGGCGCTGTCCGGACACGAAGCCCGTCTGAGGGTCAAAGACGTCGGGGTGAGGGACGAGTTCATCCTGAATGTAGACGTTGACAGCGACTTGAGACATTACATTTAACTGATGTTTTTATCCAAAGTGACTTAAAATCAGTGCATTCAACCGTGAGGACAAACTCAGAACAACGACAATCAGGAAAGTACGATTTCCTAAAGAAAGCAAAACCACAATGTGCTATAACCAGGGTTCTTATGGTCATGGAAAACCTGGAAAAGTCATGGGATTACAAAATGGTTATTTCCAGGCCTTATGAAAATTTGGTTAAAAGTCATGGAAATTTGGCAGGCTCAAAAAAGACACAAAAACTGAAAAACAGCAGACAAACACAACTAAAACAAACACAAAAATACATAAATACTCTCACCGCTTTATTATATTTCACATGTGCATTTCCAACGTTGTGTTTTGGTGATTCTGCGTGTGTTTCTGACGCAGGACTCCGTGGACGGCGTCCACAGTCTGCTGGGCCGCCAGGACGAGCTGGAGGGCCTCCTGAAGGCTTTGGACCAACGGGTGGACCGCTTCACCGAACGCAGCCGGGAGCTCGTCGGCCAGCGGCACTACGCCGCCAGACGGTAAGAGACGCCAGGCGTCGAGCTTTCCACGGCGTGAGTCCAGCAGAGCCGATGCTACAGCGGCAGCGATGTGTGTGTTTTATCATCCTGAAGCATCAAGGAGAGGAGCAGCGGCATCAAGGAGGCCAACAGGAAGCTGAAGGAGAGCAGCGGGAAGAGGAGGAGTCTGCTGCTGGACTCAAAGAAATACCAGGTACTGTTCTCACAAAGAAAAACACTTCTGGTGATGGAAACGCTGCACACAGATGTTGTTTTAGTCATCAAGTCGTCCTCTGATGCTGCGTTCACACCAAAAGAGTTGTAAATTATTCGCATGAGTAGATTACATGTAAAGTCAATGCACAGACACAGATAGTCCTGAAAAATTTGCTTTTTCGAAAAATTAAATTTTCCGCAAAATTAAATTTCCCCCAAAATGTGATTTTTCAAAAAATTAGATTTTTCAACTTTTCTTTTGATTTTTCCCAAAAAAAGTTTGCATAAAAATTTTTAAAAAAATCCCAAAATGTGATTTTTCTTTTAAAAAAAAAAAAGATTTAAAAAAAAAAGATTTTTCAAAAAAATTGATTTAAAAAAAAAAAAGAAGATTTTTCAAAAAATTAAGAATATATAATTTTTACCCAAAAATTCAAGTTATCCCAAAAAATTATTTCTTGAAAAAAATGATTTTCCACAAAAATTAATTTCCCCCAAAATTTGATTTTTCCAAAAAATAAAATTAGATTTTTCCAAAAAAAAAAAAGAAAATTCTAAAAAATGTGATTTTTCAAAAGAAAAGATTTTTCAAAAGATCTTTAAGACATTGTGATGAGTTGATGTTTTAATGTTCATTCACTTGATTATTTTCTCCGCAGGAGTTCCAGAGAGACTCAGACGAGCTGCTGCTGTGGATGGAGGAGAAGTTTAAGGTGGCGGAGGACGAGTCGTACCGCGACCCCACCAACGTCCTCCCGAAGCTGAAGAGACACGAGGCGGCCGAGAAGGAGATGCAGGCCAGAAAGGGCTGGCTGGACAGACTGGTTCAGGTAAACTGGTTTCCCAGTGCAACACTCATCACACATTGGGTGCTTTATTAAATGACGCGTGTTCATGTCCAGCTGGGGCAGGAGATGCTGGCTGAAGAGCACTACAGCAGTCAGAGCATCAGCAGGAAGTCCACTCAGGTCAGCAGCCGGTGGAGGAGACTTCAGGACAAGATGGCCGACAAAGGAGACAAGCTGAGACAGGCGGGGCAGCAGGAGCAGCTGATGGAGCTGCTGCAGGTGAAAAACACCGATGAGAAACGTGAGCGAGGACCAACTACTGAAGGCTGAAAGAGAAACACTCATTCGCTCTTTCCTCCTGCAGGACTCCAAGGTGAAGATCGAGGCCATCCAGTGGATGCTGAACAACGCTGCCAAAGGTCACGACCTCCGCTCCAGCAGACAGCTTCTCAAGGTATAACAATGAGCTCAGAGCGCGACATGAGAACTTCAGCCAGTACTCATTCTCACTGAGCAGAGCCTGAACGCATCATCATGTAACCTGGTTCTCCGTTAGCGATGCTGCTAACGTTACTAGCTCTCCTCCTCTTGGTTCTTCTTCAACATGTTGTCGGTCAGTAACTTCTAACTGTTTCTGTGTGAAGGAGCATCAGCAGCTGGAGCAGGAGGCCAAGGAGCTGGCGGAGAAGATGAACTCCATCGTCAGCAGGGCCAAACGCCTCGCCTCCAATCACTTCGACTCCCAAAGGATCATGCGGGAGACCGACACCTACCTCACTCTGTGAGTCCAGTCTGGACACATTCATGGTCCCCAGAGGATGAATCCCACAGACTTCAGTGTTCACTCTTGACTTTTCTTCCAGGGCCGGTCAAAGAGTTTCAGCTCCTATAACTAGTTTATAATAAACTACAGACACATGTCCCATTGAAACCCGGTTAAACTACAATATTTAAACCCATTACTGAATTAAATCTACTGGCTGCTTACAACTCTGACAGTTCAACTTAATTTTTTAACTATTTTCAACCATATTGATCCATTTTCTCATGTGTGTCCTATAGAGCTAATATATGTTATTCTCCTGGTGTCCACTAGGGAAACATTGCAGCTGTATTATGGAGCATTATCATGAAAAACATAAACAGCTGACTCAAGGATTGTTGTGCTGCAGGTTCAAGTCTCTCCAGAAGCCTCTGGACCGGCGTCGAGCTCAGCTGGAGGCGTCGGTGCTGCTGTTTGGGTTTTATCATGACGTGGACCTGGAGCTCAGCTGGATCTCTGAACATGTTCCTGCCTCTGGATCTACAGGATACGACAAATCTCTGGCTGGAGCCATCAGCCTCATGCAGAAACACAAGGTACCTGCCGGATTATTGTTTGTTTGGTTCATCTAAACATGTCAGAATAATAATGACAGTGACATATAGAGGTCTGTTTAATTATTCGTGCTGAACGTTTTATGAATAAGAAAACAGCTAAAACAGGATGTGTTCACATAGGAGCTGCAGGCGGAAGTGAACGCCCACCAAAAACACCTGAACCATGTCCTGGAGAAGGGGCGGGGCCTGGCCAGATCCAGCAAATCGGACGAAGGGGAAATGCTTCAGAGGTGCTGTTGTGTTTCTCTTTGAATTTCATGCAAACATGTTCTCTTCTTTTTTTTAAATGATTAACAGGTTTTCTTTTATGTTTCTGTTCGCAGGTGCAAACACTTGAGTGCAGAGTGGGAGGAGCTAGAAGAGGCCTGCAACAGGAGAGCAGCTCACCTGAACAAGGCCATCACCAGAGAACAGGTCAGAGGGACAGAGAGGCGGGACTTTTATTATACGTTTGAGGAAACTGTTTGTTTTGGAAGCATTTTGTGCTGAACGTGAACCGTCTCCAGCTGCTGTTGGACTGCTCTGAGCTGGAGTCCCGGCTGACCGAGACCCTCAGTCTGGTGAACACCGACGACTACGGCAAAGACCAGCTGGCCACGCAGAGTCTCCTCACCAAACACCAGGTACAGCGCGGGATCATGGGAGTTGTTGACTTCGTTGCAGTCAGTGTCTTCAACTTACACATTAAGACTAAACCAAAACCATAGAGGACCTAAGATCCTTCCCTGTGGAACTCCTTCCCATAGTGAAACCAGTACCTGCAGCAATCTTTACTTTGTATTGGTCAACCCCCCAAACCTTTTGTCAATATCTGTTGGTAAAATGTGAAACTGAGCAGCGTGTGTGTTTGTGCGATTCCCCCGGCTGAAGGTGTTGGAGGGCCGGCTGGAGGTGCTGGAGGTGGAGGTGGAGGAGTTGGGAGACCAGGTGGAGGAGGCGGTTCACAACTGGAGCCTGGAGGAGCTCAGCAGGCCTCGGAGTCGCCTCAGCAGCCTGAACCAGCAGCTGCAGCACCAGGCGGCTCTCAGGTAAATACTGACCCCATACTATACTACAAGTACTCAATACTGCAAGTACTCAATACTGCAAACTGAGCCACATGTTTTCAGCCTGTATGTTTTCTGTTATCTTTATATGTTGGTCTGAAAGTGTTTCATTGATGTTTTCATGATACCATGATGGCCGTCTCTCCCCTCCAGAGGTCAGAGGTTGAAGGAAGTCCTCCATCTCCACGAGTTCAGGAGAGAGTCCTCAGAGTTTGAGGACTGGATGGACCAGCAGAGACAGACGGCAGAGTCTCAGGACCTGGGCAACGACTACCAGCACATCCAGGTGTCTCCTTATTGACTGAAAGGAGACATTATGTGTCTCCTGATAAGTAAACCTCATGTTTATTATCTTAAGGAACATTTTCTCTGTTACAGTTTGTCCACCAGGTTTATTTTGAAAATATTCCACTTTTTAATTCTTCATCAATTCATTTTGCATGTTATGATTTTTATTTGTTTATTGATACCTGCCAATACATCTACCACATGTTATATACTTACTTCATACTTCTTTTACACTTATTTTGTACTCTTTTACACTTACTTTGTACTTTTTTATACTTACTTTGTACTTTTTTATACTTTCTTTCTACTTGTTTATACTGACTTTATACTTTTTTTTATACTTTCATTATACTTTTTTATACTATATATAGATATATATATATAGATATATATAATTTTAAACTTTGTTTCAGTTGCTTCGCGGTAAGTTTGAAGGCTTCCTGAAGCAGCTGGCGGTGGGGGAGGAGCGGCTGCAGAGCTGCAGCGAGCTGGCGGCTCCGCTGATCCGCAACAAGCATCCACAGAGCTCTGCAGCCAGAGAGACGCTGGACCTGCTCAGGTACGCACACACAGGTGTTCCCAGTCCAAGAAACCCCGCTTCCAAACGAGTGAAAAAAACCTTGTTGCGTTTGACTTCTGACGTTTGTTTGCAGTGCATGCTGGGAGGACCTGAGGAGCGTAGCCAGGGAGCGTCAGGATCAGCTGCAGAGAGCCGAGGAGTGTCACCGCTTCTACCGAGACCTGACCGACGCGCTGACCCTCATCCAGGTACGCCGGCTCTCTAACCGCCGCATCACACCCTCACCTGAGGTGACAACCCTCAGAGTCTCTCTCTCTCTCTCTAGGAGCGACAGAAGAGCATCCCCGATGACGTGGCGAAGGATTTGAGAGGAGTGATGTCACAGCTGAGGAAACACGAAGCTCTGCTCCACGAGCTGGCGACCACGGAGCAACAGGTAGAGAGATGAGGAGCAGTTTCATCAATGAGGGAGTTTGTTGTATGACAAAAAGAAGGTTTACGACTGCCAAAATAAAACAATTCAGTGGGCTTTTATTCTGAAGGTTCAAAGTGACTTTTCAACCCCTAAACGAAGCACGATCACGATGTAGTTGCAGGAGCAGCTGGACACCGTCGACTCCATCCTGGACCTCTGCACGCCTCAGTTGAAGCTCCGCCTGCAGGAAGTGCAGCAGGAAGTGGTGGAGCGGTGGGAGGAGCTCCGGCTGCACGCGGAGCAGAGGGAGGAGGAGCTAAAACTGGCGTGCCAGAGATATTTGTTCCTTAACACGGTGAGGGCGGGCGGAGGGACGAAGGACGACACGTTTAAAACAACCCCTTCACGACGCGTTTAAACATCTCGCCCCGTCTTCGTGCTCTCCAGGCGCAGGATTACTTCCTGTGGTGCGGCCAGCTGATCGGTGCCATGGCCGCCGAGGAGAGCATCAGCGACGTGGCAACCGCCGACCTCCAGCTGGCGCAGCACCAGCAGCTGTGGGCCGAGATGGAGGCCAGACAGGAGACCTACCAGCAGGCTCTGGACATGGGCGAGCAGCTGCAGGCGCAGGACGCCAACAGGAAGGAGGTGAGATTATAAATAAGGAAAAAAAAGCAGGTTTTCTTTAAACAAATCGCTAAAATAAAACTACACTGTTTATCGGCCAGAAGCTGTAAAAAACATCAGTATCATTATGTCAGACGGTCCTTGAACACATTATGTGTGACGAGGGCCAAAACAAAGCTTCTCAGTTTCTCAGTGAAACTATGAAGTCATAATGATTCCTCTGAGATGTGACAACAATTCAGTGAAAAGTAGATTAAAGAAATGATCAAATCAATAAACTGTTGTTGTTAAGGTGTCGGAGAAGCTGGAGGCTCTGCAGGAGGAGCGGGACAAGCTGGAGGACCAGTGGAACGAGAAGCGCCGCTGGTTGGAGAGCGTCCACCTGGAGCAGGTCTTCTACCGGGACGCCAACAGCGTGGACAAAACCTGCAGCTCTCAGGAGGTGAAACGCACCTTTTTTTCTTGTCGTTCTTTGTCCTTATCAGAGGAAACACGAGTGTTTAAAAATCCTCTCTCCGCAGATCATGTTGCAGAACGGCACTCTGGGAAACGCGGTGGACGAGACAGAGGGTTTGATCAAACGCCACGAAGCGTTTGAGAAGCTGCTCGGCTCGCAGGAGGACAAGGTCTGTTCTTCTGTGGTTGTTGAGACGCAAACTAACCTGTATTTAAGATATTTGAGAGTCAGTGTTGTCTTGCGTGACCTTGACCTTGACCCGGTGACCTTGCCCTCCGTCTGTTCCAGCTCTCCTCCCTGAAGGAGCTAGCTGAGCGGCTGAAGAAGCAGCTGAGCAGAGAGAAGAGTGGGCGGGTCCAAAGCCGACTCAAAGCCCTCCTCCAGCGACGAGACAGGATCAAGGAGCTGTCCGTCAAACGCAGGGAGGAGCTGGAGCTCTCCAGGACGCTGTGCATCTTCAACCGAGACGTCGCAGAGGTAGAAAAAAGACAAAACGCCACACAATCTTTAAACTCCATCCTCAGCTCAACAATGATCTCAGTGATTATCCTTCATCTTGTGATCAGACTCCGTATGACATCACTAACGTTAGCTGCTGCTTTTACCTGTGAGGCTTTTATGCAGTTTGAGGCATTCAGAGTTCAGTGGAGTCAGATGTAGAAACTCTTTGCATCTTTGTCTCCTCTCTGAGACGATGTTGGTGTTGACGGTCTCTGTCCTCTCCTCCTCCTCAGGCGGAGGAGTGGGTGTCTGAGCGGATGCAGAAGATGGCGGAGGACGGTAAAGCCGACCTCAGCGACCTGCAGGCCAAGATGAAGCTGCTGCAGAAGCACCAGGTGTTTGAGGCGGAGATCCTGGCTCACGGGGAGATCATCGGCTCGGTGCTGCTGGTGAGTCCAGACGCTTCTCACGGAGAGAGAATATCTTTGACTTCTCTGGCTGCTTGGAAACCTCCGAACACGTTGCTTTCTCTTGTGTGTGCGCAGGCCGGCCAGGAGCTGGTCTCCCTGAGACACCAGAGGTCCAAGGAGGTGAAGAGGAGGGCGGCCGCGCTGCAGCTGCACTGGGACGAGCTGAAGAAGGCCCTGGCCTCCCGGGGGAAAGCTCTGGAAGACAACAGGGACTTCCTGGAGTTCCTGCAGAAGGTCCAGGAGGTGGAGGCCTGGATCCGACACAAGGTGGCGTGTGTGTGTATGTGTGTGTGTGTGCGTATATGTGTGTGTGTGTGTGTGTGTGTGTGTTTACAATGTGTATTTATAGTGCATTCAGAGTGTGTTTTTATTGTATATTCAGAGTGTTTTTATAGTGTTTCAGAGTGTTTTTTTAGTGTATTTATAGTGTATTCAGAGTGTGTTTTTTATAGTGTATTCAGAGTGTTTTTATAGTGTATTCAGAGTGTTTTTTATAGTGTATTCAGAGTGTTTTTTATAGTGTATTCAAAGTGTTTTTTTAGTGTATTCAGACTGTTTAAAATGTGTATTTAGTGTCTTATCAGTGTTTTTACAAAGTCTTTAGTGTATTTATAGTGTGTGTACAATGTTTAAAATGTGTGTATACATTGTGTGTGGTTACATTGTGTCTTCAGTATATTTTAAGAGTATTTTCAGTGTATAAAGTTCACCTCTGACCTCTGTGTTGCAGGAGGTGATGGTGAACGTTGGAGATGTCGGGAAAGATTATGAACACGGAGTTCAGCTGCTGAAGAAACTCGGCGAGTTCAGGGGAACTGGAGACGGGGTGAGAATGTGCAGAACCTTACTCTTTAATAAGTGCGTCTAAAATTGAATTTTAACGGCATTGAAGATGTGAATACACTGACTGGAGGATTTGCGTCTGCAGGACGTGACGGTGGACGACGCCCACATCACAGCCATCAACAGACTGGCCGCCCGACTGGAGAAGAGGCAGAGCGCCGAGGAACTGGCGACGGTCCGCCGGAGGAAACAGCAGCTCAACGACAGGTGAGCCCGGCAGAACAAAGGTAGAGAGGGGTTAGTACAGAGAACATTCAGGCGAGGACTCAATGACCCCAATGGGCCCAATGAGACAAAAAAATCTTGTCTCTTCTCAGGTGGAGCAAGTTTCACGGAGATCTGAACAATTACAAGAGGAAGCTGGAGGGGGCGCTGCTGCTCCACGGCCTCATCCGAGAGCTGGAGGAGGTCAGAGACCGAGCCAACGGGAAGGTCAGTCGCGTGAAGCCGCCCTTTGACCCTCTGAAGCTGTTTCCAGGACGTCCCCAAAAGTGATGGGTGTCGTGGCTCTGAGGGTTGAAACCACACGTCCGATCCTCCGACCCAACGCTGAAAAGTCCGTCCTGTGTCTCTGCAGATGCTGCTGCTGCAGGGGCAGGACTGCGGCTTCGACGTGGACAGCGTGGAGAACCTGATCAGACGTCACGAGGAAACCGAGCGAGAGGCCGGAGTCATCCAGAAGAGGTCGAAGGTCAGCGGCGAGGCTGGTTTCAGCTTCTTACCAGAAGCCATCGGGTTAAGAAATCTAGACGTTAAGGCGGCTTCGTGCTCCCTCTCTCTCTCTCTCCTCAGGCTTTGGAGAAGGAGGCGTCGGAGCACCTGAAGGCGCCATCGGTGATGAGCGACAAGCTGAAGAGCAAACAGAAGGAGGTCCAGAAAGCTCTGCAGACTCTGGAAAAGGAGGTGAAAGTCAGGTGAGGTGCAAAATATATATTACTTTCCCGAATGTAATGATCCAGCCGGTTAGTGCGACGCAGACTCACGCGACGCGTCTGTTTGTTCAGGAAGGAGAAGCTGCAGGAGGCGCACCAGCTGCAGCTGTTCAAAGCCAACCAGCGCCTCCTGCTGGACTGGAGCCTCAAGCAGAGCAGCGAGATGGCAGAGAAAGGCCTCCCCAAAAGCAGGGCCGAGGCGGACCGGCTCATCCTGGAGCACCAGGACTGGAAGGTGAGCGCCGTCGGCCCGCTTTGGTACTGTGTGTGTGTGTGTGGTACTGTGGTGTACTTGTACTTTCCCGGGGTTTTAACGCAGTACATCCGATACAGACGGAGATCGACGCCCGCGCCGAGCGCATCGACTCCGTCCGGGACTTCGGTCAGGGTCTGATCCGGTCGGGCCACGGCTCCAAGACGGAGATCCAGAAGGCCCTGAAGCAGCTGGAGGAGGCCCGAACCGGGCTGGACCGATCCTGGAGGACCCGCAGCACCACGCTGGAGCAGGCCCGCACCCTGCAGGTGAGGGAAGACCGCAACACATGAGAGTATATTTCATTTAATTCTGTTTTTACAGGTAATTGTATTGCAGTTTCATGTTGGCTCCTTCACAATAAAAGTCAGTCTACGCTTTTATTATTAAATTATGTTACAGAAAAATAAATAAATAATAATAAATAAAATTTAAAATAAAAATAAATAAATAATAATAAATAAAATTTTAAATAAATAAATAATAATGAATAAAATTTAAAATAAAAATAAATAAATAATAATAAAATAACAAATTATAAATAAATAAATAATTTAAAAAAATCTAAAATGCTCATTGTATTCTAAGACAGTGAGCATTATTAAAACTTGTTAATGTATTTCATATTATATTTTTTGCTTCATTAAACCATGAATTAGACAAGTCGCTGTGTCTCTTCCTCATGGCGTCGCTCCGTCAGCTCATCAGCTGGTTCTTGTCTCTGCAGGTCTTCCTGGTCTCTGTAGAACAATGTGAGACCTGGTTCTCCAACAAGGAGGCCTTCCTCTCCAACCAGGACTCGGGGGTAAGAACCCTCATGTGACGGAGAACACAGCTACTCATTTAAGAACCACCAACTCAGCTTATCTTCCTCCTCCTCCTCTTCCTCCTCAGAGCTCAGTGACGGAGGTGGAGACTCTGCAGAGGAAGCAGGCTCAGTTTGAGGAGGCTCTGGAGGCTCAGGTGGACCAGCTGGACCAGGTGGAGAAACTGGTGCAGAAGATGATCCAACAGAAACACTACGACGCCGACAACATCGCGGTCAAGAGCAGAGCGCTCGCCGTCAGGTGACGAGAGGCGATGACATCATTACACCTCTGGATCTGTTTTCCTTAGAAACAGAGTTTAACTTAAGTCTGTGTGTGTGTGTGTGTGTGTGTGTGTGTGTGTGTGTGTGTGTGTGTGTGTGTGTGTGTGTGTGTGTGTGTGTGTGTGTGTAGGAGGAGTCAGCTGCAGCAGCAGAGCAGATCTCGTCACAAAGCCCTGGATGGATCACTGAAGCTGCAGCAGTTCTTATCCAGCAGCTACCAGGTACTGGACTCTACTGGACTCTACTGGACTCTACTGGACTAGTCTACTGTGTTAGTTGGTAAATGTGTGTGTGTGTCCTCAGGTGTGTGTGTGGCTGAACGAGCGTAACGCCGTGGCTCTGGATGAGAGCTGGAGGGAACCAACCAACCTTCAGGCCAAACTGCTGAAACATCAGAGCTTCGAGGTCGAGATCCTCGCTAACCGCTACAGAGTGGACACACTCACCGAGGTGAGCTCATCCAGTAGTGTATAATGTTATATAATATGTATAATATTTATATACTGTATATGACTGTGTGTGTGTGTGTGTGTGTGTAGGAAGCAGAGAAGCTGCTGTCTGAGTGTCCATCAGCGAAAGTGAAGGTTGGACTTCGTGTCAAAGAGCTGACGGACAGCTGGGACGCTCTGATCCACAACTGTAAGGAGAAGAAGACCAGACTGCAGCAGGCCTACCAGGTACACACACACACACACGCACACACTCACACACACACACACACACACACACACACGCACACTCACACACACACACATAGAAGGTAGGCGGGTCTTATTGAAAGTAGGCGTGTCTTATTAAAGATGGGCATGTCTTACTGAAGGTAGGCGTGTCTTATTGAAGGTAGGCGTGTCTTATTGAAGGTAGGCGTGTCTTATTGAAGGTGGGTGTGTCTTACTGAAGGTAGGCGTGTCTTATTGAAGGTAGGCGTGTCTTATTGAAGGTGGCCGTGTCTTATTAAAGGTAGGCCGGATCCTAAAGTAAACAAACCTCCTGTTTGAAACGCCTCGATTCATTCAGTCATGTTGAGATGAGCTGTGAAAAAACAAAACAAAGTGTGCAGACGAGACGCTGGCCAACCCCGACAGGCTCCGTGTGCGTTGCTGTGTTCAGGCGCTGCAGTTCCAGCGCTCGCTGGACGACATGGAGCAGTGCGTGGGCTCGGTGGAGCGAGAGCTGACCAACGAGGACTGCGGCAGCGACCTGCCGTCCGTCAACAGGCTGCTGAAGGCTCTGCAGAGCCTGGAGGAGGAGGTGGACGGACACCGGGACCGCATCCAGGTGCACGCCGCCGACCTGCCTGAGAGGACTCCTGAGGGGCCGCGTGCAGCCGGTTCATGCGTTTGTGTTTTATCACCTCGCAGCGTCTGGTGGAGACGGCAAAGAGCTTCAGCTCTCAGGGGAACTTCCTGGCCGAGGAGATCCAGACCAGAGTGGCTCACACCATCAACAGGTCTGAAGAGCAGTGGAGGAAGTATTCTGATGTGTAGAGTACAAAATACTATAGGTACCTCTCCAGTCAGAAGTACAACATATACCACTGAGGTGTAGTGGAGTAAAAACTACAATAGTTACCTCTGAGGTGTAGTACAGTAAAAAGTACAATATGTTCCTCTGAGGTGTACAACAGTTAAAAGTACAACATGTACTTTGTTGTTCAGTACTTTTCTTCTGATTGGACCAAATTCAAAGCTTATCTCTTATCTTAATGTTTTTGATCATTTTAGGAATTTTGGGCTAAAATCATAGATATTAAAAAGAAAAAAAAATAGTTTTCTGAATTTAAAATATAAGAAAATATAATGTAATTTTCTTTTTTGGTGCAAAATGTTCGACATTACCTTTTGTAAATCATTGAAGCTATTCTTTCTAACTTGGCCTCCGTTCAGGTACAACAGTCTGGCGGAGCCCCTGCAGAGTCGGAGGGAAACCCTGGAGGCCTGGCAGGTCCTGTTCCAGTTCTCCAGGGACCTGGAGGAGGAGGTGGCCTGGCTGAGCGACCGGCTGCCCTCCATCACCGCCGCAGACTGGGGGAGCTCGCTGAGCGCCACCCAGCAGCTGCTCCACAGACACCAGGTCTCCTTTAAACGGATTATTCTTTCCTGAAATTCCCACTTAAAAGCCCCTGAAACAAGCTACAGGTTCAACTTTTCCCGCTTTGCTTCCTCCAGGCTGTGACGCAGGAGATCTCAGGCCGCGCCCCATTGGTCCAGGCCGTCCAGGAGGCGGGGCATAGTCTGGTGAGGAGCCGTCATTCACCACTGAAAGTCTTCTGTCTGTGACGTAATGAAGGACACAATGAGTCACACTCTCTCTCTCTTCCTCCCTTTCAGGTCAGAGGTCGTCACTTTGCCTCTCACGACATCCGGGAGCGTCTGGAGGAGCTGAAGCGCCTCCACCAGGAGCTGCAGGTGGAGGCGGAGAGGAAGGGGAAGCTCCTGCAGGAGGCGCTCAGCATCCACAGCTTCCTCTCCGAGGTGAACGGCAACAGCGGAGCGTTCATTTGGGAGGTTTTTCCCGCCTCGTGGGGTCGATATCGATCGAGAACGGAAGAAGCTACGATGCCTACGGTGTCCTGATGACGGATTAATTTCACAGTTTAACCGTCAGAATGTTAAAAAAAAAAGTTTACTGACAAAAGTCGGCCTTTATTCAGTAAAATAATAGGAAATGTGTGAACAAAAAATCGTCAGCAACGTTGGTAAAGTTGAGACAAACGGCTGCGAAAAGGGAGCTGAACCACATGGAGTTACATTGTGATGCGTTCAGGCTCTGCTCAGTGAAAATGAGCACTGGCCGAAGGGAAATTATAACGTTCTCGTGATGCGTTATAACCAGCAGGAGGGGAGCTAGTAACGTTAGCAGCACCGCTAACGGAGAAACAGGTCACATGATGATGCGTTTAAATACCTTGATGATGTCATATCGTGGGCCCCCTGGTGAGTGAGTGTGTGTCTGTGTGTGTGTGTGTGTGTGTGTGTGTGTGTGTGTGTGCAGGTGTCTGAGCTGCAGCTGTGGTCGGAGGAGCAGCGGGCCGGTCTGGAGTCTCGGGACTGCGGGCGCAGCGAGGAGGCGACGGAGAACCTGCTGAGGAGGCTGGACTCTGTGGACGTGGAGCTGGAGAACCAGAGGAGGACGGTGGAGCGGCTGCAGGAGAGAGGAGCCTCGCTGCAGCACCTGGGACACCCCAACAGGTCCAGACCACTATGTTAAAACACTTGTATAAAACACCTGTTTAAACTGTTTCACACACCTTTAACTCAGCAGGAGCTCTGAGAAACAAGGCGTCTTAAACATGTAAATTAAAAAAAACTACGTCCACCTCTGTGTGTCCGTCTCAGCCACCTGGTGAGCGAGTCTCTCCCAGGTGTCCCCGAACGCTTTGAGGCTCTCCTCCGACTCTCCGCCGACCGCCGCGCCGCTCTGGACGACCAGCGGCGCCTCTACGTGTTCGAGAGGGAGGCCAAAGAACTACAAACATGGCTGACCTCCAAGAAGACCCTGGCGGAGTCCAAGGACTGCGGACAAGATCTGGAGGATGTGGAGGTGAGTCACACAGGTAACCTGAGAGGAAGATCAGTTCAAGGGAGTCCGTGTACATCTTCAAGCCTCCTCCTCTTCCTCCTGCAGGTCCTTCAGAAGAAGCTGGAGGTTCTGGTGTCCGAGGTGTCCGGTCTGGGGCGCAGCCGGCTGACCTCGGTGCAGCAGCTGGGCGGAGGCCTGCAGCAGGACCGCGACGCCCGGAGGAGGGACGACGCCCTCAGCGGTCTGTGGGACGACCTCAACGGCAGCATCAGGACCAGAGAACAGGTAACGTTAGCAGCACCGCTAACGGAGAGCTAGCAGAAAATCTCCATCATTAAATATGGATCCTCAATGATTGACAATCGGTATCGGGCCTCCAGAACCTGCAGTCGGCGAGAGAGGTGCATCAGTTCCATCACGACGTGGACGAGCTGAAGGGCTGGATGGCCGAGAAGGAGGCGGTGCTGGACGCTGAGGACCGGGACCAGGACCGGGACCAGGACCTGCACTCCATCCAGACTCTGCTGAGGCAGCACGAGGCGCTGGAGGTCTGCAGAGGGGCTTTTATTTTGACGGGGGGGGGATTCATTACCAAAACGCTTCATTTTAATTTAATGTTTGTCTTACTTTTTTTTGACATGACTTTTTTTGTCATGACTTTTTTTTGTCAAACTTTTTTTTTCATGACTTTTTTTGTCAAACTTTTTTTTGTCAAACTTTTTTTTTCATGACTTTTTTTTTGTCAAACTTTTTTTTGTCAAACTTTTTTTTTTCATGACTTTTTTTTGTCGAACTTTTTTTTGTCATACTTTTTTTTCTCATTACTTTTTTTTGACGACTTTTTTTGTCAAACTTTTTTTTGTCAAACTTTTTTTTTCATGACTTTTTTTTTGTCATACTTTTTTTTGTCATGACCTTTTTTTTCTTTTTTTTTCATGACTTTTTTTTGTCATACTTTTTTTTGTCATGACCTTTTTTTTCTTTTTTTGTCATGACTTTTTTTTGTCAAACTTTTTTTTGTCATACTTTTTTTTTCATGACTTTTTTTTGTCATGACCTTTTTTTTCTTTTTTTGACATGACTTTTTTTGTCAAACTTTTTTTTTCATGACTTTTTTTTGTCATGACCTTTTTTTTCTTTTTTTGACATGACTTTTTTTGTCAAACTTTTTTTTGTCAAACTTTTTTTTTCATGACTTTTTTTTTGTCATACTTTTTTTTGTCATGACCTTTTTTTTCTTTTTTTTTCATGACTTTTTTTTGTCATACTTTTTTTTGTCATGACCTTTTTTTTCTTTTTTTGTCATGACTTTTTTTTGTCAAACTTTTTTTTGTCATACTTTTTTTTTCATGACTTTTTTTTGTCATGACCTTTTTTTTCTTTTTTTGACATGACTTTTTTTTGTCATGACTTTTTGACAATTTTTTTTGTCAAACCTTTTTTTGTCAAACTTTTTTTTTCATGACTTTTTTTTGTCATACTTTTTTTGTCATGACCTTTTTTTTCTTTTTTTGTCATGACTTTTTTTGTCATGACTTTTATTTGTCAAACTTTTTTTGTCATGAGTTTTTTTTGTCGTACTTTTTTTTGACAAAAAAAAGTCATAATTATGCCAAAAAAAAGTCTTACGAGGTAAAAAGTCTAAATGATTAGATAGTAAGTGTGCATGCGCTGTCTTCACATGTCTCTTCATCCCCTCGCTGGTCTAAACACGCTAACTAATGACTTTTGTCTCATAATTATGACTTTTTTTTTATCGGGGCAGAAATGGGCTTCCATACGATTGATCTGCTTCTGAAACTGTGTGAAAAGAATAAAGGCGCAGAGATTGTAAATACTCGCATGAAGTACAAGTACCTCAGGCTGTACTGGAGTAACCCGTGTCCTCGTGTCCTCACGTCCTCGTGTCCTCACGTCCTTGTGTCCTTGTGTCCCGTCAGAGGGACCTGGTCCTGATCTCGGAGGAGGCCGGCAGGAGCCGAGAGGAGGGCCGGGCTCTGAGCCGCCGGCAGCCTGCGGTGCGGGCGGCGGTGAGCCGGAGGCTGGAGGAGCTGGAGGGCTGCTGGGCCGGCCTCCAGGACAAGGCCTCCCGGCGCCGGGCCAGGCTGGACCGGGTCCAGGACGTGCAGAAGTACTGGTCCCACTGGACCGAGCTCATGTAGGTGCTGCATAAAAAACACAAACACACAAAACGTCTGGATTCATGATGATATCTCTATAACTCATAGATATCACCATGAAACTTCTTTTTAATGTGATATGCGCAGGTTCAAAGATAGTTTCATGTAATATTAGTTTCAACATATTAGAGTCAGATGGTTTTACTTTATTGATCTCTTTGTTTCACAAAATACTGTCAAAAAACATTAAAAAAAAGTTTTTTAAATCTCTTTCTTTTTGTACTCAAAGTACTTTTTACATAAGAAATGGAACACAGTAGTAGTATTACTGCTTTTACAGCAGTAAAAGATGAGAGTACTTCTTCCAGAACTGGTCAAAAAACACTTCACACACAATACTTCATGTTTCCTTTAAACTTTTGATTATGTAAGTTGCTTTGTTTTAAAGCGTCAGCTAAGTGAAAGTAAAAAAAAACACTTTTTCATTTTTTATTCAACAATCGACAAGTACGCACATATTTTTTGTTCTTTGCATTTCCCCATCAAAATAAAAGCCCTCCGCAGACGTCCCCGTGTTTATTTACTGGATCCCCGTTAGCTGGCGCCTTAGCGGCCGCTAACATTCCCGTCGTGCAGCCGAGGACTAGGATGGAGGAAAGATCAGTTCAAGCAGAACGAAAGCGTCCGTCTTGCTCCTCAGGGCCTGGCTGAGGGAGACGCTGTCTCTGGTGCGAGGGGAGGCGGCGAGCGCGGAGGGAGGCGACCTGGAGCAGCTCCTGAAGAAGCACGAGGAGTACCGCGTCCAGATGGACCGGCAGCTCGGAAAATCACAGGCCGCCAAAGAGGAAGGGAGGCGGCTGGTGGAGGAGGGAGGAGACTTCATGTCCAAGGAGGTGAGGAGGATCACACGTTCACACGAGTGAAGGGTTCATACGCTCATGGGACACCTGGAAGTTTAAAATGGTTATTTCCAGGCCTGGAAAAATCCCCCAAAGTTCTGTAAAAAACCTGTAAGAGTTTCAAAATATCAGCAGCATACATACAGGCATCTATATAAATGTTTATTCTTTTAATCAAACTATTGTCTCTCATTCATTTGAGTCATTTAAGGTTTACTGTATGCTTTGAATCCTCATTGTTAGTTTAAATACTACATTTTATCACTTTCTACTGTCTACACACACATTTCACACAATGTTTGCTCATGGGCAATTGGTTTAAAGTCATGGAAATATGGTTTAAAGTCATTGAAATTTAGTTTAAAGTCATGGAAATATGGTTTAAAGTCATGGAAATTTTGTTTAAAGTCATGGAAATATGTTTTAAAGTCATGGAAATTTGGTCAAAAGTCATAAAAATGTGGTTGAAAGTCATACATTTTTTCTTAAAAGTCATGGAAATTTGGTTAAAATTCATGAAAAATTAGTTTTAAGTCATGGAAAAGTCGTGGAAATCCATTGGTCAAGAAGTGTATGAGCCCTGCGAGTACCGTCTCACCTGCCTCACCTCACCTGTCCTCAGGTGGAGGAGCGCGTGGCGGAGCTGGAGGAGCTGGAGGTGCGGGTGGAGAAGGTCTGGGAGGAGACCAGGCTCCGGTACGAGGAGGAGCTGGAGATCTCCCTCCTGCAGAGGGAGCTGGAGCAGGCGGAGCGCTGGCTGAGCTCCTACGAGAGCTCGCTGACGGCCGAGGACTTCGGGGTGAGGAGCGGCCAGAAGGGTCAAGAGGAAACAGGAAGTCGGGCTCCTGTGGTTGTATAGAAGTCTGTGCTTCATGTGTGGTTCTTCCTGGTCCTCCAGGACTCGGTGTTGGACGTGATGGAGCTCCTGAAGAGGCAGGAGGACCTGGAGGCCATGATCCAGGCCCAGAGCGACCGCTTCATCGCGCTGCAGAAAAAGAAGACGCAGGTAAAGTCCGTTATTAACTCTCAGGAGACGACGAGCGTCTTTTGTCTTTTGTCATTTGCTCTCTGATGTTTGTTTTTTTTCCTCAGAGGGAGAAGAGACTCAATGGAAGCTCTGACCTCCAGGACAGAAAACCTCCAGCCAGAGTTTTGTCTCTGAGGAGCAAACCGGCGGATCCAAAGACCGCCGCCGTCTCCTCCTCCTCCACCGTCTCCTCCTCGTCTTCCTCCACCGTCTCCTCCTCCTCTTCCTCCTCTAGAGACGTCGTCCATCGACTCAGCGGCGGCCGGAGGACGGACAGAGACCTCAGATCGCCCGTCGGGAAAAGCAGCGTCACGACCTCTACGAGCCCGACGCTCCACCTCCTCTCCAGGAGACACGTCGGTACCGGCAGGGAGAAATGGGAAGAGGAGGAGGAGGAGAAGGAGGAGAAGGAGGAGGAGGAGGAGGACGAGGAGGAGGAGGAGGAGGAGGACGAGGATGAGGAGGAGGAGGACGCCGACGCTCCTCCTGCTGCTAGCCCCGGCTCCAGCCCGACACTCGGCGCTCCCCTCAGAGCGTCGCCGGACTCCTCCTCTCCGGAGCGTCCTCCGTCTCCTCCTCCCTCATCCGCCTCGTCTTCCTCCCCTGAGAAAGAAGACCGGCGTCCCGAATCCAAACCTCCTCTGGCTCCAAAGCCCGGGATCTCCTCCCCACCCGCTGCGCCGCCTCACTCGGCTCCGCCCACTGAGCCGCCGGCGCCTCCTCATCTTCCTCCTCCTCCTCCTCCTCCTCCGGTCGCAGAAAGACCTTCTTCTCCCCCCGAATCTCCTCCGCCTGCAGCGAGGCCCGAGCTCCACGACGAGCCGGCTCCTCCACCTGACCCCGAGGCTGCTGCACCAATCACAGAGGAGGAGACGCCGTCAGCTGACCTCGCTCCTCCTGCGTCTCTGCAGAGAACCAGGAAGTTAGAGGACGTGGAGGAGGAAGACAACGACGTCCACAGAGAGGTAGAGTGTCTCTCTCTTCATCTCTCCATCTCTCCCTCTCTCTCTTGACCTCTCTAGTTACTTGAAGCTGATTGGTCGCCGCTCTCTGTGATTGTTGTCAGGTGACGTCCGAACAGCCAATCAGGATGGAGGGGACTCTGGAGATCAAACTGAAACAAGGAGGGAACAAGGTGAGAGCAACAAGTAGTACATCTAAAAACAGTAGTACTTTCTTAGAGTATAAGAAATGTAAACAACAACAAGAACAAACTATTACTTGAAACGATAACTTGAAACAAAGAAAGGTGGCAAAATAACAGTATAATTTTATATCTATAAAGTTTTACTGACAGGATAATTATGAGCCGTTAAACTTCTGTTTCACACGCTTAACGGGCTCTTTATTATCCTTCATTCACATTATTATCCTTCATTCACACTAAAAGCTCTGTGTCCGGCGTGTGATTGGCTGACGGGTGTGTCGCGTGTCGTGTGATTGGCTGCTGCTCGCAGGGTCTGGAGCACTGGGAGGAGGTGTTGGCCGTCCTGCAGGGAGAGACGCTCGGCCTGTTCAAGGACCGGGAGGCCGCCGACAAGGTACCGCCCACTCTTCATCTCTTCACCTTAAAGCAGAACATCGTCTTCATCATCATCGTTTCATTCAAGAGATTCTGAATCTTTATGGCGGCTCAACGTAGAGGAACCGCCCCCTTTTTTTTCATGACGTCATCGCTGAAGCGCAGTGTTGTGTTCCGCAGAAGTCCTCCAGGTGGCCGCCGGTCAGCGTGAGCGGAGCTACCTGCAGAGAGAGCGCCTCCTACAGGAGGAAGGAGAACACCTTCAGACTCATGTGAGAAGCTTTCACCTCCTCTGAGTTCACTCGACCTCAAGAGGCCCACATATAGATATACTTACATATATATGTGTGTGTGTGTGTGTGTGTGTGTGTGTGTGTGTGTCTGTCAGACTGGAGGACGGCAGTCAGTACCTGTTTTCAGCGTCCAGCCGAGAATTGCAGCTGCTTTGGGTGAAGAAGCTCCAAAACTGCTCTGAATCTACCAGCAGCGACTCCGACGACTCGGGGTAACCACACACACACACACACACACACACACACACAGACTCTCACACATACACACACACACTCACACACAGACTCAGCAGGGGTTTATATATTTTTCAAGATTCTGGCGTCACAATCCTTTAAGAAAGAGTTACGTAACTTTACAGGTGTGTATAAAACAAAGTCTTGCGCTGTTAGGAAGGAGTTTCCTTGTGTTAGGTGTTAGGAAGGAGTTTCAGTCAAAAACCTGTGTCGTTCGCTTCAAAAATGGAAAAATTAGGTATTTTATGCCAAAAGATGAATCAATGGGGCATGCTGGGACTTAAAATTGGCGTGTGGGGATTTTTGCGCACGGTTTCCAAAGTCTTTAAAATAGAGTTTGTCTCTGTTAGAGATGTCGTCACACCATCCACAGCTGTGCGGGAACTACTTTAAATACGTCCTGAAACCCCTCAGAATGACGTTTAATTAAATACCCGATCAAAGGAAAAGTACCTGACGGCCTCGGAGTGCGAGTGCTGAGGCGTGAGTCATCAATATTGTGTCCTGGCTGTCGGTTTGATTCCTGCTTTGATTGATTTTTTTACAGACTTTTTAGAAATGAGCGCGGACACAAAAGCGTTGCGTGACTCTTTTGGGTGGAGGTGGGAGGGGGGAGGGGGGTGGAGTCAAACCGGACGTCCGTCTGTCCGTCACTCAGCCGCTGAAAGCGTTTGATGGAGCTTCGGGGCTGAAGTGGTTTTCCTTCACACTGCGTGGAGGTAATTTGACTCTCGCGTCTCACCTGGTCCCGCTGGGCTCTGTGGGGCCGGCGGGCGGCGCTCAGGTGGGCGAGAGGCCAGAAGAGGAAGGAACCCGCCGCCCTTCATTTTAATGAGATACTTTGACAAGCTGAATTACATCCAGCGGGAAACACAATGGTGGAAAACACGCAGGACGCGGCCGCCGGTCCATTCAGCTGTCGTCTGGTGGAGTTTGCAGCGCGGAGACGAAACACATTCAGGGAACGGAGTCTGTGTTATGAGTTATGTTTATTTAACAGCTGTAGGGGAATAAAAAAAGCTTTTAGTGTTCTTAAATATTCTGTTCAGGGTTCCAAAAAAGCTGTTTACGTGGTTGAGAAAAATAAATAGTCCACTAATGTTCCTGTTCACATACAGCCCGGCTACTGAAGTGTGTTAGAGCTGCATTCTCTCTCCTGACCACCAGGGGGCGACTCCTCTGGTTGTATAGAAGTCTATGCTTCATGTGTTAAAGCTGCATTCTCTCTCCTGACCACCAGGGGCGACTCCTCTGGTTGTATAGAAGTCTATGCTTCATGTGTTAAAGCTGCATTCTCTCTCCTGACCACCAGGGGCGACTCCTCTGGTTGTATAGAAGTCTATGCTTCATGTGTTAAAGCTGCGTTCTCTCTCCTGGCCACCAGGGGGCGACTCCTCTGGTTGTATAGAAGTCTATAGTTCACGACCTAAGTAAACATTGTAAACATGAGTTTATGTCAAACAGACCATAAAGCAGGGGGGCGGGGCTACAAGGTGATTGACAGGTCGACACCAGTGCCGTGTAGAAGTATTGATTGTGGTTTCTTGTTACTTCGTGGCGTCGGTTGGGCCACGTTAGCTCTGGAGCTAAACCGTTAGCTTGTTTTCTGTTCAGGAAAGCGTCGTCGGTCAACGTGAGTTTGGAGAAGTTGGCCGAGGCTCCGGAGGATTCGGCCCCCGCCGGCAGAGCCGAGAGCCTGGAGAGGCAGTCGTCCACCGAGGGGCCGCCTCCTCCCAAACCCCCCCACACCTACTACAACAGGCACCGCTACCCCGGGGCTGGGGGGGCTCCGACCGCCGGTGAGACGACGCAGCACGCTAGCTTTATTAGTACGTTGTTCACTCACCAGTTCTCCGGTGAGCGTCTATGAAACTGTCATTTCAGGTGCTGAGGCCCCGCCCCCTTCAGGGGCTCCTCCTCCAACGCCCCGCCCCCAGGACCCTCCCACTGTGACCCCACAGCTACCAGAAGACAGCAGCAGCAAGTCCAGGAGGAACGTCTTCAGGAAGTTTTTTATTAAGAAGTGAAGCTTCACTGACCGGCGGCCATTTTCCTTTTATATCTGGGAGGCCAAATGGTGCATTCATCTTTTTTAAATAGCAACACATGAGTATAAAACGGATGAAAATAATGTCAACGACAAAGTGCTTTTTATTTAAGTGCCTCGCAGAAAATGTAGAACCGGTTCTTCCTGAGAACGCAGAACCTTCTATTGATCATTAGCTCATTTTATTATCATAAACTTTATTCCTAGAGAACTTATCAAAATAAAATACTCAAATTTAAATTATAAAATACTTGAAAATTACAACAAGAAAGTAAAATAAGTAAGGCGACTCCACTGGTTGTATAGAAGTCTATGCTTCATGTAATAAAGCTGCATTCTCTCTCCTGACCACCAGGGGGCGACTCCACTGGTTGTATAGAAGTCTATGCTTCATGTAATAAAGCTGCATTCTCTCTCCTGACCACCAGGGGGCGACTCCTCTGGTTGTATAGAAGTCTATGCTTCATGTGTTAAAGCTGCATTAAAATGTTTCCTGAAGCGTCAACAGAACTGAACTTTTTGGTTTCATGAAAACAAACTCTTTGTTTATTTATTAATGAGCAACGTATCCAAACATCTTCAGACTCCATTCAGCCCGATCAATAAGTCGATCAGGTAACGATGAAGAGTCCCAACGGGGGTTCAAACGACTTCATTTAGGATTTTGGGGGGAAATTAAAGCCGATTGAAGCGATTGAGCAAAAGTCATTGAGACGTTAATGAATCGTGAGCGTGTGACGTCGTCATTGATCAGGACGCTCTTCGTCATTATGTATTAACTGCTGATCGTTGTATTGATTACCGGAGCTCTGAGGAGGAAGAAGAAGAAAACTCATTAACTGGATTTAACTGCACTGAATGTTTTTGATTAAATATTTCCACGTTTCCTCGTTGACTTCCTGCTTTATTTGACTTCCTCTCAGAGATCTGAGCTTGTGGTGTCATCAATAACCCATCGGTTTATTGATACAATTATTTATATATGTGTATATATATATATATATAAATACATATATATAGATATATCTATATATATATATATAGGTATGTGTATATATATATATATATATGTATGTGTATATATATATATGTATGTATATGTATATATATGGGTATATATATATATGTATATATATATATGTGTATATATATATATATGTATATATATATTATTTTACAGTGTAGTCGTAGAACTTGCACTTTAACATAATATTTAACCATGCCGTGGTAATAGTAGTACTTGTACTTGTATTCTAATATAGTATTTAGTCTTGCAGTACTAGTAGTAGTAGTTCTCTATATCTCTATCATAGCATTTAACAGTGTCTTAGTACTACTATTACTCTAACATAGTATTTAACCGTGTAGTAGTACTTCTACTCTAACATAATATTTACCTATGTAGTAGTAGCAGTGGTAGTAGTACTATTTGTAATCTTACATAGTATTTAACCATGAAGTACTGGTACTCGAACATAGTATTCAAACTTGTATTAGTTGCATTAGTACTTGTACTTTAACATAGTATGCAACCGTGTAGTAGTAGCAGTAGTACTCCTACTTTAACAGCAGTAGTACTACTACTTTAAAACAGTAGTAGTCGTACTACTTTAAAACACTTCTCTGACTAGTAGTACTGTATCTAGTACTACTGTACATCCAGTTAACGTGTCGTTCCCGCCGCCGCCGCGCGGTGTCGCTGTCGGCGCACTAATCGGCCGCTCTCGGGTTTCTCCGGAGCTCCGCGTTCAGTCCGCGGGCTCCAGCCGGCAGATCGCCCGGTTCAGGAGTTTATTTTCCGGCTCGTCGACATCGATTGAACCGTTAACCCCGCGGCGCCAACACGAGTAACGATTCCTGCTTTGTCTGCTTCCTCCTCCTCTTCCTCCTCCTCTTCCTCCTCCTCTTCCTCCTCCTCTTCTCTCGCTCTTCATTTCATCATCTGAGGACGTTTCTCGCGTCGGTTCAGGTTTTCTCAGCTGGAGGATTTTGTTGATTGAAATCATTTAAAAATCAATTCCACAACTTCAACATCAACGTTTGGTACTTTTACACGTGAAACAACTATTTAAAAAATATAAACTAATCACAATACCTTTAATAATTATATATTGAATTACAATTATGACATTACCTTAATATAATTTATATTATTGCAATAATATGTGTTTAAATTTTATTTCAAAGTGTAATATTATTGATTTTGTTAAAGGTAAAAATCACCTTTATATTAAAATAATGACAAAAAATACAATTTAAACCCTGACAGTGAAATAATAAAACACAGTTAAAATACTCTGAATATCAATACTTAAGCATCAAGTTTACTGGACACTTTAAAGGCTCTCAAACGTTTGTTTTTTTAATAAATTAATGACTTTATGGCGTTTTTTTCTGCAATAATATAAGAAATAAAGTCTTAAATGACCTCGGACTGTTAAAGTCGTGGACTGCACATTTAAGGGCAAATTAAAGGTGAAATTAAACGTCTTTACGTCTTTAATTCCTCATCGTCTCTGACTGTGAGCTGCTCACAGCGCGTGACTATCAGCTTCACTGTTTCCGGTGAGTCTCGTTTGTGTGGGACATCTTTTTGTCCCTCCAGGCCTCCGTCTGATTCCTCCCTCAGCATTCAGCTCACGGAGCCAGAGCCGGAAGCAGCGGGGGGTCAGACACGAACCTGTCTGCTCGTTAGAGAAACCAGTTCAACCAGTTCCATGTTCCCAGCGCTGCTCTGGACCGAGGAGCTGCAGGAGAGGAAGACTTTGGATTTGAGGAAGCGTGTTTTCATGCTGCTGCATTTCTTCATATTCATTTGGTTGCATGAAATAAAATATAATAAAACGACAAAAAAAGAGAAAAACTATTTTGCAAATTGAACGTTAAAAATGGGAAGTTGTGTTTTTTGATTCAGACAAATGAAGAAGAAAAAAACCTTTAACCACCACGAGATGAAAAACTGTCTTTAAAATGATGTTTCTGATGTTTACTGTCGATATATTATATTTAAATGTGAATGTTTTATAAAAAGCAGTTTGTTCTCGACGTGGAGGATGACGTCACAGAGGACACGGCACTGTGAATATGAAGTGATTATTTTATTGATTTTTTAAAATTTTAAATAAAAAATACACATTGTTTTATTTGGTTTACGGTTTTGTTTCTGATGCTTTTAGTTTGAATAAACTTTCATATTTAAGTCGTTTATATAAAAAGATGGTATTTAAAGAAGAAAAGTCAACCACTTTGATCTGTTTTCAACTCGTTTTTAGTCACACACGTTTATTTAATTCCCTCTTTACTAATATCACATTAATAAATTGACTTTGAAACATTTATTTAATAAAAAGACGTTTTAAAAGTTGAACGTTTTTTGAATAGCTGAAGTTTTTTTAAATTATTCTTCAGTCAAGTTTTAATGTTTTTGTTCCTCCAGATCGACTAGAAATGAAAACACAGATCAATAGAAAGAACCGCCGATCGAAGATCAAACGTTAATAAATCGATCAGACTGAAAGTGAACAATATTTATGACGTAGTTCCTGTTTCCGCCGCCGGGGGGCGCCCTCTGTCCTCTCCTCTCTTTCTGTTCATCCCTCTGATTTATTTAACTTCCCTTAAAGCTGATGATAAACATGATGATGATAGTATTACAACAGTAGTGATAACAATAATAATAACACAATTATAACAGTCATAATAAGCCATACCAACAATATTGGTGATAATAACAATAATGTAAGAATACCAACAACAATATTGTAATAATAACTAATAATTATGAAACCAATAATAGTAATAATACCAATGATAATAATAATATAACCTTAAGGACCAGTAAAGCGCTTAAGAACCTATGACCGCCTTTTAAGACTGCTGGAACCCCAAATATTTCCCTTAATGAGCCACCAAAGCCCCTTAAGAACTCCTGGAACCTCCTATGAACGCTTTGAATACCACATTAAATCCTCTGGAAGACCTTAAACTGCTCCTTGAGAACCAACACAAAACCCCTTAATCTCCTTAATGACATTGAACGTCCTTAAAACCCTTGAAACCTACGCAGGATTTTTGGAACCATATTCTCACTTTTTGTGTACTGCTGAAACCCCTTAAGGACTTTCAGAACCCCCTTAAAAACTCCACTTCATCTGCAGCCCTCTTAAAAACCCGAGGAACAACTTAAGACTGTTTAGAACCCACTTATGAGCTCCACACTTTAGTCTGCAGCCCTCTTAAAAATCTAAGGAATACCTTAAAATTGTTTAAAAACCTCTTAAAAACTCCCCTCTCCAATCCCCTTACACACCTAAGGGACTCCTTAATGGCTTCCATAACATGTTTAAGAACCACAGAATCTCTTTGAGATGCCACAACGTATTCTCATACGTCAGAACCCAAAGAAACTGCTGCTAGATTTCCCTTTTTAAGGAACCCTGAAACACCCTCAACCCTTGAATCCCCTTAAGAACTCCTTTCACAACTCAAAGGCCTCCTAAAACCGTTTTTAAGGAAACTTAAAGTAACCTTTGTGGAACATTCTCAAGAACCCCCAAAAACCAAGAAGCACTTTCTAGAACCATTGAAGGCAATAACGGAATCCCCTTAATTGCCCATAGCACCCTTAAAGGTACCCTTAAATCCACCAGAACCGACTACGAACCAATCAAGAACCAGTGTTACCTCCTGAGGAACGTAAAGAACCCATTAAGGACAGCTGGAACCCCTTAATAACATAAAATGTGATTTGAACAAACCCCTCAAGACCAACTAAAGAACCCTCAAATACCCCTTACAGAACGCCTAGAACCCCTTAGTGCTTCTACACCGATCAGCTTTATTGATTGAACGGAACGTGGTTCTGCGGTTCTGTTTGAGTGCAGAAAAACAGCAGATGTTGAACATCTGGATCAAACATTTCAGAACTCGAAACCTTTTGGAAGACTTTTGAATGAAAACAGATGTTTCAGAAACATGAAAATGGAACGAAAATCTGTTTCTCTCCACGATAAAGATGTTAATTATGACGGAGGTCAAAGGTCACCTCCATGTTTCTTCCTCGCTGATTGAATTTTAAATCCCTCTCTCATATATATATATATATATATATATATATATATATATATATATATATATATATATATATATATATATATATATATATATCAATATAACAAATATTTCACAATGATTTAATCACACAAAGTGTAAATTGACTTTGTCGGCGATGGAGACGTGGTCTGGAACATCTGGAGGCCGTAACGTCGCTAAAGCAGTGACTCATGATCACAGCTGTTCTGCTCCTTCATCACTTGAAAAGACAAAACTTTATTTAAAAAACAACCTGCTGCTCTGTGAACAGAGGCTGGTTTGGTGTTCGGCTTGATGTCACGTTTTGTGCGATTAGAGAAGTAAATAAATCAAATGAACTTTCAGGGTTCATACGGAGGAAAAGTCCTTTAAATCCCCAAAGTTGTGTAAAAGTGGTGTAAACGTGTTATATTCATGTGTTCGTTTAGTTTAAATAATGAATCTGCTTTTAAAAGAAAGAGTTTCAACATATCAGCAACATCCATACAGGCATCTATATGAATGTTTATTCTTTTAATCAAACTATTGTCTCTCATTCATTTGAGTCATTTAAGGTTTACTGTATGCTTTGAATCCTCATTGTTAGTTTAAATACTACATTTTATCACTTTTTACTGTTCACACACACATTTCACACAATGTTTGCTCATGAAC
Source organism: Clinocottus analis (assembly GCF_023055335.1). NCBI lineage: Eukaryota > Metazoa > Chordata > Actinopteri > Perciformes > Cottidae > Clinocottus > Clinocottus analis. The sequence goes on along the minus strand of NW_027176207.1, from coordinate 22,036,606 downwards.
GTTTGGTTTAAAATCATGAGAATTGGTTAAAAATCATGAAAATTTGGTGAAAAGTTATGAAAATGTAGGAAAAAGTTATGGAAATTTAAGGGAAAATCATGTAAATTTGGTGAAAAGTTATGTAAATTTGGTTTAAAGTCATGGAGCTCCATTGGTCAACGTGTCTGAACTCTGACTTTCATTTCCAGGTTTCTGTCGTTGACCAATCAGAAAGCTCCGCCTCTCCTCACGCGTCACGCTGTGATTTTAAGTCCTTAATGTTTAAAATGGAGGTTTTTAAATGAGTCTGATGGTCTGTGAGTCTGGAGGCCTAAAACCATCTTCTGCTTTTAGTTTGAAAGGTTGAAACCGGAAACGATGAAGCTGCAGGTGAGACCACGAAACACCTGATTTTATTTCAGGAGGATTCCTCTCAGAGGCGGCACCTCCTCCTCCTCCTCCTCCTCCTCCTCCTCCTCCTCCTCCTCCTCCTCCTCCTCCTCAGTCCTGTTTGGATGCTGCAGAGTCCACACACACACACACACACACACACACACACACACACACACACACACACACACACACACACACACACACATAGACCCCAACGCTCCACATCTTCAGCTCCTTTAAACAAACAACACACAAACAAACAATCAGTGTGTTTAGATCAGTAAACAACAGAGAAGCTGACAAACAAACAACAACCACACCACCCTATCAAAATAAAAGCTTTGACATTAGTCCTCAAAATGAACTCAGGACGCAATAAAACGCGACCGAAACGTTTGTGTTATTATTTATTATTCCTTAAACGTTGAGATGAGTTTGACAAATAAAAACATCCTGTTGTTTCCACAAACAGCCTCAACAGTCTGTTGAGTCCTCACGGGGATTATTATTGTTTATGCCTTTATTCCAGTGCTCAGACTCATAACAAAACACAATAACTTCATTAGATATTATTCACTAAACTCCCATTAAAACACCACGAGGACAACAAGGCGTGTGAATAAATATTGTATGAAAAAACAATAAATAAATAAATAAATGAAGATGTTTCCTCCTGCAGCTTCAACCCGCTCTCATGAACTCACAAACTGCTGATGTTTCATCTCCAGCTGGAAGAAGCCTTAAAGGACACTCTTATGGCCCCGCCCCCTCCCGTCTCATTATTACACTTATTTCATATTTATATGTTTTTATATGTTTCATATGTTTCATATGTTTCATCCGTCAGCAGACCTGCAGCTCATCCTGACGAGAAGCAGCGCGGAGCCGCGTGACGCGCGAGAGCCCGACACGCACGACACACACACACACACACACACACACACACACACACACACACACACACACACACACACACATATATATATATATATATATATATATATATATATATATATATATATATATATATATATATATATATATTTGGTTCTCTGTGATTTAAAAGCTCTTCAAACCACCTTAAAAGCTTAAAACGCTGTTTAGAGTCTGAAGGTATTTAAGGTGGACTGAAAGAGTTCTGACTGGAACTTTAATCTCGTTTATTTGTTTATTTATTAAAAGTAGAACAATTATATAAATAATTATTAGCAGTAACAACAGTAGTACCATCGTGTACTTATACACGTTATTATCGCAGCAGCAGGACCTGAGTACTTATCAGTAGTAGTATTCAGTAGTATTCAGTAGTAGTATTCAGTAGTACTAGTAGTAGTATCAGTATAGCTGCAGTAGAAGCTGAATATAATTCTTGTGTTTCTTTTAACTTTTATCATAACACAAAAATAGTTGTGAGACATTTTAAGGTTTTTATTTATTTACGTCACGTGTTTACAGTCACGTGGTCACGTGGTTAAATATCACTTCAGTGTACTAATACTAGTATCAATTATTACTAATTGTAGTATTCTGATATGTCTTTGAAAACATGATTCATAACGAAGAGGAAAGGTGTTTTATTGTGTACTAGTACTATATGGTGTACTAGTATATTATGTACTATGTACTGGCAGCAGCACTGATAGTACTATGATAGTATTATTACAAATACTGAGAAATACTGAGGTCTTTTATTCAGACTCCAGTTATTTAAATGATTCACAATTGATTTATTTATTCGGTTAATATTAAATATGTTTTTGAGTTTAAACTTTTAAAGATTATTTAATAATTAATAATTTAGTTTCACTGCAGAAAAAAACAGGAAACAAATGAAAACACGTGACGTGAAGATGCGTCATGAAGCCTTTTAGTGAAAGAAGTGAAGATGAAAGAGAATAAAGATCAGTGTGAAGTACAAGTACACGAGGGAGTACTCTGCAGTACTTCTTCCTGTGGTACTACCAGTAGTACTCGCTGTAGCAGACGGAAGTATTCCACATGTGGCAACATGTTTATCCATAAAAGGAAAAGTGAAATAAATCTGTAAATATAAAATAAATATTTCTTCCTTCAGTTATAAATATTATGAAATGTTTTCATAAACATCAGGAATAAAACTGCAACATGTTGGTGTTTAGTTTCCTTTTGAAAGTGTCCTCGCGCGGCCTCTTTCTCTCCTTCTCTCCTTCTTTCCTTCTCTCCTTCTCTCCTTCAGAGGGAAGTTCTCCTCCAGGAGCCCCGCGCGCGTCTTTACGCGCATCTTTACGCACGGAGCCGCCGCGGCTCCTGGAGGAAGAGAAGAGCCGATCAGCGTGACACACACACACACACACACACACACACACACACACACACACACACACACACACACACACACACACACACACACACACACACACGCACGCGCTTCACCTCCGCGTGTCCGGGCCGCGCGCCCTCCGGATCTCCTCGTGTTTATTTTCCTGCGCGCTGTAAACAGTTTGGACTCCGCGAAGGAGGAAATGTTTGAGTCGGAGGAGTAAATATGAGGAGCGGCGGGGATTTAGGGCGCGCGCGCGGTGTGTTTTCCAGCGAGGGGTTTAGTTTAGGTGTGTGTGTGTGTGTGTGTGTGTGTGTGTGTGTGTGTGTGTGTGTGTGTGTGTGTGTGTGTGTGTGTTGGGGGGGCGTTTGTTTTCTACGCTGCAAAAAGTCTCCGTGTTGGCGGCTCCATTCGGGCGGACGCAGCGAGCTGGAAGTCTTTTTTTTTTATTCCATAAAAAAAAACAGAATTACGACAAAAAAAATACATTTAAAAAATAAAAAATAATAACGTTGAATTTATGAGACACATCAAGTATTTATGCTTTAACAAGGAGGTTATAACACGTGAGCTGCAGACTCAAGATCCAACATAAATAAATACAACAAAAACCAAACGACACAAACACAAAACACACACTGAGTGCGACACACTCTCAGGTTTATTGTGATCACATTATTATTGTTTTAACACTCAATAAGACACGAGAAGAAAAAAGAAAAGAAAGAAAAGCCTCCTCATGTCGGTGCACTTCTTACAGCGGGCTGCATTGGCGTGTGTGTGTGTGTGTGTGTGTGTGTGTGTGTGTGTGTGTGTGTGTGTGTGTGTGTGTGTGTGTGTGTGTGTGTGTGTGTGTGTGTGTTTCCCTCCTTGCGCGCTGATTGGCTGAGCGCGCAGAGGAAGCCTTAATATTTAATACTAATGTCCCCCTGGTTGGCTGAGGACTGGAAAGGTCCAACCAATGTTTTTTACTTGCTTTAGTGGCTGCGGCTCTCTAATTAATTGCAGCTATCTGTCTCCTATCGATGTGTGTGTACATGTGTGTTGTGTGTGCGTGTGTGTGTGTGTTTCCTCTTTTCTCCCCAAACCGAACATGAACTAGTTTGTTGGGCTATACTTTCTTTCTTCCTCTCGTTCCCCCCTTCCTTCCTCCCCGTCCTGGTTCGCGGGCAGAGACACCGGACAGATTGAAGCCCAGCTGTGTGCGGCGCCGCTGCTCGTTGCTCGTTGCTCGTTGCCATTCTCCCCCCTCATTGCCCGGTGATGTTGGATATGGGAGAGCGCAAAGAGGTGAAAATGATTCCTAAATCGTCGTTCACTATAAACAGTTTGGTGCCGGAGGCCGTGCAAAGCGACAACAACAACCGGCTGAACCAGCAGCAGCAGCAGCAGCAGCAGCAGCAGCACCACCAGAACCAGCAGCAGCACCACCAGCAGAACCAGCAGAACCAGCAGCAGCAGAACCACCACCTCCACCGGCCCGGCGGCGGCGGCGCGGACGAAGCCGAGCACAAGGCGCCTCTCGCGGCCGCGCAGCAGCAGCAGCAGGACGGGAAAGCGGATTCTAAGAGCGACTCCTCCTCGAGCCCCGAGAGCTGCCCGGACGAGAAGGAGAAGCCGGAGGAGAAGAAGGAAGGAAAGGACGGGGACGGCGCCGGAGGAGGTGGAGGAGGAGGTGGAGGGAAGGACGGCGACAAGAAGAGCGGCAAGTACGAAAAGCCTCCGTTCAGCTACAACGCGCTGATCATGATGGCCATCCGGCAGAGCCCGGAGAAGAGGCTCACCCTCAACGGCATCTACGAGTTCATCATGAAGAACTTCCCGTACTACCGGGAGAACAAGCAGGGCTGGCAGAACTCCATCCGGCACAACCTGAGCCTGAACAAGTGCTTCGTGAAGGTGCCGCGGCACTACGACGACCCGGGCAAAGGGAACTACTGGATGCTGGACCCGAGCAGCGACGACGTCTTCATCGGCGGCACCACCGGGAAGCTGCGGCGGCGCTCCACCACGTCCCGGGCCAAGCTGGCCTTCAAGCGGGGCGCGCGGCTGACCTCCGGGCTGACCTTCATGGACCGCGCCGGCTCGCTGTACTGGCCCATGTCGCCGTTCCTGTCCCTGCACCACCCGCGGGCCGGCGGCGCGCTGGGCTACAACGGCGCGTCCTCGGGCTACCCGGGCCACCCGATGTCCTACAGCACCATGCTCACGCAGAACATGAGCAACAGCCACGCGTCGTTCCCGTCCTCCAACGGGCTCAGCATGGACCGGCTGGTGGGCTCGGACCTCCCGTACGCGACGCACCACCTGACGGCGGCGGCCCTGGCGGCCTCGGCGGTGCCGTGCGGCCTCTCCGTGCCTTGCTCCGGGGCCACGTACTCCCTCAACCCGTGCTCGGTCAACCTGCTGTCCGGGCAGACCAGTTACTTTTTCCCCCACGTGCCGCACCCGTCCATGAGCGCGCAGTCCGCCGGCGGCGGCTCCTTGCAGGCCGCCCGGGCTTCGGCCTCCAATTCCCCGCAGGCTCCGTCCGCGTCCTCGCTGCACTGTGACTCTCTGAGGCCGGCTCTGTCCGGCTCTCTGCCGGCCTTCTCCTCGGGACTTTCCGGAGGTTTGTCTGACTATTTTACGCATCAAAACCAGGGTTCGACCTCCAACCCGCTTATACACTAACACCCCTCAGCCCCTCATAGCCTCACCCATCATCTCCCCCTTTCCACCCAGAAGGAGTGAAACCCCGTAAAATGACTGGAACTGTAAGTTGGAACATTTTACACTGAACATTTACATTGTAAAAAAACTAAAAAAAAGTACAAAATTATTATAAACTACTATAGAAAAAAAGAGGAGAGACTTAAACTGCAAAACAAAAAAGAGCAGCAGAGAAACTCGCAGAAAGCAGCGCGGAGGTTTCCAGGTATTTTTTAATATTATTATTATTATTATTATTATTATTATTATGATCTCTTCTTCTTCTTCTGCTCCATCTTCTCCTGCAGTTTTCTTTCTGTGTACATAATGTCTGTGACTATAAGTGTCCGGGTTTGTCTGTATAATAATGTCAGTCAGCGACGTGCAATGTGACCTGAGCTAAAACAAACTGAACACAGGACGATGGAGGCTGATGTTCCTGTTGAGGCATTACTCTTTTATAGGATGTGTATTTAAAATAGTTTCATCTAATTTTGAGATTTAAAAAAAAATAATGATAATAATAATAATGATAATAATAATAATAATACTAACCCGCATGTCTGCAGTATTATCCGGTCTCATGCGGGTCAGGAGGAAGAGGCGGAGACTCTTTTGGGTTTCACTCAATTTAAACATTATTTTACGACAGTAAAATGTGTTTTCTTTTCTCTCCCGCCGTTAAAGTCCCGCGGCTGTCTCTCCATCCCTTCATTTACAGTTCAAAATAACTGTTTATGTACTTTTTATAGACCAAAGAATCGGTTTTTAGTGACTCCAGAATGAGGCCTGCAGAAGGACTATAGGAGGGGGTGAGAGGGGTGAGACAACAGAAGGGTGAGACAACAGAAGGGTGAGACAACAGAAGGGTGAGTTCCGCCTCACTCGCTGCAGAAAATGTCCATTTGAAACGAGATTTTTTTCATATTGCAGTCTTTGGAAACATTTTTCCTTAAATTAGCAGAAATCTGAATGGAGTTTGGTTGGCGCCGATTTCTAATTCCTTTCAGCGAATGTTTGTTGGTGCCTTAAAAATCCTGCCTCGTTTTTTAATTATTTTGTCTTATTTTTTTTTAGATTAAATGTTGAGCTGCGTTTGGGGAAAAACACCATAAATTAATGAACTAATAACAGAGTTCTGTTGATTTGAAGCAGAGTTCAGACCGTGAATGTCTCGTTTTGTTAGATGGATATTTTCCGCGGTGTCTTGTGCTTTCTGATGGAGACGTGAAGCCTTCACCTCTCCTCCTGATTTTCTTTCTTTTCTTTATTTGTTGGGGGTATAATTAGTAAAAAGAGAGAGAAAATGTCTATTTGTAATTTGAATTTTTGGGGGTTTTCCTTCTTTTCCAAAAGGAGGATCAATGTAAAGCCTCCAGCAGGAGAAATGCCTCTTTATCTAATACTTCTTGGAATGATTGTCCTTTTAATTGTCGTCTCTAAAAAAAAAACAATTTTTCATGGTTGTGATACTATTGTGGTCTTATTCTTATTCCCGTGTTTGTCGCTTACAAAAGTAAAAAAAAAAAAGAGAAAAAAAAACTGTTTTAATCATAAAAAGAATAAAAATAAAAGAATAGGTTACGTTCATAACTCACGCACATCCTTTTGTCTTCTTTCTCTGCCGTCCGTGTTTCACTGACTTTATCTCCAGGTCCTTAAACACAACACACAGACAATTACGTCCTTTCTTTTTAGTAATATTTTTACATTTCAGTGTAAAATTTAGTCTTTTTTTATGGATTCGAGCTTAAATTTGATGTTTTGTTCACGCGGTTCTGTTTTTATTGAAACCAGTTTAAACTGGTCTCTGACCGTCTCTGCTGTTTGTGTTTTTGGTTGTTTTGATTGTTGTTGTTGTTTACACATACACACACGCACGCACACACACGCACGCGCACCGCAGCAGCAGTAGTTTGAGCGCGTGAAGCTTTTTGCGCCGTAAAGATGCGCAAAACTAACACAACTGTGTCAGGCGGCCAGAGGTCGCGTTCAGGGCCGCTGCAGCCCGGCGGACTTTGTGGCTTTCTCTCCTTGTGGAGCAGTGCACCCTGAGGGGGTGCGGGGTCCTGTGCGGGGTCCTGTGCGGGACTCGAACCCGCGGACCAGCAGCACGTTCACCAGCAGAGTTCATTGTGTTTTTAACTCGATCCTCAAACTTTAAACAAAGAATTTATTGCAGATTTCTTGCTTTTTTTTGTTGTTGCCAGGAAGCGTTTTTGTTTCAGCTCCAGCTTGTGGTGCCCGCGCGTGTGTGCGTGTGTGCGTGTGTGTGTGTGCGTGTGTGCGTGTGTGTGTGTGTGTGTGTGTGTGTGTGTGTGTGTGTGTTATTGCAGATCAAACTGAAGCTCCTCTCCAAACATTTGATATTTCATCTTTAAACTCTCAGACTTTCCTTTTTTTTCTCAAACCTTCAGCTGTTTGTGTTGTTGTTTGTGTTATTGTTGTTTGTGTTGTTGTTGTTTGTTGTACTTCCTCACGAGACGTCGCGTGCCTTCCTCCTGAAGCTTCGTGTCGCTGCAGAGCTTTTCCTCTTTTGCCTCGTTTGGTTTGAATCATCAGCTCAGAGGACTGAAGCTCTGGTCCTGTTTATTGTTTTATTCTGGTTCCGTTTATTGTTTTATTCTGGTTCCGTTTATTCTGGTTCTGGTTCTGTTTATTCTGGTTCTGCTCCTTCTGCTTCTGGCTCCTGTGGGTCACGTGGTGTTCAGCTGTTTGTTTAAACGCGGCTTTGAGGCTTCTGATGCTTTTTATTCACTTTCTTGTGATTTTAATAATTTATTTCTCTTTGCGTGTTTTTCTCGATTTAATTTATATTTTTCTTAGTTGGGTTTTATTTATTTTTTTAAATTTAAATCTAAGCCGTATCATTTAAAACATCTTTCGGTTTGATTTCCGGTGCGTTTTGTCCTGTTGCTCATATTTAAAGATATAAAAGTAATAATCTCATATTTTATCTTCTTGCTTCATTTGACTTCATTTTGCTTTTATTTGTTTTATTTGTTTATTTAGTTTTAACAGATGGAATCTTCTTCCTGTTGAAGCTCCAGGTTTCTTCATCTCTTGTTCTTTCTGCACATTTAAAGTCTGAAACTCAAGTTTATAAACTGCAGATTTTCTCTCTTTTTCCCCTAAAAGCAGACTCCTTTGCGCGTGCGCGCGGCTGTTTTCAGCGCAAACTCAATTCGCGTGCGCGCGAGACTGGACCCGTGTTTCCATCCCATAGATTTATGTTGTTGTTATTATTAATTTCTGCAGCAACAAACTGAAACCCTCCTGCAGTCTGAGTCCTGCAACGTCTCATCCGGGTCCTTCACCGTCACGTGTCGTCTCTCGATTCATTTATTATGAATCATGTTCACGAGACTCATCACAGAAACATTTAGTAAAGTCAGGCGGTGCAGACCGAAGCTGCTCCTCCTCTTCCTCACCTGAGATGAAGGTGATCCCGTCGTCTCGTGGAACATTTCGTATTTCCGGTTGTGTTGTTTGTCTCTTCTGCTTGTTTTTGAGGGAAACCCCGTAATTCACGCGCACGCGCTCGTGCTCTCAGACGTTGCGTTGTGTTTTTGGGTGAAATGTTTTTTTCTTGAGGAGCAAAAGAGGAAGATGAGGAAGATGAGGATGAGCTGCGGGTCAGAGGTCAAAGCTGCAGCCAACGAACCCACGTTTACTCTTTTATCATCTATTTTATTATTTATCCAACAACTTTAATATTATTTTAATATATTATTCATATTTGTTGAGCACAAAACATCCCGACATGCAATAACATCAATAACAATAATTACAATAATAATAATAATGATCGAGTGGTCACGATTTTCTGGCCGTGAGGCTGAAACGGCTGCGGTGACGTCATTCTCCCGTGATGCCCCGCGGGTTCTGGTTGGGGGGAAACCCGTTTGGGTCCAAAGTTGTAGCTCAGATTTATTTACTGACAGTACATGTAGTTTTTTCTTTTTTCTTTTCTTCGTTTCTTCACATCCGGGTTCCTCATGAAACAGGAAGTCAGAATTTTTACTTCCTCAACAGGAAGAAAGTTCTGAGAAGTTTTAATATTTATTTAAATTCTAACGACGTCACAGAATTCAGAGGCTTCTGCTCTGGTTTTTAAAAAAAGACGAAAGAGCCCCATCAGGTTTTATTTATTAACTTAAATATTATAAAATATGAAATCTTTTGGCGCCAATTTGGAAGATGTGACGTCACGTAGAGCTGAAAGTATGTTATTATATTGTATGAATATTATCGATTGTGTTCCGAATTAGTCGTTAAAATAGTAAATAACACAAAGATGTTTTCATTTGATTTTTATTGACAAACAGTAAATCTTCAAAACATAATTTTTCTGACATGAATCGATTTTTTTAGTCGATCAAAAAGTTGAGTTATTGTTACAGTTTCAGTCTTTCAATCCAGTTTTATTGTCCAGTTTTCGTCTAAATAGAGTTTTTAAAATGCTTAAAAATCAACTCTAACTTTGTTTTTGACACCAAACTTAAAAATGTTTAAATAAGAAACTCAAACTCTTCTAGTGAGACGTTTACTGTCCGGTTACGTCCACTGAGGAAAAACTATGAATATTGAAAATTGTCTTTTTTTCATGTTTTGGCCCCAAATTAAGAAAAATCAACAACTCGCTGAATGTTTCTGCACGAAACCTCCAATAAATATATTAATATTAACCCAACATCAGTTTAAGCTTCAACGCTTTGTGGCTATCGGCTGATCTCAGGTCTGATCTCAGGTCTCAGGTCTGATCTCAGGTCTGATCTCAGGTCTCAGGTCTGATCTCAAGTCTGATCTCAGGTCTGATCTCAGGTCTGATCTCAGGTCTGATCTCAGGTCTCAGGTCTGATCTCAGGTCTCAGGTCTGATCTCAGGTCTGATCTCAGGTCTCAGGTCTGATCTCAGGTCTGATCTCAGGTCTGATCTCAGGTCTCAGGTCTGATCTCGGGTCTCAGGTCTGATCTCGGGTCTGATCTCAGGTCTCAGGTCTGATCTCAGGTCTGATCTCAGGTCTCAGGTCTGATCTCAGGTCTGATCTCAGGTCTCAGGTCTGATCTCAGGTCTCAGGTCTGATCTCGGGTCTGATCTCAGGTCTGATCTCAGGTCTGATCTCAGGTCTCGGGTCTGATCTCAGGTCTCAGGTCTGATCTCAGGTCTGATCTCAGGTCTCAGGTCTGATCTCAGGTCTGATCTCAGGTCTCAGGTCCGATCTCAGGTCTCAGGTCTGATCTCAGGTCTGATCTCAGGTCTCAGGTCTGATCTCAGGTCTGATCTCAGGTCTGATCTCAGGTCTCAGGTCTGATCTCTGGCCTGATCTCGGGTCTGATCTCAGGTCTCGGGTCTGATCTCAGGTCTCAGGTCTGATCTCAGGTCTCGGGTCTGATCTCAGGTCTCAGGTCTGATCTCAGGTCTCAGGTCTGATCTCAGGTCTCAGGCCTGATCTCAGGTCTGATCTCAGGTCTCGGGTCTGATCTCAGGTCTGATCTCAGGTCTCAGGTCTGATCTCAGGTCTCAGGTCTGATCTCAGGTCTGATCTCAGGTCTCAGGTCTGATCTCAGGTCTCAGGTCTGCGTCTCTGTAGTTTTCTGGCTGCGTGTCGTCGGCTGCTCTCAGATCAGCCGGCCCCCGAACAACAAAGACCGACTTTCAGCAGCAATTTGTTCATTTCCTAAAAGAGGGCTGCGAGTTAAACGAGTCCGACTGTAACGCAAGACAGGATCCTCCTCCCCCCTCCTCCCCCACACACACACTCTCCCCCTCTCACCGCCCAACAATGGAGCTGCCGGGGAACCCAATCTCTGCCGGCCCGATGCTATCTGCCCCATGTTAAATGGGGTGACCAGCAGTCAAAAGACAAAAGAAGCAACAGAAGGACACGGGGGAGGAGGAGGGAGAGGAGGGAGAGATTCTTTCTTCCTCTTTTCTTTCTGCAACGCAAAAATATTTCTGATGTTTGATTCCGCTGCTTGAGCTGCAGCCGCCGATAACGTTTAGAAATCAAAAAATGCAGAAGAAAGTCTTTCGTTTTGTCAAAAAACTAAAAAAGTTCCTAAATTTCTCCGTCAAATATTAACTCCACGAGCTTCTTCTTAAGTTTAAGAGGAAGAAACTTCTCGTTTCTTTCGGGCTCCAGGTGGTGAATAAAAAGCGGCGCTGCGCGTTGGATCTGCTGCCCTCTGGTGGCCACGACGCTGATCGCGACCGACTGAAACTTCTCCAGCGGGTCGGACGGTAAACGTCTCCAGAGTCACACTTTGGTTTGTCCGCTCGGGGCTTCCGTAGGAACATGGCGGACGTGACTGTGACCGTACGCTAACGAAAACACAACTCAAACGTTTCATGAATCATAATGTTGTGGACAGTTTTCTTGCTGCTGCTGATGTGGTTTTGCTTCTTTTTGCTCCATGTTTGACTAGTTAGTTGACTAGTTAGTTGACTTGATTATAAATATCTGGCGTACAATCAAACTGGTCTTTTTCTGTCCTTGTTCGTCTCTGCAAACTTCGGCTATGTTGTGCAACAAGCGGCTGTTAGTGAACGTTTGTTGGAACGATACGTTGTTGTGTTGTTGTGTTACGACCATAACTCTCGTTGTATTGCTGTTTGTGTGTCGCGTGAAACCAAAACATAATGTCACGTACATCTGGTGAGCGGTTGTTCTTTCTTTCTGCTCGTCACGCTATTACACGACAACGTTACGTTGTTGCATTGTGTTTAAGTGTCATACTTTTGTCATCATTTTACCCTGTTATACGTCGTTATACACTCTTGTGTTACGCTGCGTTGTTACGTTTTTAAGTTACACTGTTAAAGTTACGTTGTAAAATCTTATATTGCTTATGTTGTGTTACCTTTATAGCCTACTTAATGTAATGATATTAATTTTATGTTGTGAGGTGAAGTGGTTAAGGGAACATTGTTACATTAGTTTGTGGTTGCGATATGCTGTTGCGTTACGTTGTTGCGTTACGTTGTTGGTTACGTTGTTGGTTACGTTGTTGCGTTACGTTGTTGCGTTACGTTGTTGCGTTACGTTGTTGGTTACGTTGTTGGTTACATTGTTGCGTTACGTTGTTGGTTACGTTGTTGGTTACGTTGTTGGTTACGTTGTTGCGTTAAGTTGTTGGTTATGTTGTTGGTTACATTGTTGTTGGTTACGTTGTTGCGTTACGTTGTAACATTGTTTTTTCAAACACAACAAGGATCTTATCGCTGACCTTAAAGTCTTTTGGATCAAATAACAGCTCTGGGCCTATTTATCAATATTTGCAAAATAATCTGTTTCATTTTATTTCTACATGAACTTTAAATCCCAAAATTCAACCTGAGCTGAACAAACACAAAGTGTTTGGCTGTGAAGTCGTTGTCATCTGATGTGGGATTGAACATGAACAGGACTCATGAGAACTCGCTGTGTAAATCCTCTCTGGGGTCAAACGCTGCAGCGATTGGCCGTCGGAGGACACGGAGGGTTAAATCCTCGAGGTCAAAGGTCAGCGGCCTGAAGCCACGCTACTTCCTGGAACAGCAGTCATAATGCGTAGAACTAGAAATTATGAATGTTCATTATTTCAACTTAAAAAGTATGTTTTAATATATTTATTATAATGTAATGATGTAATCAAATTACATTTTTGGAAAATAATTCAACAGTAAACAAACAATAGTCAAATATTAAGAGTTCATGTTTGTCAGTGGAAGATTTTTCATATTGTGTTTTATTTATTTATTGTAATTATTTGCACCTAAAAACTGATTAATGTCCTCAAACACAATATGTTCTATATTATATATTTTAAAACACGTGTGAATGGGGAAGTTTATGAATAAAATATTAAATTATGTGACAGCAGGAATAAAAAAACGTAAGTTTTATAAATCTAGTAAATCATCTTCAGTCATATTTAAGTTTCATAACCAGTTGTAATGATTCACATTTAATGTGTCAAGTCGTTATTTAAAATAAATAAATCTCAACAGAAATAAACATATTTTGGTAAATACATAATTCTTAAATTGTGGTATTTATATCTTTTTTTAATTGTTATTCTGTAAATCTCAGTTTCCTATGTTATACTTGTATTTAATTTCACCGTTTTTATTTTTTTTAACCTTCTGATTTGACGCTGGAACATCACGTGACCACGTGTTGCTCAGCGACACCTGCGCTCAGAGGGGAGGTGCGTGACGTCACGTGATCACGTGGTCTCCCTATAAGTTCACTTTACTCGCAGCTCGCGCACTGGCTGATGTTTTAAAACAAGAACCGGGAAAATAAAAAATAATGATTTTTTTTATCCTCAGACAGAATTTAAAATAAACTATATTTCCGTCCTTCATATAGTTCCGGATACTTTTCGTCTTTTTTTTATTCTCTTTTATAAAACATGAAACGCGTCGCGCGACGCTTCGTTACCGGATGTAACGCCACGACAGACCGGATGTACGACCTGTTAGCAATAACTCATATTTAATGTTTTAGTGATTATGATGCAGCAGTTTCATTGCTGGTCTCGTGGTCACCTGCAGCCAGAAATATTATTGTAATAATTAATATAGAAACACACATTATATCATACAAAATACTGGACCGAGGGGAGGTTTTATTTATTTATCCATTTATAAATAAATACAACCATGTCTTTCCATTATTGCAATATATATGTATATATATATATATATATATATATATATATATGTATATATATATATATATATATATATATATGTATATATATATATATATATATATATATATATATATATATATATATATATATATATATATATATATATATATATATATATCCTGTTTTAATTATTATCTTTAGGACAATATATCACAATATTATCATCATTAATTTTTCTCAGCAGAAAATATACTTCAAATAAAAATTTTAAAAAAATAACATAATTTTCTAATTTAGTTCATTTATTCATTACAGAAACAGTTTGTCTAATCATTTAAATAATTTATTACAAAAGTGAATGAATAAACATAAAACATGTCAGAATAATGAATGTGAACAAAAGAGGAATATTAGATCAATATTAATATCATTACAAACTCCCTGTGTGTGTGTGTGTGTGTGTGTGTGTGTGTGTGTGTGTACACGTGTACGTGTGTGTGTGTGTATGTGTTTGTGTGTGTGTGTGTGTGTGTGTGTGTGTGTGTGTGTGTGTGTGATATTCATCATCTTGCAGCATCAGCTGGTTTTAATGTTTAAATGTGACGACCAGTTTTCATTTCTGACTGTATTAATATCAATAATAATAATAATAATAATACTGAATAATAATGAATAAGCACAACATCCAATAACAATATTATTCATAATGATATTTATTATCAGAACAGAACCTTTTATTTGTAATGTGTGTTTTCACACACAAGGAGGAAGTACACAACATTTAACAATAAACAATAAACAAATAAATATACAATTACATCAAGAATAGAATATAACATTAAGATACTTTAAGGTGGAATATAAGTGATATTATTTAAATATGAGTCAGCCAGCAGCAGCATGGCAGGATTCAGTAGTACTCTGTGTGTACTCTGTGTGTACTCTGTGTGTACTCTGTGTGTACTCTGTGTGTACTTTGTGCAGCATCACTGGACGTTTATGTTATTTTTTTCGTGCATTATTAGATTAAATAAATGTTTTAACTCCGTATCAGTTTAAATAAAGGAGTTAAAACTATATTTCCTTCTTCAACATTAAATCAAACAGTTTGTTCTGACTTCACACAAGAAAACTCACAATGCACCAAACTGAGATTCATCCGCCGCTGAAAGTAGTCCCACCGCGCCTCCTCCTGTTGGTCTGATGAAAACTGTGAGCAGCTGCTTTTATTTGTTATTTTAATGTCACCAAATTGATCTAATCTAGTTCCAGACACAATTTATTATTGTATTTATTATTATGATATTTCTTACAATTTATTTTTGTGCTTATGTTATTTTTATAAAGTCTTAAAGCTCACGTCCTAAACTTTGAGTCTTAAACTTAAAATTAACACAGAATAAAAACAAACTTTATGATGCTTTTCCAGCAGAGAAAGAGTTTTAAAAGTCTGGAAGAGTTATTTAAGAGTTATTAAAGAGTTATTTAAGAGTTCTTTAAGGAGTTCTTTAAGAGTTCTTTAAGAGTTTGAGGGGATAAGACTTCACATGTGTCAGCATCGCCGCGGTGACGGAGGTGTGTAGTTTAAACATGTGTAGTTGTAGAAACTTGGAGCGGTCTGCAGGTAATGACCACCGGACTAAAAGATTAGCAGATTAAGTTGCATTCTGGGAAGTGTAGGATCAAGTGTCTCTACACTTAAAGTCAGTTTAATCCTTTTCATGAAAGTTCTGTTTCTTCACAGAAGTGTTTCACTAAAATCACTCAAATACTCTACGACTAGTATTACTACTAGTACTGCAGTACTCACACTGTACAATTACTCATACCACACAGGCAATACTCTGTTGCAGTAAAAGTACTAAAACTACACAATAACAATACTGTGTAGGTCAATGTACCGGGCAATGTGTTGGTCCATGTTTTAGGCAATGTATTGGTCAATGTTTAAGTCAATGTTGCAGTCAATGTACCGGGCAATGTGTTGGTCAATGTTTTGGTCAATGTCCTGGTCAATGTACTGAGCAATGTGTTTGTCCATGTTTTGGGCAATGTTGCAGTCAATGTACCCGTCAAAGTGTTGCTCCATGTTCTGGGCAATGTGTTGGTCAATGTCCTGGTCAATGTACTGGGCAATGTGTTGGTACATGTTTTGGGCAATGTTCTGGTTAACCTTCCGGTCAATGTTTTGGTCAATGTTGCGGTCAACGTGTCCGTTAACGTTTCCATTAATGCTGAAGCCGTCCGGGTTGAACACAAAGTCTCCGCAGCAACGATGACATCATTGTTGTGCACAAACATTCAGTGAGGTCTGGTGAGATGAAACACAGCAACCAGCAACCAGCAACCAGCAACCAGCAACCAACAACTGTTGAGTGTTTGTCTCCGCGGCTCATGCAGCTCCTCCACTGGTTAAAGCTGCTGCTGCCATGTGACCTCACACCGGACCAGAAGCTGGTCTGAGGCCAAAGAGCGGGATATAAATACCGACAGAATAATTCGGATTAGTGTATGGTGAGAATGTGTGTGTGTGTGTGTGTGTAAAGTCTCCATTATTTTCTTCAGCCTCGTCGGGCCGGCTGTCGATCAACGACGATTAACATCGGGAATGTCGACCGCTCCGTTTTTCTTTCTGCTTTAAACAGCTAATCTGGATTTGATTGGTCCAGATGAGGCCTGCAGCTCCTGCAGCAGTTTGACCGCAGGACACACACACACACACACACACACACACACACACACACACACACACACACACACAGACACACACACACACACAAACACACACACACACACACACACACACACACACACACAAACACACACACACACACACACACACACACACACACACACACACACACACACACACACACACACACACAGTGTGGTCAGTTAACATTCTTTTTGTTTAAAAGTAAATATTGTACTTTTTTACTGTACTGTACTACATCTCAGAGGTACTCGTTGTACTTTTTACTCCACTACAGCTGTTTGGCTCCTTTCAGTGTTTTTATTTCCTCTGGTTCAAGGTTTAAGTTGGATACGAAGACAAAAATATGCATCTATAGAAAATCAAGGCGCAGTAAAACGTGTAAAATATTGTGCTTTATTTTTCAATAACTGCACGACTTGTTGTTGGTTATTACTTTAATATAACACACGGTGTGTTTAATGGTTGACATCAAGTAATGGCACTTTTTTACCAAGAAAAATGTCCCAAATTGTCATTTTATTCCACATTATATTATTAACATATGTTTTCAAAGCCGTCAAATCAATGTAATGGAATAAAATATTAAGTTTTAGTGGAAGAGAGAAGTCAAATAGATGGAAATATTACAGTTCAAGTCCTTCAAACTGTTCTTGTGAATACAAACACTCAGTTTATAATACAAACATGCAAATATATAAATACATACAGACATTTATTTGAAGGAAAAAGTTGCGACTTTAAGGTCTCTTTAGTTATACAGTGATATTTCATTAAATAATCATCAGTAAATGATTATTCTTTTTGACATAATTGAGTTAATTTTGTTATTAAGCAAAATAAAAGACACTGGACTGTATAGTTAGACATGTTTAAGGATCGTTCTGCTGGTTTTTAAGCGAATGTGATGCTAACATGCGACACATTTTGTTGTTTTTTGACATTTTGTGGTGCAGAGTATTTATGGAATGGTAATTTTAATATAGGATGTGAGATAAAACAGTGAAGAGTTACCAAGAGACATCCAGAGAGACTTTAGCATGAAAAGTGAAAGTGTATGTGTTTTTTGGGGTGGGGGGGCAGTTGGGGAGGGGGTTCATGTGAACGAGCAAGAAAACACTCGACGGGTCGTGAATAATCGTTTTAATGAGTGTGTAAAAGCAGGCGGCTCGGTGAGGGCCTGTCGGGTTAAACAAACTCACCAAATCCGATTGTCAAAGTGCAAAGTGGTGTCGTTTCAATTTGCCCCCCCGTCCTTCCTTCCTCCCTTCCTTCCTTCCTTACTTGTCTTCAGTCCCCTCCCCCCTCCCTCTCTCGCCTGGTTCAGTCCTGCCAATTACGAAGCATAATAATATTTTCTTAAACCTGGTGTGATCTTTGGTTTTGTTGTTTTTAAAAAGCCCGCTGATCTCTTTGCGCTCCGCTGCTCTCCGTCAATGGAGCGTCGACGGGGACGGATCAGCGGCGAGCACTTCCCCTTCTTCCTCCTCACACAGCGCCGCTTTACTCCTCAATAAAGAATAAAGCACACTTGTGTAGTTTGACACTGTAAAAAAAAAACATGTACAACTAAGTTTAGTGTCTGACTTTTCAAACAAAGTCAATGTTAGTTTTTAGGCCCATTTCAGAAGTTTTTTGTGACTTAAAACATTGAGTTGAATGACGTCAAGTTGCATTTTAAGCTAATTCAACTCATAAAATTAAGTTTATAAAATAACAGTCCAATTTACTTCCTTTAAAAAAAGCTACTGCCTATTCTCTCATTTGTTGATGGTAAAATAGTTTTTTGTTGTATTTTCAAACTATTTGCGAATGCTTAAGATAAAATTGGACTTGTTGGGGTTGGATTAAGTCTCCATGGCTCAATCTCTAAGTGCATCATGAACACATTGAATTAAATTACTATATTATGAAACCTTGTGAAATCGAGACAATTTAAATAAAAGACAACAATGCTTAAACGTGATGAAGATTAGTATCCGTGTCATTGTTTGCTCCAGTGCTCTTTTATTTTCTGACACAACAAGACGGCCGTCTGCAAACGGACACCTTCAGTGGCCCGTCGATGAATCCTCCGCTGGGACGCGTTTCAGCTCCAGCTGGCTCTTTCTAGCTGTTCTCTGATTGGCTGTTCTCAAGTGACACAAATAATAACAGTCATTAGTTTGTCAGTCTTTAAAGATGGGCGGAAACATTTCCCATTTTGCAAGACTCAACTGGCATTTAACCGAACAGTTTTAGCTGCTAGCCTGTTAGCCAACGTCTAACCAAATAGGTTTAGCTGCTAACCTGCTAGCTAACATTAAAATGAACAGTCTTAGCTGTTAACCTGCTAGCTAACATTTAACCAAACAGTCTTAGCTGTTAACCTGCTAGCTAACATTTAATCAAACAGTTTTACCTGCTAACTTGTTAGCTAACATTTAACTGAACAGTCTTAGCTGTTAACCTGCTAGCTAACATTTAATCAAACAGTTTTACCTGCTAACTTGTTAGCTAACATTTAACTAAACAGTTTTAACTGCTAACTTGTTAGCTAACATTCAACTAAACAGTTTTACCTGCTAACCTGCCAGCTAACATTTAATCGAACAGTTTTAACTGCTAACTTGTTAGCTAACATTTAACCGAGTTTCCAGCCATGTTGGCTACATCTAACTGTTTAGCTTATTGAAATAAGCAGAGCTACAGTCTTTTAGCCTCTAATCTTAGTTGTATTATTACACACGTTAAACACAACTGTTTTAGCAGCTCACCCATTATCTAACATTAAACTGTTTGTTAGCCAATCTGATATATTAGCGGCTAACATTTACTCTTGTTTTTATCTGTAACGACGCACGGCGGTGACCAGATGTGCCGGACCGTCTGTCCGATTATCCCAGTTTCAAACTGGAAGGTCCAGAGTCCTTCAAATATCTGTACAACACTAAAACGTTCTGGTTTTCACCACATTTAAGATCATTTTGGACTTGTGACCACGAGGGTGCAAATATTTAGAAAATATGTTCGTTCTATACAAAACCCAGGTTCTTATTTCACACTGACGGAAATAAATGAAAGAGAAAAACTGAGTATTTGCCACATTCTGGCGCATTTCTTTTAAGACTTAGAGTGTAATATATGATAGAAAATATCAGTACCAGTTCAGCACTCTTCAGCCACCAACTAAAACAGGTGGCGACGCTTCAATAATCTGAGCACAGAATCTGCTCCAGATTAGCATCAGGAGAGTTTTCAGACAGAGAATCAGCCGTGAAAGCAGCCGATGTGACACAGAAACCAACAGCAGATATAATGAGGTGTAATATAAATCTGTCAGCACACACCAGCAGCCTCTGCCTGCTTACTGGCTGACTGAGTCTGTGTGTGTGTGTGTGCATGTGTGCACGCGTGTGTGTCTCTGTGTTGTTGTCGTGTTTGCCGACTGTATGGCTAAACAAGGCCTGGTGTGTTGAAGTGTGTATTTTTAGCGAAGCAGGGTTTAGTGTGTATCCTGTGACCAATATGGCAGAGTACACACTGCAGTATAGCACACACACACACACACACACACACACACACACACACACACACACACACACACACGGTTGATCCAAAATATTCTGCAAGTTTATTATAAACAGAAAAGTATTTGTGGTTAATATTCATATCATGGATTTATTTTATGCCCTAAAACATATTTGTAAAAACTGTTTACCTCTAAATTTGGTGATTTTGAAGGACTACTAATTAAATATATATACAATTTATGTATTTATCTGTTAGCTTCTTTAGCTAAAATAAATCATAGATAAATCTGTAGTTTTTCATTTTTATGTAAAAATACACAAAGAGGCTTGTGTGTTTTTTTGTATATTTTTGCAAAATTTAAGATGATAAACATTTAAAATGTGAACATTTAAATTCATATTTCGCTTGTGTTGAATTCACACATTTTATATAAAATATCACATTTCATTATAAAAACATAAATTTCACATCTGCTTTTTTACAGTTTTGTCAAATAGATTTCTAAATGAAAAATATGGGTTTTATGGTTTTATTCCATTTCATTAGAATCATGCAAATACATGCATCATGTGATATAGTTTATGTTGTCCCTTAAGACACTGCTGTGGACACACTGTATTTAAAATGGAAGAAATATTGTAACTCCTCTGCTCTCAGGTTGGTTTATCTTACCTGTTGTATTATATATTTATGTACATATTTGGCCATATGAGCACGAAATAAACATGTATGAACGGCAAAGTTACACTAGGAATCAGAAAAACCTGCAAACAAAACAAAACACACACACAGACACAACATTTAAACAAATCAGACGTCGGATCAAGAGCAACTCTGTCATTTATAATAAATATGCATGTACACACACGTCTTTTTCCATATTCTATCAGTCCAATATTTAGTTTAAAATAATAAAGTCTGCAGAACTTTGCTCTGGTGAGGTGGAACCAGCAGGGAGAACATGTCCAGCTCCATCAGCAGCTCCATCAGCAGCTCCATCAGCAGCTCTCACGTTTCATTAAAGGAACATTTTGCTTTATTTGTGCTTCTGTTCGTCTCTCTGACGGCGGCTCGGAGGAGAAAAGCAGACGCTGACACTTTGCTTCCTATAGACGTACTTCAGTGTATTCTTTACCATAATGGAGTGTAATTATAACAGTGTGTGAGCGTCCTGAATGGAGCCGTTCACACTGTATGAAAGCTGCACTCTGTCCAACACGCCGCCTTTTACTGACAGAAATACATATATATATATATATATATATATATATATATATATATATATATATATATATATATATATTACCATTCAAACTTGATTCACTCCCGTGTATAAAATATTTTTCCCTGGTTTGATATGTTTCTTTATACGTAACGCGATGAAAAACATATTTATTAATCCTAATTCTTTGTTATCGATGTATCTTTACATTAGCAGCTTCAGTTTTATGCACAACACAGTTGATTTATGCATAAATGAATGAAACAGCACAGGAAATACTGAATGAGTAGATTCATAAATGAACAAATATAAAACCTGACATATATATATATATATATATATATATATATATATATATATATATATATATATATATATATATTGTTGTATATCTGTCAACAATTTTAAATGGACATAGATATAATTTACAATTCAAAATGTTCACTTTCATAATTTTATTCAGGTATAAATAATGATAAAAGATAACAGAAACCTTCATATCTTTAATATTTATATCCTATTTCTTACAAACAAGTATTATTATATTATATTACTGTGTAAAATGTAAACATAATCTGTATAGTGTCCACATTTCCAAGCTTCAACATGATATTAATTTAGTCCAAACAGAAACAGCAAAACATTGAACGGTTTCTAATCTCCAGTAAATTATCACTTTATTTAAAACGCAGAGCTCCTGCGGCTCCACAGACGGAAACGGCGGCGTGTTGTGCGTCAACGCCGGTCGTCAGATCCTCGGTGTGTCGGGACGTTTTGGCGACGTTCTGAACTCCTTCATTCAAAATCCTGTTTTCTTATTTTCTCCTGACGAGCAGCAGCGATTTCTCTGCCAGCCTTTGTCTGCGGTCTTTTTTTCCCTCCTTCCCTTTTCTGCCTCTCTGTGGGGGAGGAAGAGGAGGAGGAGGAGGAGGAGGGAGGATAGAGATGGAGATGGAGATGGAGGAGGGTGATGGGTGGTGGTTTGTTGCCCCTCAATATGTTGTGATGGAAGACTTTGGTTCTCCAGAAGGAGCGTCCGCCTGGCCAGACAGGAACCATCATTGATCTGTTTGGCATCAGGCGTCTCCACAGTGCCGATCAGGCTGCAGAGAGTCGGGCTCTGTTCACGCTGCAGCTGACAACACACACACACACACACACACACACACACACACACACACACACACACACACACACAGTCGCCTCTCTTCTGTCCGCGGTGCCCACATTTAATGTGGTTCTGCTGCGTGTGAACAGCAAAAAGCTGCACAGAGACAGAGAGCGTGCACGTGATGGTGAATACATGAAAACATGTTGGACGCCATGGAAGCAAGCAGGATCCCTCAGAGAGGCCTTCACATGCTCCACTTCCTGGTCCTCTCCAGTCTCAGTGTAGTCCTGGTCCTCTCCAGTCTCAGTGTAGTCCTGGTCCTCTATAAGCTCAGTGTAGTCCTGGTCCTCAGACTAGACCCAGTCCACGGTGCAGTCGGAGCTCGGAGCTCTGCAGTAAAACGAGAGGTTTTCTAAAGGGACCCTGGTGCTGGGAGACACTACCGCTTTTGTCCACAGGGGGCGCCAGAATCAACACAACGTGAAAGTTCCTCGTAGTAACTTTAAATAAAAGTACTAACACCACGCTGTGGAAGTCGCTTTGTGTCTCGCTAACAGTGAAGAGGAAGCGTGACGCGGACGTGGACGGAGTTCACCTGCAAGCTGCTCGACTCCAGACGACCAAACTACCATCATGCACCCTGTCGACCCGGAGCAGCAGCTGAGGTAAGTGTCGGATATTTTACTGAGTTGCCTTTAAGGAAAAGAGTTAATTTGAGTTCCAGCTCAAGTGAAGCAGGTCACATGTCAAGGACTTTTATTATTATTATTAATATAAAAAAATAACTTGTGAATCTGGTATTGTACAGTACTTTGAACTCTCAGGAGTTCAGGAGAGAGAATGCAGCTTTAACACATGAAGCATAGACTTCTATACAACCACAGAAGTTGCCCTCTGGTGGTCAGGAGAGAGAATGCAGCTTTTGCACATGAAGCATAGACTTCTATACAACCAGAAGAGTCGCCCCCTGGTGGTCAGGAGAGAGAATGCAGCTTTTGCACATGAAGCATAGACTTCTATACAACCAGAGGAGTCAAAGGTGTTCATTAGAGAGAATGCAGATTTAACTCATGAAGCGGAGACTTCTATACAACCAGAAGAGTCGCCCCCTGGTGGTCATTACTGAGAATTCAGATTTAACACATGCAGCAAAGACTTCTATACAACCAGAGGAGTCAAAGGTCTTCATTAGAGAAAGTGCAGCTTTAACTCATGAAGCGCAGACTTCA
The DNA here is from genome assembly GCF_023055335.1 of Clinocottus analis. Classification (NCBI taxonomy): domain Eukaryota; kingdom Metazoa; phylum Chordata; class Actinopteri; order Perciformes; family Cottidae; genus Clinocottus; species Clinocottus analis. The sequence goes on along the minus strand of NW_027176207.1, from coordinate 22,012,814 downwards.
CTTGGCAGAACCAGATGTTGCCGCCTGGTTTAAATCCGTCTTCAGGTGAGCAAATGTCTTTCAGTCTCAGGTGATGTTGGTGTAATGTCTGCCCTCTCTGGAAAGGTACAGAGGGATATTGTGTTGTGTCGACGCGCTCCAGTTTGCAGGAGCTCAAACACTCACCGGTGAGTTTCTGACAGTTCAGACCTGCAGCGATGATGGTTGTAATTTCACAGTTTAATGAGTCCTGATTGCTGGAAAACGTCTGCAGTCGCCAGTTTGAGAAGGTTTTTCTCCGTAAATCAACCAGAATGTTATTTCAAAAGGAGGAAAAATATCAGTTTGAGCGCATTTATATTGTTCTGTGTTTCTCTGTGTTGTGTTAAATTGTTTCCACTCCAGTTCAAAGTGGTTCATGTTCAAACACAGAAATGTCAAAGAAAAGAAACTCTAAAAATACCCAGATGGAGCCGAGGGAGTCCGGCGCCTCCGGAGGTCATCCGGACATTTCTAGAGGTCATCTGCACAAAAAGTTATGACACAAAAAAATGGAGACAACAATGAAAAGCAGACGGTTGTTGATGAATAACTTTGGAGCGGTCGGCGGTCATGTACTTTGAAAGTAAAAAACTAAACTCACTTCTTCAGCGATCGAGGGAAGTATTCAGATACTGTACTGCAAGTGAAGGTACTAAAACTACACTGTAAAAATACTGTGTTAATGTAAAGTACTAATTTCACTCAGTAAAAACACTTCTTATCTCTTATGTGTAAAAATCTTAATTTGTAATCAAACTAAATCCGACAGATGAACGTAGAAAGCAGCATGAAAAAAATATACTCAAGTAAAGTATAAGTACTTTAAATTTGTACTTAAATACTGCTCCACTACTGCCCATATGATTGTTCATTTCCGGGTTTAGTCTAGTCTAATCTTGTTTTGTTCAGTCTGGTTTTGTCTGGTTTGGACTGGCCTAGTCTGGTCTGGTCTAATCTACTCTGCGCCGGTCTAGTCTAGTCTACTCTAGTCTAGTTTAGTCTAATTTAGTCTAGTCTAGTCTGATCTGGTCTGGTCTAATTTAGTCTGGTCTAGCCTACTTTACTATGGTCTAGTGTAATTTAGTCTGGTCTAATCTAATTTAGTCTGGTCTAGGCTGGTATTGTCTGTTCTTGTCTAGTCTAATTTAGTCTGGTATAGTCTAGTCTGGACTAGTCGAGTCTGGTCTAGTCTAGTCTGGTCTAGTCAAGTCTAATTTAGTCTGGTCTAGTCTGGTCTAGTCTAGTCTATTCTAATTTGGTCTGGTCTGGTCTGGACTAGTCTGGTCTAGTTAGTCCAGGCCTGAGTGCTGAGGTCTGTTTAACCGCAGACGGCCGTGTTTCACCTCTCTCAAACCGCCCACCTGGCTCTGACTGCAGGAGACCTGGACTTCCCGACCATTAAGCTATCAAAAAAGCTTTTGTTTTGAAAATATTTCTGTGGGCCTTTTCCTCTAATTGCCTGTCAAAATCGACTTAACCGTCGCCGGCGAGCAGAAAGGAGAGCCGCGCACGCCGTTCATTAATTCATAGCGGCTCTATTCAGACTGGATTTGGATTTCACAACCTACGGCTGAAATACGCCAACATGTTCACATGAACGCTGAATGATGTGAAGGGAGGAAAAAAAATAAATCACACTCGACTCGATGGTTGATTTATTTTATAATGATCTTTTTACTCTCCAGTCAATCAGCTGTAACACTGCTGCTGGTTATAAAAACAGCTGCCTGAAGCTTCATCCACAAGTTGTTTTAGTTCCTGCAGTCTTTTTCTGGGTCGCTTTTCCCCCCGACTGACTCACGACAAAGTCACGGTGTCATAATAATGATGATGATGATGACACACACACACACACACACACACAGACACACACACAAACACAAGTGGGGAGGTTTGTGGTCAAATCTCTCTGTGTAAGATGATCAGCTGGAGACGAACCTCGCTCGAGCCGCACTTAACACAGAAGATGGGACCAATGGGATCCCCCCCCCCCCCTCTCTCTCTCTCTCTCTCTCTCTCTCTCTCTCTCTCTCTCTCTCTCTCTCTCTCTCTCTCCATTAAATAAAACCATTAGGAGACACAGATCGGATCTGAAACTGAGCAGCACAGAAGGATTGATGCATCAGCAGGTTTAACGATGTGTAATTTAAGATATATTGTGCTGAAAATGTCTCAAAATGTACCCCCCCTCCTTTTTTAAGGAAGGTACATTCCTGTATTAAATGTTTTCTATTGATTGATGATCAGTGTGTGTTTATATTTTACAGGAAGTACAATGAAGATGGAAACTACAACAATGAAAACGGCAACTAATCCTGTAGCTTCAAAGGTTAAAAGAAGTTAAAGTACATCCTGTCGCAAGATTTAAAGATAGACACCGAAGCTAAAGCATAGTAGCTAAACAATAGCAGCTAAATGGTAGCAGCTAAACGGTAGCAGCTAAACGGTAGCAGCTAAACAGTAGCAGCTAAACGGTAGCAGCTAAACGGTAGCAGCTAAACGATAGCAGCTAAATGGTAGCAGCTAAACGGTAGCAGCTAAACAGTAGCAGCTAAACGATAGCAGCTAAACGGTAGCAGCTAAACGGTTTTAAATGTCTAAAATAAAATAGCGCTGCAAGTAGGACTTCAAGAAGCTAAATAAAAATAAATCAAAATATTAATAAGTAAAGGAAGCTAAGCTACGGCTTAACTAGCTAAAAACAGTAAACAAAATGAGCTAAATAATTTTTGGTGAAGCCAAAGAACATCAACTAATTGAAGGTTTTTACACAGCTACATTGCTAAAGCTACAACAGAGCACAAACTCCAAAGTTGTGAAACGGCATCAAGAAGCTTTAGCAACGGTTGACCGTAGCATAGCAAAAGCTAAAAAGGCTAAAGTATGTTAGCAGCTGAACCTGATCGTTGGTTTAGAGAATACGACTAATACAACTACAACTAAATGATCAAATGGTTGTCAAGTCGTTAACGCTGAAGTATATTAGTTAGCTAAAGCCTACGTAACCTGCAGCGTCATTTAACTAAGCTATATCAGCTAAATGACAGGTAAGTAAACTAGCTAAAGTTATTAAATTATATTATTCAGCTAAAGCCAAAGTAACTACATTATATTTTTCAGCTAAATTAACTAAAGAATATTATTTAGCTAAAGCTAAAGTAACTAAATTATACAGCCAGATTTGAAGTAGCTAAGAAGGCTAACGTTATCATGGCTAAAACTTGTAGGTTTAAGTAGTTTAAGGTTTTATGTCAATAAAGTTATTTATTGTCATTATACAACAGGTTTGTGCAACAAATGCAGTTTTCCTGTCTGATTTACACAAGAAGCTTTTGTACTTTGCGTAGCTGAAGCTCCAGAAAGCTAAGCGATGCTATGTAGCTAAAGCTAACAGAGCTGACAGTCGTCGCTAGGCCTCCACAGTGTGACGAAGCAGCAGCAGTTTTTTCCAGCTTTCTGCTGGAGTTCACTGGAGCTGAAAGAGGAGGCAGCTCGCTGCAGACCTATCGGTGTCACGCTGCCTGCAGCGGCTCTCTTCATCCGGCCTCTGCGCTCTGACATACTGGGACCAGTGCCAGCGCTGGAGGACATGCTGGTTTTAGCAGCTGGAAGACGTCCCGACAAGTACGCAAAGCTGCAGAGGAACAAGCCGACGAGGTGACGAGTTGTCAGCCGGAGAACTTCTTAGGAAAAGGAACCGAGTCGGTGGAAACGAGCTTCTGGAATAAGTTCAATCATGTATTCAAATAATGTCAACGTTAAATCATCTTTATTGTCCAAATATGTGAACACGTAGATGGATTTAGATTGTTTTTGCTGGATGAATAGTGTCAAGAACAAGCACAAGTATGTGAAAAAACTATAGGTGTCGACTAAATATTATATGAATATAGAGAAGTAGCAAAGATAATGCAATTAAAAAACATTTCTGTCTTTGATTCAAGAGATCTGTGACGGTATGAATAGTGAATGTATTCATGTGTAAAGTGAACGGATGTAAATAAAGTTGTATTGACAGAGAATGTACGGTAAAAATTGTGCTTTTAAAAGGTTTACCAGCGGATGTTTTGGTGTTACGGGGTTGTTCACAGTTTCTGACAAACAAAGCAGTATGAACATCAGATAATATAAAGAAGGTATTTATACATTTTGCATTGTTTTCACATTGTCAAAGCCAATAAGACAAACAACGCCAATATGACCTCAAACAAAACAGCAGGGGATTATGGGTAATCCTGTGAAATAGATGACGGGCCGTCCTCATGTTTGTTTATTCATCAATCTAACAGACACACATGCTTTAAGCTACCACTGCTTCTTCTCAGAGGTAAAATCCCTGTTTCCATGAATGGAGTCTGGTGGCGTTGGAGCGCTCAGAGACAGCTCAACGTTCTGTCTGACGGCAAGAGAAAGAGCTGAAAATATTGTAAACATAGCCACTGATATTCATTCTTTAAGGTATCTAAAACTCCCTCTGCTGTAGTAATACACAGACCATGTATTAGTACAACACACTTTTTCAAACAGACTTCTTTGTCATCAGAGGAGAAACATTGTGTGATTGATTCTCAGATTTCTGCATCAGCGGGGAGGAGGCTGCAACATGCCTGAACAGAAATGTCATTTGTTAAACACTTCGGCAAACGTGTCATGTAACACACACACACACACACACACACACACACACACACACACACACACACATGCACGCGTACAAACACACGCACCTGCAGCAGGTTTCAGAGCTGTGCAGATCTGTGATTGGAAATGAGGCGACTAATTATCCAAACCTGCTCTACCGCTCACTTACTGTTCAGACCCCCCCCCCCCCCCCCCCCGACTCCCCCTGACTCCTCCCCCTCCTCCCCTCCTCCCCCCTCGTCTCTCTCTGTGCAGTGGACTGGATTACCTTCGGTGTCGGAGCAGAAACCAGGCGTCATGTCAGGGATTAACTCCACAACAAACACTCTTAAGTCACCGAGGGAGAAGAGGAAGAGGAAGGTGTGGCGCTTTATTCTGTTATCGTGGTCGTGGGATCGTTCAGATCATGAACACACAGTGGGATTAAGAAAAGACATTCCTTTTCACTGCTTCTGTCTGAGTATCTAAACATCAAAATCACTTTTCTTTTTTAAAAAAATGATTATGCAAAATTTTGGAGAATAAAAAAGACATTTTTATGAAGTTTTTTACAGATCAAAATCTCCTACGTTTAATTAGGGATGAACACAGAGTGACAGGAACAGTGAGGTTTGGTGCTATTAGCACGTCCTCATGCCGTCATGGCCGCCTCCATGTTTGTGTGCAGCAACAGAAGTGACTCCTCCTCTTCAGGTAACGACGACACGGCTGCTGGTGAACTTGTTGAGTTTGAGTTTGAGTTAGAAGAAGTTTCTGTGTCTCTGATGCTAAAGACACTCGCTGGTTTCCCGGCGTCCCAGTACGTCCTCCCAGTTCACTGACGAGGCCTTCAAACTCAGAAGAGACCTGGAAGACGTTCACAGACAATAAATGTACGCCGACATAAACAAATAAAAACGTTGTTGGTTTTAGTCTTTTCTTTTATTATTTTGTCAAACAGGAACAAATATATAAAATAATGCAGAAGCAACGATGACAGCAGCATTTAATGCAACAATACAAATACATTTCAAAGCAATCGGCGTCATTAACATTTCATATTGACGCTAGCAGCTAACCATGCTAACATCCACCACTTTGGTTCAGTCTGAAATATCTCAACTGCCATTCGATGGATTGGCACCAAATTTGGTGCGACCAATCACGGCGGTGAGAGGATGAATCCTGGTGAATTTGGTGATATTCTGACTTTCCCTCTAGCGCCATCAGCAGGTTGACTTTTATTGTTTTTAGTGCGATATCGCTGTGCTAATAGTGGTTCACCGTTCATGTTCCCCACAGGATCTATCACGGGGGCGCAGACATTTTTAATGTGTCCAAAAACCTGCAGTGGACTTGCTAGCACATGTTAGCATGTTAGCACCGCTCTGCTGTAGCCGTTTAAAGAGACAGTTCACCACAAAAAAAAACAAACACATTTCCTCATACCTGATTTAATTCTATGAAACTGACAAAACACGACGACTCACACGGAAACAATGCAGCGGTGATGACGAGCTCTGAAGGTGGATATTAATGAGAATTCTGTCACTTGTGGTAATCTGATATGACATCCTGGGTGCATGTCTGGACCGGCGGCTCCACATGAGAAGAGCGTCCGATGTTCCTGATTCCTCTTCTGTCAGAAGCTTTTGTTGCACTTGTGTCCTCCTGTTTATTATTGTTTTTGCGTGTTGTGTTATCTCCAGCGCGCTCTGTTTGCACTCTTCCTCTTATCAGGATCCGGTTCTCTGCCCCGTCGGCACCACTTTCCCCTTCAGGGATCATGCAACTGTTATCTTTTTTATGGAGCCATCTCGTTGTGTTTTCACGACTGAGATGTTCTCTTCTCCTTCTTCTTCTCCTTCTTCTTCTTCTCCTTCTTCTTCTTCTCCTCCCCTCCTCTACCTTCCTTCCACCTTCCTGCCTGTCTGTCAGCCGATGGAGAGGCGACAGCAAGTCTCCACGCCGTAAACCGATCCGCCTCGGAGAGAGCGCGAGGCAGAGCGGGAGAGGATTCCTGATATGGATCTACCTCAGAAACTCAGCCAAACAAAGCCTCACCTGTTTTCAGCGCCCTGCCTTGTTCCTCCTCCTCCCTCCTCCTCCTCTCTTCCTCCTCCTCCTCCTCCTCCTCCTCCTCCTCCACCGCCGCTGCTGCACGACGAGACTCCCACATCCACTTTGTCAGTTTGTGCGTTTTCTCCTCTGGTTTTGTGTCCGTTGGGGATCGTGGACGCTTTGATACACAGAAATACCTGTTAGCAGTTGTCGATCCCTCTTTCCAAATACCTCCACCCTCCTCCTCCTCCTCCTCCTCCTCCTCCTCCTCCTCTGGTCTCACCGGAACAGAAAATTACCCCGTTTACCCTCCTCCTTCCCTCCCTCCCTCCCATTTCGGGTGTCCCAAATCGGGGCCCTCGGGGGCCGATCCCAGACATAAAAGTTAAGCATTGAGGAGCCGAGTGTCCGATATCAGTTAATGTGAGATACAACTAATTAGTCCATTATCGGGCCCCCGCGCTCACCGGCTCATAAATTGGAGCCACTCAAAGGTCGTTTATTATTTATCAGAGTGGGTGAGGGAGGGGGGAAGGGAGGGAGGGTGGGGGGGGGGGGGGGGGGGGGGAGGGGCTGCTCCTGTTTGCTTGTTCAACATATCAAGATTAGTTTCAACTAGCCCTGTTGGATGACTGCAGCCTCACACACACACACACACACACACACACACACACACACACACACACACACACACACACACACACACACACACACACACACACACACACACACGCACACACACACACGCACAGACTCCTGCAGAGAGCGTTCTCTTTGTGTCGAGGCCGTGCAGAAGCTTTGGGTTGTGTGTTCGTGAGGTCAATGTCAACATGATCAACGTGTTGTGAACCTTGTGTTCCGGTAGTTTGTGTCTTGTTGTGTTGATGGAGAACACACAACACAACCCCATGAGGACGCTTCAGCACCAGCAGAACGTCCTGCATCTAAAAGTGACATTGCAAAAGTGTGTTAGGCAAAATGTTTTAAACGTTGAGTGAAACCGAACGCTCGTGTGATGCAGTGCGATGACGTCATCTCTTTTGGGACGCCTCCAGAATAAAACATTTTTGACAATGAAATGTCCAATAAGAACATTTAAATTACATTTAAATCCTACATTTAAATGAAAGACCCAACCGTGATGTTAGTTTGTGTGTTTTTGTAAAGTATGAAATTGTCATTAAATATTATGAAAAAAATGTCATTGAAATGTAATCGTACACATTTACATGTATGTGTTAATTAAAATAGAGAGAAAATATGTTATAAAAAAGAAAAAAAGTGGGGAAAATCATTGTATTGTGTGTAGGTGTAGGTGGAAACCCAGAGAGAACCTTAGAGAGAACCCAGAGAGAACCCAGAGAGAACCCAGAGAGAACCCTTTCTATATGACCTTAAGAACCTGAAAAATTAAAGCTTGATTTTTTAAATTCTTCACATCTCTTGTGAAAACAGAACTTTACTCACATGGATGAGTAAGTAGAGGAAGAAGAAGAAGAAGAAGAAGAAGAAGAAGAAGAAGAAGAAGAAGAAGAAGAAGAAGAGGAAGAAGAAGAAGAAGAAGAAGAAGAAGAAGAAGAAGAAGAAGAAGAAGAAGAAGAAGAAGAAGAAGAAGAAGAAGAAGAAGATCTCTCTCCTCAGTGATTCATCTCTCTGTCACACAAACAGCAGTTTGTCAGTCCGGTCCAATTATTCCTCTTTTTTCATCTTCGTCTTCCTCCTCAGACAACAGGTCTGTGTGTGAGCGGAGCAGGTATCACACCGCCGGCATCACACCGCCGGCATCGTGTTACACAGCTGAGAGATTTATTGCACAGCGAGGGAACGTGTTGTACCGCCATCACTGCCAGCTTTTCATCTGGGTGAGACGCAGGTAGAGGAGGAGGAGGAAGAGGAGGAGGAGGAAGAGGAGGAAGGAGGGGAGGGGGATCTAAATCTAAATAATCTAAATCTAAAAGATAAAGGAAGTAGGGCGGCTAAAAAGGTAAAAAAAAAACTTAATATTTGAACATATTTCTGCATCTCAATGGTGGAAAAGTTACATCAATCATCTTTAATAAACTAATATAAAAGTTAATACATAGATAAATTCAATAAAACATATTTAATACAAGAATAAAATTAAATAAAATAATGTTCTTTTTGCGCGTTTTGTTTTTAATTGTCAAAGTAAAATATTTGAAATTGTTTATTTAAATTAATTAAATTTTTGTATTGTATTATTATTATGTTTACTTATAAGATGTCTTTATTTTGTAAACATACTTTTATTTGTTCTATCTGAATACATTGTACTGACAAAATAAATAAATAAAATATAATAAGTGGTCATAAAGTCTTTTACAACTGTTTGTCACTTAAAAAAGAAAAAGGAACAACTTTAAAACATTTATCCAAAACATTTTGGACAAAACATCATCAACCATGCAGAGAATGAACCTGTGTGTCTGAAGATGAATATTACAATATTAAAATATTATAATATTACAATATTATAATATTACAGTGCTTTTGTGTGTGTTGACACATTGAATCAGTCGGTGGACGCGTCATCTTTTCACATCTGTGTTCCTCCGAGAGAAAAACGCTCAGAGTGAGACGTCCTGCTGCTGTTTTCACGTCTCTGCAGGATGAAGTCTTTATGATGATGAGCTGCTGCTTCACATCCCAGTGCCTGCAAGAGCAGACACACAAACACACAAACACACAAACACACAAACACACAAACACACAAACACAGCACAGTTTAGAGTCTGATCAGATCCATCAGCACACAACAAAACACAACAATACAACATGAAACATAACACACATAACACAACAATACAACATGAAACATAACACACATAACACAACAATACAACATGAAACATAACACACATAACACAACAATACAACATGAAACATAACACACATAACACAACGATACAACATGAAACATAACACACATAACACAACGATACAACATGAAACATAACACACATAACACAACGATACAACATGAAACATATCAACACATAGACGATACAACATGAAACAAAACACACATAAACGATACAAGAACATGACATAATCCATAATGATACATAATGAAACTCTCGTCGTGCTTTAACAAAATGTTTCACTTCAAACAGCATCAGCATGTTTACCCACAAACCCCTGCTCCTCTCCAACAGCCCACTACCAGAGACTTCAACTCCATTTGTGATTGTCCCTGATGCTGCCTTCATTTGCAACAACACACACACACACACACACACACACACACACACACACACACACACACACACACACACACACACACACACACACACACACACAGACACACAGCAGCGAGTTGCCTCACCCATGCTGTGTATTTACCTCAGTAATCAGAGTCCATGCAAGTGTTGTTTCTTTACGTTGTGAAGGTGCCATGTCATTTACATTTACACACACACACACACACACACACACACACACACACACACACACACACACACACACACACACACACGCAGCAGGAGTCTCTGTGAAGAGATGACGGGAGGAAAACACTCATTTACTGTCAGAAAAACATTTTCCGGGTTTTGCATTTTAATTCTTGCTTCAGCTTCTTCTTCCAAATCCTTTGAGTTCTAAAATAACTGTCAGCGCTGGCATCGCACCTTCTTTTACATCCATTGTGGCTTTATTTAGTATATTTACTCACATATTGTACTGCTCAGTGCAGTTTTAACAGTTTATTTCCATTTCCTGCTACTTTATTTCACATTTCAGAGGGAAAGATTGCACCTGTTACAGCACCACCGTGAAGACTCGTAAAGCTGTGACTCTAAATACTCTAGTGCTCTACTTAAAGGGACAGTTCACCTGAAAATAAACACATGCTTTGCCTCTAACCTGTGGTGTTATTTATATAGACTTCTATACAACCACAGGAGTCGCCCTCTGGTGGTCAGGAGAGAGAATGCAGCTTTAACACATGAAGCATAGACTTCTATACAACCAGAGGAATCGCCCCCTGGTGGTCAGGAGAGAGAATGCAGCTTTAACACATAAAGCATAGACTTCTATACAACCAGAGGAGTCGCCCCCTGGTGGTCAGGAGAGAGAATGCAGCTTTAACACATGAAGCATAGACTTCTATACAACCAGAGGAATCGCCCCCTGGTGGTCAGGAGAGAGAATGCAGCTTCAACACATGAAGCATAGACTTCTATACAACCAGAGGATGTGACTTAAACACAAACACACTAATTAAAATGTAACTGAAGCGTTTTAATTTAAGAGATTACAACTTAAAAACTTTGGTCCCATCTTTGTCAGGTTGTGACGACGTCTCACTCTGGACCAAAAGAGTCAAACCGCTCGGTGCTCGAAAGGACAAAAACCTGCTATCGGCCTCACATATCACTGTAATCCTGTGTGTGTGTGTGTGCGTGTGCGTGTGTGTGTGTGTGTGTGTGGCTGTCTGTCATCGTCACAGTGTGAGAACGCGTCCTCCTGTTTGCGTCTAGGTGTCATTACAACAAGACAACAGCACGTTAATAAAGACAATGACTGACGAGTGTGTGCTTTTGTCTCCCATGCTAATCAGCCAGCTGACGCCGCTGCTCTCCTCTTTGTTGGGCTGAAACAAACAGAGCAGCATCACTGTCAGCATCACGCTCACAGATGACATCTTTCCTCAAATCAATATTATTGTATTATTGTTTTCATACGCCTTTGTTTATCCATTAAAAGGTTGGGCTGAGATGGGAGCTGCCCAACAGCAGCAGCCTGAAGCAGCTGCAACCGGATCAGAGTCCACCAGGAAGTCACGCTCAGCTTCCTGCTCCTGGGAGGAAGTAACGAGGCGCTCAGCTTTCTCCTTCCTCAGCTTCCTCCTTCAGGGAGGAAGTAACGAGAAGCTCAGCTTCCTCCTTCAGGGAGGAAGTAACGAGATGCTCAGCTTCCTACTTCAGGGAGGAAGTAACGAGATGCTCAGCTTCCTACTTCAGGGAGGAAGTAACGAGATGCTCAGCTTCCTCCTTCAGGGAGGAAGTAACAAGACACTCAGCTTCCTCCTTCATGGAGGAAGTAACGAGACGCTCAGCTTCCTCCTTCAGGGAGGAAGTAACGAGAAGCTCAACTTCCTCCTTCAGGGAGGAAGTAACGAGATGCTCAGCTTCCTCCTTCGTGGAGGAAGTAATGAGGCGCTCAGCTTCCTCCTTCATGGAGGAAGTAATGAGACGCTCAGCTTCCTCCCTCAGAGAGGAAGTTACAAGATGCTCAGCTTCCTCCTTCAGGGAGGAAGTAACAAGAGGCTCAGCTTCCTCCTTTCTCTGGTTCCTCCCTCAGAGAGGAAGTAACGAGACGCTCAGCTTCCTCCTTCCTCAGGTTCCTCCCTCAGAGAGGAAGTAACGAGACGCTCAGCTTACTCCTTCCTCAGCTTCCTCTTTCATGGAGGAAGTAACAAGATGCACAGCTTCCTCCTTCACTTTAGTAACAAGACACTCAGCTTCCTCCTTAAGGGAGGAAGTAACGAGATGCTTAGCTTCCTCCTTCCTCAGCTTCCTCCTTCAGGGAGGAAGTAACGAGATGCTTAGCTTCCTCCTTAAGGGAGGAAGTAACGAGATGCTCAGCTTCCTCCTTCACTTTAGTAACAAGACACTCAGCTTCCTCCTTAAGGGAGGAAGTAACGAGATGCTCAGCTTCCTCCTTCCTCAGCTTCCTCCTTCAGGGAGGAAGTAACGAGTCAGAGGATTTACATCCAGAACTAAAGTTTAGAACCAAAGTTTGAACCTTTAAAGAACTCTAAAGAAGTACTTTCACTTTAAGTACTTTATACACTACAGCTCATGAGGGAAACAGTGTACTTCTTATTGTATCTCAGAGGTACATATTGTACTTTTTAATGTACATTATAGGTTTATGTTGTACTTGTACTGCGTCTCTCGTTACTTCCTGTCCAGCAGAACTTCGTCTCTCCAGATGTTCAACGTTTCTTCTGTTGAGACGATTCAGACTAAATAAACTCCACGTTTACAGTCTGATCTATTCTGGTGTTTCTAGTTTATTCTGTGTGTGAGTGTGTGTGTGTGTGTGTGTGTGTGTGTGTGTGTGTGTGTGTGTGTGTGTGTCTGTTTTCCCAACAGCATCACTGAGTTTGCAGACACAAAGACTTTGAATCCCCTCAGCTCATCGGGCCTCTGGGGTTCATGTGCTCCTCACATTAAACATCAAATCACTGTTTCTTTGTGTGTTTTCTTTGTCTGTTAACTTTGTGTGTGTGTGTGTGTGTGTGTGTGTGTGTGTGTGTGTCAGTAATCAGGGGAATTCAGCAACTCTCCAACAGTCTGTCACTGTTTATCTCTTCGTCTCTTTGTTTTCGTCCTCATTTCTTTTTTTGTTATTTCCGACACAAAATATCAAAATGTTTGATCCAATATTTATATTTTTTGTGTTATTCTCTTCATATTGTGTTCTTATAATCGATAAATCTCATGAAAAGACTCAAAGGAACAGTGTGTGAGCTTCTCTTTACAAACACCTCACAGATAAATATATCTACGATGGAGATGTTTTCATAAAAGATAATAAAATTCACCAAATCATTTGCTGGCTGCGGCGTTGAGCCGT